>NC_091625.1:96585105-96888136 GCF_027580195.1 Bos mutus | reverse complement strand
TTGACACCAAGGAAAGATGAGTGTAATGCCATCTAACACAATCCAGAAAATCATGTTTTAAATTATGTGGGTCATGGAAGTTCTAATCAGTTCATTAAACGTGCAGTGGAAACCAACCCATTGCATTGCCTCAAACCAAAGGCTTACACAAAACTTCCAGATAATGAAATGTCACTCCTCCCCTCCTCCTGGCCTCAGATTCACCTTGAAACCAATGTAGTTGCCTCCAGACTAGAGAGGGGGAGAGATGTGAAAACCCTGTTTTAGAGAAAAGCAAAGACCAGGAAGAGACAGGCAGGGCAGAGGGTGCAGTGGTGAGTACCACACCCTCTTGGGGAAGTTCCATTTCCCTGAGCATGAGGCTCTCATGTTTGGAGACTAACAGCACTGTTCAAAAGCGTTTCTCAGGGGCTGTAGTAAAGGGTAAAATAATTTGTGCCCACAGACAGCCTTGCCCTCTGATGAGTGCACCATCAGAAGGTGTGCTTAGCAGATCTGTTTGCAGAACAGAAGCTTCCAGAAGTCTGTGAAGTCACACCCTCAGTGGAAACTCCTGCAATGATCAAAGCCTCACCCTTCGTGTGGGGCACTACATGGCCCACGGCTTGGACAAACAAGCCGATAGTTTTGACCTCCTTTCCAGAAGATTCCATGACTACTAGAAGTTGAGTTGCTTTTTGGCATCATGTTATCTGAAACATCTGAAAAAGGAAAAAAAATATTTAAAAAAAAAACACCTTGTAAATTGCAATCCAGGATGCAGTCTGTTTCTCTAATTATATTTCAGGTGTTCTTTGATCTGTTTTCTCCTTACATTTACTTTCAGCCATCCTAATGATGTTTTTTTTTTCTAAGCAATGAACAAGGTCTAGCCCTTTCTCTAGCCAATTTACTACATCAGTCGATGACAGATGTCCAGGGATGAAAAGAACATTATTAGCAATAAAACTGAGAATACAAACAGCAATGTGACAGGCACCCCCAGAGCGGCTGTCACCAACTCCCCAGGGCTAACTACCTGCAAATGAAGGAAAATAAGATTAAGATTACTGAGAATTGAAGAAGCGTTTTGTTTTTTTTTTAATTCTAATACATATAGAAAATAGGGCATTCTCTACATAGCATGGGGAAATGGATTAATCATAAATTCATGTTCCTCTATAAAGTTATTTTAGATTTTTTTTATCCAAAGAGGAAGCATATACCCTGCTTTTTTGTGAGTCTCTAAATGATGAAGGAATAGCGAGCTGAATTTTTTTTTAATAAAAGAGAAAAAAGGAAGGAAAATGGAGGCAGCTTGGTATCAGGAAAGGGAGGCCTTCAAGAGCCAGAGCCCCGAGTTCTGATGAGGGGTGTGGGTTTCCTGCCAGGTGAACTTCAGCGAGGGATTGAATATCTTCATGACCCGGTGGTCTCACCTGTCACTTCCCAGGACAGACAGAGTGTGAACTGAGTAGGCAGTGTCGGTACAGTCCTTGGCATTTGGGTGTGCAAAGAGAGGCATTCTAGCAGAAAAATTTAGGCCTGTGTTAGTTGTTCAGTCATGTCCGACTCTTTGCAACCCCATGGACTGTAGCTCAACCAGACTCCTCTGTCCATGGGATTTTCCAGGCAAGAACACTGGAGTGGGTTGCCATTTCCTCCCCTAGGGGATCTTCCCGACCCAGGGATCGAACCTGTGTTTCCAGTGTCTCCTACCTTGGCAGGAGGATTTTTCAACACTGAGCCACCTGGGAAGCCCACAGTCCTTGGCACAGGGTGGTAATTCAGAGAATGGTATCTCTAGTGGGGATTTCTCATCTCCAGCGGGGTTAGGAGACAGGGCCATGGAGGGATTTCCCAGGTTCTTGTGGCCAGGACTTCACAGAGGCCAGAATTCAGCAGGGGAAAAGCTGGACAGCCCCTGTAGAGGTTGCTTTTATAGCTGTACCTGAGTGCCCCCAAAAGGCCACTCTGGGAAATTCCACAGCCGAACAAAAACAGCCACCTCTCCTGCTCAGATCTGAAAGACTGCGGCGCCTCCTGGACGGCTGACAAGCTCTGACTCATTTTAGCAGAACATTCGCCAGTTTCCCCAGATTCTACTTTTACCTAGTATCCCTGTGCTTTTAATTTCTCTCACAAGATTAGCTTCCCTCTTGCTGTCTTTTCTGAAGAAAGCATGGGAACTACACCTCGTAAGGAGCGTCTGTGCCCTCCTCCAGAGGACAGGCCTTCTGCGGGGCTGTCCAGTGGTGGGGAGGGTTTGAACCCCCCACGACCTGACCCTCAGGTGACCACCCGCACGTAGCATGGAGCCAGTGGCCGGCAAGAAACGGGAGCTAACTGGCCCATGTGGGACTTGAAACTGGGGCCCTGGCTTCATTACAGAACATTCTCCTACCCAACCCAGCTCTTCCTGCAGCATACCACCAAAGCTCCTCCTCTATTTGATTGTCCTCTCCCCTGACTCATTATTTAGATTCTTAAAATATGAGTTTGCTGAAACTCCTATGCATTTTATACTTTAATACTTTAAAATGAGTATTTCCTGTTCTTAAGAGAACCCTTGAGCATACACATAAAGACTGAATAATTGACTTCCCAAATATATAAAATATAAACCATATGGATGAGTTGTGATATTACCTAGATAGGTCATCTAACAGGATGTATTGTGACTATAGTCTGATGCAATGTAGGAAGAACTTCTTTTTTTTCCTTAGGTATAGAATAGTATAATGAGTATCTGGTGGCTCAGACAGTAAAGAATCTGCCTTTTGATGCAGGAGACACAGGCTCAATCCCTGGGTCGGGAAGATCCCCTAGAGCAGGAAATGGCAAGCCGATCCAGTATTCTTGTCTGGAGAAATCCATGGACAGAGGAGCCTGGTGGGCTATAGTCCATGGGGTCACAAAGAGTTGGACACCACTGAAGAGCTAACACTTTCACTTTCACAGGGAATAGTATACTTTGTTAATATTAAAATTTTCTTAATGTTTGCAAATGTTATTCTGTCAGGTTGAAATTATGTTAGGTATCTGTAGATTATCCACTTTATGAAAGTTTATCTAGAGATTTTCAAACTTGTTTAATAGCCTAAACAGCATAAGTTGACCAATAAGTGTTAATATATATGTGTACACAAGCACACACGAAGACCCTCGCTGTGATTCCAAAGGCAGACAATGCAGAAGGGATTTTTAGAGAATTTGCTACTTTTGAGCTCACCCGAGAATGGACTCCTTCTCTGTGCAGAACTAGTTCATGTTACAAATTAATCCCATTCATCCAAGTTGCTGCTGCTACGGCTAAGTCGCTTCAGTCGTGTCCGACTCTGTGCGACCCCATAGACAGCAGCCTACTAGGCTCCTCTGTCCCTGGGATTCTCCAGGCAAGAACACTGGAGTGGGTTGCCATTTCCTTCTCCAATGCATGAAAGTGAAAGTGAAGGTGCTCAGTCGTGTCCGACTCTTTGAGACCCCATGAACTGTAGCCCACCAGGCTCCTCCATCCATGGGATTTTCCAGGCAAGAGTACTGGAGTGGTTAGTTCTATTTATAAATGCTATTCAACAGTGATAAGTAAAAAAGCCCTAGGAAATAACACAAGTTGTATCAAAGGGTCAGTGACTGTCCCTCCACCCCGTGCTGCCCATTCACCAGTTTCCGTGTGTTTTACACTCGGTGAGTACTAACATTCCGCTCTGTTTCGTGCTAATTTGTCACCACTCTCCAATAAGTATACAGTAGGCTTCTTTCCGTGCACTCTCAACTTTGTGCCAGTAAGTGGTTGAAAGGAATCTGTAAATGTGGGTCATGCCTTGAAAAGAACTGCACAGTGACCTCTGCTAATGACATACCCAGGGCTTCCCAGAGGTGGCGCAGTGGTAAAGAACCTGCCTGCGGAGGCAGGAGACCGGGCTTCAGTCCCTGGGTCCAGAAGAGCCTGGGGGAGGAAATGGACACTGGCTCCAGTGTTCTTGCCTGGAAAATTCCATGGACAAAGGAGCCTGGACAGGCTACGTAGTATGGGGCTGCAGAGTCAGATTGTTTCCTTAGGACATTAAACTTTCTTGAATGCTAGTACATTCTTGGTCCAGGTCAAATGTTTTTCTTATAAATTTCACAATGTTGAAAAAAAATGCATTCAGTAAATGTAGGTAAATTCAATGTAAATGTAGTAAGTTCAAACCCTGTATGTACTTTTTAACCAGAAATTACCAGATATACAAGCTAAAATATTTGTCTTCCTTTAGAAAAGGAATTGTTTCCCCAAATGCTCCTAGAGTGTATTGTAAATAGATTGAATGTAATAAAGTCATTTTTATAAATCCCTTAGTTAATAAATGGAAAGAGGAGCATAATTTATACATTCTGTCAGAATTTGAGACTGTGACAGATGTAGTCAGCAAGACCTGTTAAAGTGTTATTGCACTTTGTCCATAGGTTAACTTCTTCCTAGAAAAAGTATTATCGTAGCAGTAAAATTGCTCAACTAAATTAAATAGACAGCTGATCTGTTATCAAATCAGAAAATAGCTAATTACTTAACCATTTATTTAAAATAGGAAAATAATTCACATAGGTAAAACCATCCTATCCCACTCTTATTAATTCCCATTGTCATTGACTATTTTATTAGAGTTCCTTAATTAAGAATGTAGTTAAATTTCATTCATTTATTCTACAGCTATTAATTGTGCAACACCTATGGTCAAGACATTGTGATGAATTCAGGAGTACAGCTCCGTGAAGGAGACGAGGGAGTGAGGAGGGTCTACAGGAAGGTGTGAGGGGCTGGAGCGCGCAGCTCCCATGACTCACAAGACGCAACAACCAAAGACCTCTGTGAGGACACCGCCCCACGCTGAGCAGAGATTCACTCAGAAAAGTAAAGGAAAAGAGAAAGTCCAGTTGGAAGGAGAGTAACAGAGTTAGGAGATGGCAGGAACCGAGCCCTTATATTTTTGAACACTCCCCCCAGAACTGAAGAAGAAACTATAGAGCCATTAAGAGCTACTCGGAATCCTTCTTCCTCCTAAAACTTCAGAACTAATTTCATGTAAAGGAGGGCAACAGAAAGAAACAATTAAAATCCCAATAGAAGAGAAAAAAGGTCAAATCCCACAGAGTTTCTGAGGAGGCAGAGAGGAGAACAGAATAGTGTCCTGAGAGACATGAGTGCTTAGCAACCGGTCCTATCCACCAGTCAGGTGTAAACCAAAAGAACTACTCCAAAGGGAATTAATATACTAAGAAATTTGGAGAAGGAAATGACAACCCAGTCTAGTACTCTTGCCTGGAAAATTCCATGGATGGAGGAGCCTGGTAGGCTATAGTCCATGGGGTCGCAAAGAGTCGGGCAGGACTGAGCAACTTCACTGGTTCAGTTCAGTTCAGTTCAGTCGCTCAGTCGTGTCTGACTCTTTGCGACCCCATGAATTGCAGCACGCCAGGCCTCCCTGTCCATCACCAACTCCTGGAGTTTACTCAAACTCATGTCCATTGAGTCGATGACGCCATCCAGCCATCTCATCCTCTGTCGTCCCCTTCTCCTCCTGCCTTCAATCTTTCCCAGCATCACGGTCTTTCCCAATGAGTCAGTTCTTCACATCAGGTGGCCAAAGTATTGGAGTTTCAGCTTCAGCATCAGTCCTTTCAATGAATATTCAGGACTGATCTCCTTTAGAATGGACTGGTTGGATCTCCTTGCAGTCCAAGGGACTCTCAAGAATCTTCTCCAACACCACAGTTCAAAAGCATCAATTCTTCAGCATTCAGCTTTCTTTATAGTCCAACTCTAACATCCATTCATGACTACTGGAAAAACTGTAGCTTTGACTAGATGGACCTTTGTTGGCAAAGTAATGTCTCTGCTTTTGAATATGTTGTCTAGGTTAGTCATAACTTTTCTTCCAAGGAGCAGGTGTCTTTTAATTTCATGGCTGCAGTCACCATCTGCAGTGATTTTGGAGCCCAGAAAAATAAAGTTAGCCACTGTTTCCACTGTTGCCCATCTATTTCCCATGAAGTGATGGGACCAGATGCCATGATCTTAGTTTTCTGAATGTTGAGTTTTAAGCCAACTTTTTCACTCTCCTCTTTTACTTTCATCAAGAGGCTCTTTAGTTGTTCTTTGCTTTCTGCCATAATGGTGGTGTCATCTGCATATGTGAGGTATTGATATTTCTCCTGGCAATCTTGAGTCCAGCTTGTGTTTCTTCCAGCCCAGCGTTTCTCATGATGTACTCTGCATAGAAGTTAAATAAGCAGGGTGACAATATACAGCCTTGGCATACTCCTTTTCCTATTTGGAACCAGTCTGTTGTTCCATGTCCAGTTCTAACTGTTGCTTCCTGACCTGCATATAGGTTTCTCAAGAGGCAGGTCAGGTGGTCTGGTATTCCCATCTCTTTCAGAATTTTCTACAGTGTGTTTGTATTAAGAAATTACACAAGTGCAGATAAATAACAGGAGATATTGTCTTAAGAGAAAAAGAAAGTGGAAAGAAAGAAAATTCTTTAAAATGAAAATCAAGTAAGATGAACTGTATTTGGGCTTCCCAGGTAGCTCAGTGGTAAAGAATCTGCCTGCCGATGTAGGGTATGCCAGAGATGGGGGTTCAGTCCCTAGGTGGGGAATATCCTCAGGAGGAGGAAATGGCAACCCACTCCAGTGTTCTTGCCTGGACAGTCCCATGGCCAGGGGGAGCCTGGCGAGTCCATAGGGTTGCAGAGAATGAGACACAACTGAGCACTGTATTTACCAACTTCTAAATGAGTTTAGAGAAGTTGACCAACTTAGAAGTTGGATAAAGAAAATCTAATATATGTATGCTAGAAAGCCCATGAGAAAAACATCAAAGCAAGAGAATGGAGCAAATACTAAAAAATTAAATTCAGTACAACTTTCCTGACATAGAATGTGTGTGAAAATTGACCAGAAAATGACCAGCACCAAGACATGTGCTGTGCTGTGCTGAGTCCTGTCAGTCGAGTTCGACTCCGTGCGACCCCGTGGAGTGTAGCCCGCCAGGCTCCTCTGTCCGTGGACTTCTCCAGGCAAGAATACTGAAGTGGGTTGCCAAGCCTTCCTCCAGGGGATCTTCCCAACCCAGGGACTGAACCCACTTCTGTGACTCCTGCCCTGCAGGCGATTTCTTTACTGCTGGGCCACTAGAGAAGTCTCACCAAGACATATTCTAATAAAATTACTAGACTCTAAAGAAAAAGAAATCCTTTGGGCATCTGGGCAAAAAAGATCAATTTACTCATAAAGGAAAAAAAAGATCAGATCATCATCAGGCTTGCCCATAACACTTTACATCAGAACACAGAGTAAGACATTTAAGATACTTGCGGGGGGAAAAGGTGAACCCGGGACTCAGCCAGCCAAACTCATGCTCAAGAACAAAGGCCCCGAATCATTTGTCACTGAGCAAGAATTCAGTGAATATTTTTCCAGTGACATATTCCCAAGGAATTAGAGAACCAACTTAAAACCACCAGAATTGCTGGTCAGACATCAACATGAGGGCTGGCAGTGAGCTAAGTGTGTAGAGTTACTATAACATGACAATTAGATTACATGACATGTTACTATAACATGACAATTAGAAAGAAGGGATAGTATGAAATGGCCCTATGTTTCAGCAGTTAGATACACTATTATTGTTAGAAATATTCAGCAGGAGAATGGGTAGAGCACATGGAAATATATTTGAAGTTTTTAGTAATCATATTCGTGGTGATAATATTATTACTGTTTTGAAATCACGGTGCATACAATGTAAGCTGAAGCTAATGTGCTATTGTGAATATGATAATCCTACCATTCTCTTTTTTTCTTTTTTAAACTTTTTATTTTGTGTTGAGGTATAGCCAATTAATAATTTTGTGATGGTTTCAGGTGAACAGCAAAGGGACTGTCATACATATACATATATCCATTCTCCCCAAACTCCCCTCCCATCCAGGCAGTCACGTAACATTGAGAAGAGTTTCCTATGCTACACAGTAGGTTCTTGTTCATGATCCGTTTTAAATACAGCAGTGTGTACATGTCCATCCCGAACTCCCTAACTGTCCCTTCTCCCCAGCAACCATAAGTTCATTCTCTAAGTCTGTGAGTCTCTTTCTGTTCTGTGAGTCCATTTGCATGATTTCGTTTAGATTCCACATATAAGGGATGTCATGCGATATTTCTCCCTCTCTGACTTACTTCACTCAATATGGCAATTCCTAGGTCCATCACGTTTCTGCATATGTATTATTTCATTCTTTTTTGTGGCTGAGTAATATTCCATTGTATATATGTATCACATCTCTATCATTCTCTGTGTTCTTGATAGCCAGTGGTGGGGAGGGGGTGAAAAGGAAGATACAGATGTAAAATTGAAAATGTTAAGTAAAAACTCTATAGTTTGGAAATAGCTACCATTTTAGCAAATTCAAGTCTGCTGCTGCTGCTGCTAAGTCGCTTTAGTCATGTCCGACTCTGTGCGACCCCATGGACGGCAGCCCACCAGTCCCTGGGATTCTCCAGGCAAGAACACTGGAGTGGGTTGCCATTTCCTTCTCCAATGCATGAAAGTGAAAATTGAAAGTGAAGTCGCTCAGTCGTGTCCGACTCTTCGAGACCCCATGGACTGCAGCTCACCAGGCTCCTCCATCCATGGGATTTTCCAGGCAACAGTACTGGAGTAGGGTGCCATTGCCTTCTCCGAAATTCAAGTCTACAAAATAAAATTATTAGCTGTACTCCCCAGGCTGTACATTAGCTCCCCGGGGTGTAACCATTTTGTAAAACTGAAATTTTGTACCCATTTTGCATAGGCCAAGACAGAAATTTTCACAGTCCAGTGGTACAGAGCTGAGCAGAGGGATTCAATAAACACTTACTGGAATCATTCACCGTGATATGAGGGGATGTCATGTGCCAAAGCCAAAGGGGGGCCGGAGGCTTCCTCATACAAGTCTGAGCAACCCCCACCTGGCTTCAAGCCAACTTCGTGTCTGCTCTGCACTTGCCACTGAGTGTCGCTGCGGAGAAGCAGGCACTCTACTGACCGGCCTGCTCGAGATTCACAGTCTCAGACCCCAGATGGGCTGTTGTTCAGTCACTAAGTCGTGTCTGACTCTTTGCGACTCCGTGGACTGCAGCACACCAGGCTCCCATGTCCTTCACTATTTTCCAGAATTGGCTCAGGTTCATGTCCACTGAGTCAGTGATGCTATCTAACCGTCTCATCCTCTGTTGCCCACTTCTCCTTTGGCCTTCAATCTTTCCCAAAGAGTCAGCTCTGTGCATCAGGTTCAGCTTCAGCATCAGTCCTTCCAATGAATATCCAGGGTTGATCTCCTTTAGGATGGACTGGTTTGACCTCCTCGAAGCCCAAGGGACTCTCAAGAGTCTTGTCCAGCACCACAATTCGAAAGCATCAGTTCGTTAGTGCTCAGCTTTTCTTTAAGGTTCAACGCTCACATCGTGGGCTATTAGTGCCCAGCAACAATCCTGACTATCCCTTCCTTCCCCTTTCTCATTCACACCTTTCCTTCTCTTCTCAAATTCCCCAAGCCTCCCTTGTCCACACCTGGGCCCCAGCACGCAGCCTTCCTCCCCTCCAAGACCACCCCTCTTCTCATCCTTCAGCTCCCATTGCGTGACCTGCTCACGGGCACCACCAAGTGCCCCTCTCCCACTCATGCCCTTCGGCATACTAGCATCCTGCCATTACAGAGGTCTCCCACTCACGCCCTTCGGCATACTAGCACCCTGCCATTACAGAGGTCTCCCATTTTCAAAAAACTCTTTCCAGTCCCACAGCCCCTCCAGCTGCTCTCCCCCGTCTCTGCTGCCCTTTCGGCCAAACTCCTAGAAAGAAGTGTCCGTGCTCACCTCTTGGAATCTGTCTCCTCCAATTCTCTCTTGACTCCACCCCCACAAGGCTTTTGGCTCCATGCCTCCAATAAGTCATGGCTCCTGTCAAGATTGCAACAGCATCTCCATTTTTAAGTCCAGCCAGCTTCCAGATAAAGTGGTTTATTTGCAGCCTTTGACACAATTTGTCATGACACATACACCCTCCTTAAAACATTGTGTTCCCTTGGCTTCCAGGACTTGCTCATTCTTCTCATTTTCCACCTGCCTAGTAGACTGCTTCATCTCAGTCTCCTTTAGTGGCTCCATCTCAGCCTCCACAAAGGGCAGAGAGTCTCTTCCGGTCTTGGGGCTGCTGAGATGACACAGAGTCTGACTGTCAAACCAGATGTACAAGAATCATAGATGGAGCCCAGTGTCATGCTTTACTAATAACTTCAAGGATGCTGGTAATGATGAAACACAGACGAAATCAAGGAAGCCCACATCATTTAACACAGCAACTGTGTTTAACAAAGCCCAGGTCCTTTCTCAGCATATTGGCACATACTCTAGGCAAGAGCCAATGCGTCAGGTCTCCAGGAAGCCCACAGAACGATCTCTAACACAAAACCTCTCAGGTATACAAACTGTCTCACCATTCACCACCTGATGAAATGTCTCCATTCACCCCTTAACAACTGCATAGCTTATGACATTTTCAGAGAGCCTTACTTTATGCATTCACATATTTTAGTTTGTTCACTGTAAGCAAACTCAGATCAAGTGTTTCTGCTAAATGCATTCTATAGATGAGAACTCTCTTCTAGCTAATGCCATTGTATATAAGTAACATTAGCATATTTACAAGGGGACTTGACCAATCCATCTTTTTCTTTCTGATGAGGTCAGAAATATGAGAAAATGGATATTTGCCCTGATGCTAATCCTCTCCTTTTCAGCTCTGGGTGCACCCATGACTTTAAAACTGGTGTCTACAACCTACAATTTTCTCCTAAATTCCAAAGCCATCCGTTCAGTTAGGCACTCAACATTTTGACTTAGCTGTGTCAGAGGTTAACAAACTGAATAGATCACAACAGAAATAACGATTCCTTTTCTCAACTCTCTAAACACACACACACACACACACACACACACACACCCTTTCTCCCATGTCCCCCCATCTCAGTGAGCCTCCCCCATGCTCCCCCGTCCTCTCTCCTTGGGGGACAAACATTATATCCTGCTTGATTCCTTTTCCTCTCACGTCACATATCCAATCCGCCTAAAAATATCTGCCATTTCTACCTTCAAAGTACATGCAGAGCTCAACCACTGATCCATCGTCACTCCCACGGCTGCCTTCCTGGTTCAGACCACCACCATCTCTCCATGGACCTCACTGAAACCACCTCCGACCTGCATCTCTGCTTCCTGCCTCCATCCTTGTCCCCGAGAGTCTACGCTGAGCACATTGGCCAGATGGCTGTCTTTAAGAGATTAGTCAAATTGTGTCATCCACAGCTCCACAGTCTCCAGTGGTTCCCGTATCTCTCAGAATAAAAGGCAGAATTCTTCTGGCGGCCTTCAGGGATCTATACATCCTGGACCCCCATGAACTCTCTGGCTCGTCTACTATTGTCTGCCCCACCCGCACACACACACCCATTCACTACTTCAGACACACTGGCCCCTCTGCGTGACCTCCAACAATCTGAGCACGCTGCAGCCCCTACACCTTTATCATGCTCTGTATTCAGCCTGGAAACTCGTTTCCCCCAGGTGGCACCTGGCTTGCCTTTCTAATCTCCTTCAGATGTTGGCTTAAATGAACCTTTTTTGTAAGGGATTCCCTGATCACCTCTCTAAAACTGTCATTCACGTCTTCCCCCGAATCTGTCTCTGATTTTTTATTCTCCTCCCCACTTATCACCATCTGACATGCTAGACAGTTTGACCTTTCTGTATTTCCTGTTCTAGACTTTTGGATGAGAGTAAAGATGCCCTTTTGTTCAGGGCAGTATCCCAGCAGTCACAGGGGTGTCTGGCACATAGTAGGTGCTCAATAAATGTTGCACAAATTAACTCATTGTGGAGCAGATCGATCTGAGTTGAGCTGAGTTTAGAGGAGCATATGATCAAATAATGCAAGGAGAGCAGTGACTTAGGGCTGTGATAAGGAAGGCTTTGGACGATGGCCTGTGCTGTTTGAATCTTATTCTGCAGGCTGGAGGAATCGTCAAAGTGAACTGAGCCAAGCAACAGCACAAAGAAATGAAGTCAGGGGTAAAAGAAATCATGCTTTAAGAATAAGAATAATGTGAAAGGAAAATTTTGTTCTTGAACATTAGTCTTTCTTCGTCAGAGTGAATATGCTCACTGATATTGTGTGGGCTGCTAACAATTACCAGAGGTGGAACACTGATGGCTTTTTTCAAAATGGTTTTAAAAACCGATAGATCCCCAAATAGAGGCATGATGACATACCATCTGATGAGATTGAGAGTGATTCCCTATGAGTGTCCATAACTTGAAGTATGGATGCGGTCCCTAAAATTTGTATGAAAAGTCTATTAAATGCTGCTGGTAACAGTATTAAGTGAGGTAACTGGATAGCATCACTGACTCAGTCAATGGACATGCATTTAGGCAAGCTCCAGGAGATGGTAAGGGACAGGGAGGCCTGGCGAGCTGCTGTCCGTGGGGTCGCAAAGAGCCGGACGCGACTGAGGGACTCAACAACAAAGTCGTGTTCCAAAAATCCGAGCTTCGAAAAAACATTGCTGGAGGACAGATTTCTAGAAACACAAAGAATAAATGCCTCATCTATCTCTTTTGTAAGTTGGGACTCGGATTCTCTAGGTTGGACCATACCTTATCCACCTCACCCACCCCTCCCCTGCAGTTGTTATGGAAGTGGATCCACACGAAAACGCCCCCAAACCACCAAATAGTAGCATTTCGGTAAAACGTGAGTGCCTGTAGCTCTTCGCATCTGTGCTGTCTCTTTGAAAAGCTGGTTTTCTTTTTGCAGTACAACCGGTACCAGCAGTACGGGGCGGAAGAGTGCGTGCTGCAGCTAGGGGGCGTGCTCTGCCCCGGCCCGGGCTGCGGGGCGGGGCTGCTTCCAGAACCGGGCCAGCGGAAGGTCTTCTGCGAGCCGGGCCGCGGCCTGGGCTGCGGGGTGAGTACCAGCCACACCCCCGGTGTGGACTCTGTGTGTGTGCGTTTGCTTTGCGAAATTGGCTCGGTTGGTGCTTTATTTTCATTTTGCATTTGGACTCAGATAGCTTTGGCCTGATTTTTTAATTTTCATTTTATTTATTTTCCTTTTCCATTTGGACTCAGATATCTTTGACCTGATGTAAAAACTAAAACTAACCTGATGTAAAAACAAAACTAAATATATTTCAATTAACAGAATCCCGTATATAATGAGGGGAGGTAAGACTTTCTGCTTTGATAGCTATCAGTGTTTAAGACGTGAAATCACTCGGTCAGCCTTTTAAACTTTTCTTCCGGTGCTCAGATAATTCAGAGCAAAAATGATTTCTTCAGAGGTAGCATCAAGTCAACAGGAGTGAAGGAGAAAGAGAATTCCACCTCTTAGCATGATTGTGTTAGCTACGTTGCTGGCCTATATTTCAAGAAATAAAAATGAAGATTAATATGGAAAACTTGAAATGTTATCGGGTGGTAAAAATCACTTTAAATCGAGATGAGCAAAACTTAATGGGGCCTCTTAGGGAAGCAGAAAGAGAAGCATGGAAAATGTTTGTTCTAAGAGGTCAAACCAATATGACCTAGACGGCATCTTGAACGCGTCTACGGATGCGAGCTGACGGTGAAGGGGTGAGGGAAGCATAACTCAAAGGCAAATAGGCTGGCTAAATTATAGGCTGAAATGACAAATGGATAATAATCCTGGTATTAAATTTCATGCCGGCCAGAAAAGGAAGAAGTGTATGTGCTTATAAAATGCTGTTGAATTGTGATGGGAGAGCGTTCCTTTTAAAATTGCAGCTTCGTGAGGAGCTTTGTTGGAAGGAGGAGTGTGGATGGATGGCAGAGGCGTATCCCCAGGCCTCACTGGGGCTGCGCCGCCTGAGTTACCTGTGCATAAAGTGGCATCTGTCATCCTTGGTAGAGCGCCCCGTCGGTCATGCAGTGGGGCTCACCAAGCTCTGGGCTGAGTGATAAAGCAGAGCAAGTGGACGTTGAAAAATAATGAGATACCATGATGCGTAAGCAGAAAGAAATACTTCTGGGCTAATGGCGATTTCATTAGGATGAAAACTCACATCATGTCTGCCAGCCTTAGAAATTATGGAAATCAAACCCTGCTTCCCAGCCTTAGTCATCATCATTTACTGTATAATCTGCATCGGCTGCATGTGGCCCAAGCACGCTGCCAAATTCTGGGATCAGAGTTTCCAGCAAATGTTTTCTTTTAGATTGAGTTACAATAGCCATTAACTAATGGCCCGGTTCTATCTATGCTTCTACCTAATAATTGTTCCTATTGTTGCATTGTCTAAAGCTGGGGAGTTCTTTTGGCCGGTCTTCTGCATTCAGTGTTCATCTTGAACAGTTTTGAAGGTTTATGTAATTTTAAGATTTGAACGTCTTTCTCTTCCCTTTTTTACACAATGTGATATTCTAAGTAACACACACATTTGAACTCCAAATTACGGAAAATTACCTTGGAAATGAATTGAATTGCTTTAATATCTTTGGGTTAAGAGAGTTTAGGGGCAAACCTTACCTAAAGGAGAATGACTATCTTCAGGATATTTCTTTGGAACATCTAAGTAATGTGTTTTATCTTTATTTATTCTGTTTTGTTATGGGGAAGGGGCATGCTTGTTGGTTTGTGTATTACTTATCTGTTGCTACATAACAAATAACCCCAAATTTTAGCCTTTTCATTAATAAACATCTTTTATCTCACAGCTTCTGAGGGTCAGGAATCCCTAAGTAGCTTAGCTGTGTGGTTCTAGCTCAGGGTCTCATGAGGTTGGAGTCAAGCTCAGTTGTAGTTAACCCAAGACTTGACTAGGGCTGGCAGACCCACTGCAAAAATGGCTCGACCCATGATTCTTAGCCAGAAATGCCTCAGTTCCTCACTGGCTGCTGACCACAGTTCTCATTACACACCCCTTTTCTTAGGCTACTTGTCCCCAGAATGGTAGCTAGCTTACCCAGAGCAAATGATCCAAGGGACAGAGCAAAGACAAAGCCGTGGTGAGTTGCTCTCCGAGGCTGTGCTCCATCACGGCTCCTGTTCCTGTGGTTAGCACTGAGTAGAAGTTCCAGCCCACCCACAAAGCGAAGGGAAAACTAAGCTCCATCCTGAAGGAAAGGTGTCAGGGAATTCAGGGATATATTTTGAACCACCACTGTCTACAATCTGAAGAAGTTGAATAAAGAACAAAGAGAAATGATTTTCTGAAACATCTAACTTGATGCTTTCTTTGTCCTCCCCACCTTTTTGCCCCAATCCCTGTAAGCTTCTTCAGGCTGATATCAGTTCCCATTGCTTTAGCTTTTCAGAAGAGATCAGTTGACATCATCATTGCTCTTTTTTCTTCAAATCTTCAACTTTCACAAAAGCATGTTAACCCAACTTACATGCCTTAGGGATTCTGTAGTGCTTAAAAAGGAGATTAGGTTGTATGACTTAGGTCCAAATCTTGGCTTCCTCAACTACCAGTGATCTTAATCTTTCTGTGCCTCAGTCTCCTCACTTTAAAACAGAGTGTATTACAATGACCCTCTATAAGGCTCCTCTGTCCATGGAATTCTCCAGGCAAGAGTACTGGAGTGGGTTGCCATTCCCTTCTCCAAAGGATTCTTCCCAACCCAGGGATTGAACCAGTGTCTCCTACGTCTCCTGCATTGAGAGGCGGGTTCTTTACCACCAGCACCACCTGGAAAGCCCTTATAAGGCCGTTATGAATGTTAAAGGAGCTGACGGGTGTAACAGCACATGGCATAAAGTATGTATGTATTTAATATTTAATCAAGCTTAATCAGTATTTATCAGAAGCTCACCTAAAAGACCTAATTAAATATTCAAGGAAAATTAACAACAGGGTGTTTGTTTGATCCTCTCTTCCAGATATTCTAGAATATTCCCCTCTGAATCAAGCTAGACGCAGCAGGGAATTAGGTACCCAGGCCTCGCTGTTTTAGCCCTTCAAAGAATTGCTTTGGCTTTTCTGGCACAGTAATTTGGTGTCATTTGTTTATATTGCGGTCATTATACAGATGACTCAATGCTTGTGGCTCCGGACATCCGAGTGGGCTTTTCTGTGAGGGACCATGGTGCCCATTCCAGATTCATTATGCTTGTCCTGGGAAAAGTTGACCCTGCTAATGGTCCCCCTTGAAAGCTGACTGCTGGAAAACCTAGAGCCACATTTGTGGGGTGTCTACAGCAGAGAGATGGGCCACTAATAGGATGGGTTTGGAAGCTTATTTCTTGGCTTGACTTCTTTTTCTTCTCTTTTTCCTGGTATATGCTGTTTGGCTGTGATTTGTGCACCCTTGTAAGCTGCCAGTCTTTTCTGGATGTAAGGGTGGTAATGGAAAGCTGTTGTGTGAAAGAAACCGTGGCTAGTTTATGTTGACTGTTATGTTGTCTGTCTGTTATGAAACAGAGCAGGGCCCAATAAGTAGAAGTTAGAGGAAGCGGAATCAGAGGGGTCTGCTCAGGGTTTGCTGTAGCACCACGGACAGTGGCCACAAAGCGGACTGCCCCCAGCGCAGGGGGTGCCTCACGCTACACGGTGCTCAGGGAAAGGAGCTGACGGCAAGCTGTGCAAGCCTCAGAGTCTCGGGCGTGCCTCGTAGGCTGTAGCTTCGAAGTTTATCGTAAGGTATCCGAGAATCCACCTGTACTTAATTTGTCCTCAACTGTCAACTCTTATTATGTGGGGCTTGATGTTACAAAAAGGATCTCATGCATAAAAAAAGGTTGAAAACCAAATTCCCTGTCATTCACAGAATTGAAGAATTCAGCCTTCCAGGGACATAGTGAGGTGGACCCACATGGACTCACAGTTTTAGAGCTGAGACACACCTCTGTGCTGATCTCCAGACAGGACAGTTCTAATCTTCCCATCAGTCAGCCCACCACCACATGCCTGGATGGTCCCCGCTACCTCCCTGATCACTGTTGTACACAGCTTCCATGTGAAGGCACAAGCTTCAGTATTGTGATTGTCTTTGACTTCTTTAAATGAGTGCTCAGGCTAGTACTTATGACTTCTATATGCAAGCACATAGGACTGCTGCTGCTGCTGCTGCTGCTAAGTTGCTTCAGTCGTGTCCGACTCTGTGCGACCCCATAGATGGCAGCCCACCAGGCTCCCCCATCTCTGGGATTCTCCAGGCAAGAACACTGGAGTGGGTTGCCATTTCCTTCTCCAGTGCACAAAAGTGAAAAGTCAAAGTGAAGCCGCTTAGTCGTTCCCGATTCTTAGCAATGCCATGGACTGCAGCCTACCAGGCTCCTCTGTCCATGGGATTTTCCAGGCAAGAGTACTGGAGTGGGGTGCCATTGCCTTCTCCGGCATGTAGTACTACTCACTGGAAAGTCAGATTAGCTGATCCTTGGCTCTCCTAAGTCACTGGCTTAACTGTTACCCAGAGAGCAGTGAACATTAGCTAATGAATATAAGGATTTCCACTTAAATGATAATGTCAGTCCACCCAGGCAAGGCCTGATAGATGTGTGATGGTTATAGCAAAATTTCTACCATTATTAAAGAATGATTGGAGCTTAAGCACTCCCTCTCAGGGTCCGAGTTGAAGTGTTAGACTTGTTTCATGCTTTCATATTCCTGTCCTCAGCCTTGATCTTGTTCTCAGTAAGAACGTGTATTTAGAGCTCAGCATTCATTGAGTGAATGAATGAATATTAAATGTAGAAGTAATATGAATACACTTTTAGTTTCAAATACTAATCATTATGTACCCCAATATTAGAATCGCTTACCTTGCCTCAACAAGAATCTCTTCAAAAAACATAAAATATGCAGTGTTTTACTTATATGTGTAATACATCATTTAGAACACCAAAGTATACTAACTTCAGAGATCCACAAAAAGTCAATTAGGAACCTGAAAATCCTCCAAAAATTGCAGTTTATTTGCCCTATCGAAGGCCTCACCACCAAATGAAGAATTCAGTGCATTCTGATAAAGAAAATGTCTTGGTCTTGGGAGCACTGATATTTTCCTTTTGACAAGCACAGAATATTTTTACATGGATAGACAGAACTCAACAAGGATATGTTTGGGGATCAAATAGCCTGACCTCACTCTCTGCCAACGCTTGATCATATTTTCACTACTGCACATAAAAATATTAATTGATTTCCTGAGGAATTCATGTAATGCATTATTCTTTCTCTGGCCTTATTGCTATTCATCAGAACTATCTCACTAACTTTGATGGCGCCGATGTAAAATGTTGACATGTTTAATGCTAGAAAACAGCAACAAAATATGGAATACATTATACTCACTGACCTGGGGATACAAAAAGCTATGGCAATCAAACCTCGCAAGTTTTCTATCAGCAAAACATCTTTATTTTATTTGATGGTATTTTGGGATATTATACATCTGAGAGATAATTTCTTAAAATAATACTATGAATTTAATGAAGAGTTTTCTGTTTTGAATTAGAAATACAGGGATAAGATTTAACAATGGGGGGAAAAAAACTCTTATGCATTTAAATGTAAACCAGAGATCTTAAAAAAAAAAAAATCATTAAGCCAACCATTAGTTAAGGAAATTAAATAGAATTTCTTAAGGCGTCCGAGAGACTCTCCCTCCTCTGATGAGTAGCATGTATGGCTTTGAGGTGGATTGCTCGAGGAAGCGGAGCATCCGTCTCAGGCTCCTCACTTGCAAAGATACCCTCCACGCCCTCTTACCCAAGTTTACATTCTTGCACTGTCTTCCTTGATGAGAGTCTCAAAAATTGTAGAACCTTAAGTTACAAAGGCTTCATTAAAACTGAATCTAGACTTCAATGAGAACAGGGTAGACTTGCTGTGTGCCCAGAAATCCTTGCAGAAGCTACTTATAACAATAGCATTCATATATTGATGAAGATTTTAGTTAGAGTCCAAGCCTCCTATTTTAGCCCTTATATAGGAAACGAGTCTATGTAGACAAATGGGGATAACTATTCCTTCATTCAGAGTTCTAATTATTGATTTTAAAAGTAACTAGATGGGGAGCCCTTTTTTCAGTATGTGGGACTCAGAAATAGAAGGTCAAGAGATGGTCAATATTTAATAAAGAAAATGGTTACTTTTTGCATTCTTTAAAGAATTTTATAAAAATACAAAATGTAATTAAATTGCCTCAAGTATTTTGAAAACTGTATAGAAAATCTCCCTTTTTCTGAAGGAAAATAGAGAGTAAAACCTAGACTTCATATATGTGTGGTTTATGTCATAATGCTTTCCAGGAGACACCAAAAAGCACAGGTAGGTATTTTTCATCCTGCCTAAATGTGGGTTTGTTGGGGTTAAGCTCCAGGCTATCATCTCACCTTGCTAGCCTCAACTCTATGGCCTCTTCAACATGTAGAGCATGGAATCAAATCTTTTTGACACATTATTTTTGATATATGGGATGTTCTTTATCAGAGAGTATTTTTAAAAGAAAGATAACATTATGAAATGTCAGAAATATGCATGACATGTTTATTTGACAGGTGTCCAAAAATCTAATTTAAGCTCTAAGATTGGCTCATTTACAGAGTGGAAATTGGTCTTGCTAGACTTTCTGCTTGCAAGCCAGCTTGAAGTGCAAAGACAGAAAGCTCTGGAGAGTATTTATTTTAATTAAAGAAACTGTTCATAAACATACAAACAAGTTTTGCATACCATTCCTCTGGAAAACATTTAGCAATTGGCAAATGTTCCTAGAAAGTATTCTGCAGTCTGAAATAGAAATATATATTTTCTAATCCAACATAGATCAGTGACCTTTCCACATGTCTTTAGCTATTTTTTGTTTAAAATAAGTGTGAAATAATTATACTCTTTCAAAACAGTAAGCTCTATCTCTTTGAATAATGTGTTGTGCGTGCATGTGTGTGTGTGTGTGTATGTGTGTGTGTGTGTGCGCAGTCATGTCTGTCTCTTTGTGACCCCCATGGACTGTAGCCACCAGGCTCCTCTGTCCATGGAATTTTCCAGGCAAGAATACTGGAGTGGGTTGCCATTTCCTTCTCCAGGAGATTTTCTTGACTCAGAGATCAAACCTGTGTCTCTTGCATTGGCAGGCGGATTGTTTATCAGTTTGCCACCTGGGAAGCCTAGGAAATCAATTTTGTGGCAAATTGAATAGAAAAACCCTCTTTAGCTCTACCAGCTACAGGAGTGGAGAAGGCGATGGCACCCCACTCCAGTACTCTCGCCTGGAAAATCCCGTGGACTGAGGAGCCTGGTAGGCTGCAGTCCATGGGGTTGGTAAGAGTCGGGAACGACTAAGCGACTTCACTTTGACTTTTCACTTTCATCCATTGGAGAAGGAAATGGCAACCCACTCCAGTTTTCTTGCCTGGAGAATCCCAGGGACGGGGGAGCCTGGTGGGCTGCCGTCTATGGGGTCGCACAGAGTCGGACACGACTGAAGTGACTTAGCAGTAGCAGCTACAGGAGAGCTCAGAACATTCCAGAAAACAGGCTTCTATGAAGATAACATAGTTTCTGTGTATTCATTTTGATCCTGCCCTCACTTCAGTCTAGGGCAAGGCTGTCTAATATGGTAACCACAGGCCACAAGTGACTGTTTAAATTAAAATTAAATCAAATTTAAAATTAGGTTTCTCAGTCACAGCAGCTACATTTTAAGTATTCAATGGCCACATACAGCCTCCAGCTACTGGACTAGACCTAGGCCATGCAGACAGAGTGTGTTTTCATCAATACCACAAAAAGTTCAGTGGGGCAGAGAAAATGGCCGTAAGATATCACCCTAGAAGAAGCATTCACAAGCTCAAAGATGCCTGTGTCTCAAACAAATTGAAGTTTGACCCCTTCAATTCTAGTTAAGAAGAAAAATCTTTCTAGAAATTAAAGTTTCCTAAGTTAAAAAAAAAATGTACAGCAGTGTTTTCCAAAGTGACCCTTATTCAGTGTGGGTCCAAGGGATGTTATGTACCAGGAGGATGGTTGGAACCCGGGACAGAGAGCCTGGGCCAAGAGCAGTGATCAGAGAGCTTGGATGCCCACGGTTGCTGTTGCTGTTGTTCAGTAGCGCAGTCGTGTCCGACTCTGCAACCCCATGGACTGCAGCCCGCCAGGTTTCCCTGTCCTTCATATCTCCTGGGGTGTGTTCAAGTTCACATCCATTGAGTTGGTGATGCTGTCTAACCATCTCATCCTCTGCTGCCCTCTTCTCCTTTGGCCTTCAATCTTTCCCAGCATCAGGGTCTTTTCCAATGAGTCAGCTCTTCACATCCAGTGGCCAAAGTATTGGAGCTTCAGCTTCAGCATCAGTCCTTCCAATACATGCAGTAAAATCCATTAAACAGGGCTTTTTTCTGTTGGACTTAAAGCTTTCATTATGCAAACATGCCTATGCCTGAACAAGGGGAATACCACAGCAGCCTTCCCTAAGTTCTTTCAAGCAAGAACTGCCTTTTGGGTGGTCCATCTTATACGACAGGTGTCTCATAGAGCAGCTTGACTCAGGGAATCAAATCCCTTGCTTTATCTGAATAGTAAGCTTACCACAGTACTCTTGGGAAGGAGCTAGTGAAACCCAAGGATCAGAACATTAAGTATTCAACATTTTCCTCTTTGCAGAGGACTAAAAAAGCATGATTTTTTTAAATGATATACCATATTTGTATTAGAAGTATTTATCTTATAGTGAAACCTCTTTATTCTTAAACTGCTATTGATATATAATTTTATGGATTTAACATACATAGAGAGGATAGGGTGAAATTTTATGATAGTGTGTGATTAGCAGCATATTTTCAAATGATTCCTATTAAATGAACAAGGGAGATTTTTGAGCTTCATAGAATAAAGGATATTATGGTAAAATACATACGTATGTTTCTATAGTGGGTATCAGTGTATGTCAATCTCATAAAACGTTAACTGCATAGGACACTGTGGTCATGACAAAGGAGTCACAGGGGTTTTTAAATTTTATTTTACTGAAGTGTAGATGATTTACAGTGTTGTCTTGGTTTCTAGTATACAGCAAAGTGATTCTGTTACATACATGTGTTTTTTTTCATATTCTTTCCCATTCTGGTTTCTGTTGTGGTCGTCGTTCTGGCTTTCTTACACGGTCAGGAATTGCTACACAAGTGGTCGCACCAGCGTGAGCCTGGGCCACGCCCCGCTGTAACTGCCCTGGTGGGGCCACCCTGACAAGGGGGCACACTGGAGCTCCTTGCCGGCATCCCAAGGGGTGGTCCTGTCTTCCCTGTCGTTCCCAGAGCCCACCGGGGTTTCTGGGGGGTGGAGAGCTCTGCTCCATCTCACTACACTCATTATTTTTCACATCCTCTCCCCACTATCTCAGGCCTTCTCTCATTGGGGAGTAGAAGCCTCCCAGAGGCACATTCTGTCCTGCTCTTTCAGACTTGCCTCCAGCCCTCCTTTCTCATTAGGGTCTCTGCTGAGCACTCCCGAAACAGCTAGTTCCTCCTGTATATTCATCCAGACCAGCCCTCCCTGTGCGCTGGTTTTTCTCAATTTCCCTCCATGCTACCTTTAGAAAATGGCCTCACAGATCTGACACTGTTCATCTAGCCCATGGTTACCCTCTGTGGTTCGCGTCTCATCTTTCATGCTGTTATATACACTGCAGATTATGGAATGCGATTATCACAGCAGCTTTCTTTGTTCTCTCGTCGTTCCTTTTTTAATACTATTTTTGATTGTGGTAAAATATACACAATATAAAATTCGCCTTTGATAACCATTTTAAAGTATACAGTTCAGCAGCATCAAGTATTCATAATGTTGGATAACCATCTCCACTATCTATTTCCAAAGTTTTGTATCACCCCAAACAGAAGCTCTGTTCCTATTCAGTTCAGTCGCTCAGTCGTGTCCAACTCTTTGCGACCCCATGAACCGCAGCACACCAGGCCTCCCTGTCCATCACCAACTCCCAGAGTCTATCCAAACCCATGTCCATCGAGTCGGTGATGCCACCCAGCCATCTCATCCTCTGTCATCCCCTTCTCCTGCCCCCGATCCCTCCCAGCATCAGGGTCTTTTCCAGTGAGTCAACTCTTCGTATGAGATGGCCAAGTATTGGAGTTTCAGCTTTAGCATCAGTCCTTCCAGCGAACACCCAGGACTGATCTGCTTTAGGATGGACTGGTTGGATCTTCTTGCAGTCCAAGAGACTCGAGTCTTCTCCAACACCACAGTTCTGTTCCTATTAGGCAATAATTAATTCCCCATCCCTCCCAGCCCCTGGTCACCTCTAATCTTGCTGTCTCTATGAACCTGACTATCCTAGATATTCCATGTAAGTGAAGTCGTAGAAATATTTTGTCCTTTGGTATCTGGCTTAGCATAATGTCTGTCACTTAACGTCATGTTTTCAAGCCTCACGCAGCGTGTGTCAGAGTTTCACTCCTTCCGGTTGGTGAGTAATAGCTCATTGTACACGTACACCCTGTTTTGTTCCTCCCATTCCTTTTTAGCATTTATTCAGCCACAGTAGTCCTTCATCTCCCTGGAGCAAAAGTCAGGCAGGTTCTCTGACTCTTAGCCACTTATAAGTGAAAGAAAGTCTTAGAGACATTTTATGTTGTATATTCATACTGTCAATTCATTAAAAGTGGCTTTTGTCAAAAAAAAATATACTCGATGTAACACTGAATCTTCTGCCCTGGCTGCCAAGGCCCAGCCCTTTGCCCCATGCCTGCGTGCACTTGGCCGGGAAGTCCAAGTGGGCTGACGTGACTCACCTGGTTGCTCTGAGTGTTCATCAGCTTCTACCTGTTCCATTGACTTTTTAGTCATCTCAGGTTAAGGTTGACAGGATACAATAATAGCTGATTATTCACTTTATTCCTCTGAAAAGTGTCTACGTCATCAATCTGCAGGTCCAGGGTTTTTAATTCCAGTGCTTAAAATTGTTTGCCTTGAATAATAGCCTACGTTAGTGCCTATAGGGTTTCAGCCCCATTACAGAATCATCTGTCCAGACCGAAGTCCCCCATCCTGACTTGAGTAGCAAAACCCTATCCCTGTTCCCGTCAGCATAACAGAAATGTGTTTCTGCCAAAAATATAGCTCGTGAACATAATTGCAAAGGTTTGTCAAGGTAAGTGTGGAGGATATTCCTTATAGTACTGTTTTGTAGTAGACAAGAACTTGGAAGCAGTCAAATTGTCAATAATATCGTAGTGGTTAAGTACATTTTTGATCTATGGATACAATAAAGTACAATATCTTGTTTAAAAGGAGCTTTCTTGGTGGCTCAGTGGTACAGAATCTGCCTATAATTTAGGAGACCCAAGTTCAATCCCTGGGTTGGGAAGATTCCCTGGAGAAGGGAATGGCAACCCACTCCAGTATTCTTGCTTAGAGAATTCCATGGACAGAGGAGCCTGGCAGGCCACAGCCCATGAGGTCATAAAGAGTCAGACACGAATGAGCGACTAAACCACCACTACCACCTGTTTAAAAAAATACGATCATTCTGCATGCTGATATGAAACAATTTTTAATACTCAGAATTAAGAGGAAAGAGCAGGAAAAAGAAGGTCAATACTCATAAACATATAAAATATTTCCTGAAAAGAGTTCAACAGACCATTAAAGTAGTTGCCTTTGGATAGAAAAAGTGGGGATATAGAGAAGGAAGCTTTTATTAATACTTTTCAGTTTATAACTTTCTGTAATGTTTGCAATTTCTAAACATGTAGATATGTTACTTTTACTTTTTATAACATAAGGGATTTTCTTAGTTTATAAGCTACTTTTTTTATTAATCAAGCTTTTATTTTTAAAAAAGCTAGCCATGTTATTTGTTAAAAATAAAAGCAAAGCAAAGTGAACTGTAATTAAATTGGTTAGAATTTTATACCATTTCAGACATGGTGTTTCTCTGGGGTTAGACTGAGAAAGAAGGAAACAGGTCTGCCACTGCCAGAGGCCAAGGGCATGAAAGCCGAATGGTGAGGTCCAGGTACTGTTCACTCTAAGGGGCTGGCAAGGCAGGTGGTCCATTCTTTCAGACATTTACTTGGCATGGAGCACGCTGTCTTGTCATACTGATTTAATTGAATGACATGTTTAAGAAAAATGCAAGTAAAGTCTGCTAGGAAATTTAATTTGCAGTCTCAAAATTAGTTCTAAGAAGCATGTCCCCAGAAGCTTTGAACAGCCAAATGCAAATAAGTGAATTTCAATTTTTGTGTAGTTCTAAATAGTTTGAGCAGTTCCTGCAGTATAGGAAAATATATTCCGATGGCCTTTTGCACATACCTGTATTCTAGGAATTCTATTCTTGCAGCGTGTTTTATTGCTGACTTTTGTTCATCTTCTCTTTTTTGTTTACACCTATTCTCAGTACAATTTAGACAGAGTTCAAGATGGCCCAAGCAAAACAAGGACTCGGCACTGCTATATCACGCATTTTCCCCTGCTTGTCAAACATTCTGTTGTAAAGGCTGTCTGTAAATTATTAGATCGGTTCCCTACAAACTCCTGGAAGGGAACAGGGCTTTTCCTGGTTAAAGACAAGTCAGCCCTCTTGTCAGTAGTCCACAAGCGTCTGTAACAGACCCAGAAACCAAGTGCTGCTTGGATCCCGAGAAAGGCACTCAGCCTTCCTCCTCACCTGCCTTGCCTTTCAGTGGCCCCAGGATGCTGACAGGGGAGGGCCTCGGTATTTCACCTTTTAAGCACTGAATGAATGAAGCTAACAGTAAATCCCTGAAGGCTCCCCCAGGGCAAACCTAACCCGGCCCAGCCTGACTCTGAGTCCCACCTTCCCTGGGAATTGGCGGCCCCTAGGATGGGTATACCTGGCAGAACCACCTGAGCCTGTGACACAGGCCTCTGTCCAGCGGTCCATCTACGAGTTTCTAGAGTATGAGATTTCCCTGGTGGTCCCGTGGCTAAGGCTACGCTTTCACGGCAGGAGCCGCAGATTCCATCCCTGGTCAGGGAACTAAGACCCCCAAATGCCAGATGGTCAAAAAAATTAAAAACTTTATAATGTGAACAAAGTATATGATTTTTTTTACATTAATTTTATTTAAGGATTTTTTTTTTCCCCAAGGTTTAAGACTACAAGCCTACGGGTAAGGCCTAGGCCAAATGTGGACGCTTCACCCCATCTATCTGCTCTTGACCCAGGGGTAGGAGAAGAATAGAAACAAGAAGGAAGGCTTTCCGAGGGCGAGCATGCTCTCTGATGCACTCTAGGAAATAATGTCAAGTGGACCTGTTACCGCGCTTCCAAAAAGAAAGCAATTTTCTTCCTCCTTTCTTTAGAAGCAGGCCCACGAAGCCTGTTTCCTTCCCCAACCCGTGCTGCCCGCCACTCTCTTTTAGAAAGAAATCATAGTGTTTCTTCACAAAGCCTTGTTGGTTATTGTCCAGCGTGCAGTGACTGTCTGGGAATTTGATGTCCAGTGAGGTGTTTTTTTCCCAGCTCCTCTCAAGGTATTAGTGCTAAGCTGGCAGGTCCTTAATACAAAGAAAGACTGAATTAGCTATTCCTGAGGTTACCTCCACACACAGAGCCTAGCCCTCGTCACCTATTTCTAAGCAGTCCTTAAGTGAATTACTGGATACGAACGTTTTGTATCACCTCTTTTCTCTCTGAGAACTCGAAGCATTGTTCTTTATGGATGCAAGCCTGCCTAGTGGCACCACCTGATGATTTGGAGGAAGTTAGTCTGTAGCAGAAATAAGATGGAATTTTACCTGCTGGATTTTTAACAAATGCGAAGTGATTGGAATGGATGCCTTCTAGAAAAGAAATCCCAAGAAAAGAGTCATTTATCAACCTTCTTTAGACCATTCGTGTAAATGTTTTACATGTAAACAGAGCATAGAAAGCCAAGCTGTATTCAGAAGATGGCTGGTATTTGGAAAGAAAGAAATCCAATCTGACCCAGCTTCTGAGAGTCTCCTTTATGCGAGGACAAGGCTGGGCTTTTGTATGAGCTGTATTGTATTATTGTAAAGTGCAGGAACCGCTTAATCAATAAGAAAAGTTGGGGTAGAATGTTCGGATTAAAGAGATAAGATCTTTGTTAGACTAAATCAGTTGAGCCAGAACCTCCCATAGTGAGCTGAATGGAAAAAGCTTCATGTTACAAATGTACCAGAGATTTTTAAAAGGTCTCAAAATCAGTGTTTGGAGACTATGTGGCTATGTGTATTTTCAGTTTGCCGTTCTGGAGAAACCGAAGATAGTTTTTGTAAGAGTTTGGAAAAGCACTAAACTTCCATAATATGCATGGTTTTGATGAACATTTACTGGGGTATGCTTTTAATATTCTGAGCTCCATTTTAAAAGTCATTGGTACTAGAATCAATGGACAGGGACACAGATTATCCCAGAAAGTTAAGAAAATAAGCAGCCTGAAACCTACTCTAAAGGCTGTTCGCCTTCACTCTGTACCCAGGACTGCTTGCTGCTGCAGCTGGACCCTGGGCACCCAGCTTCCCACCCACCGAGCTGGGTGACCTGTCCGGTGACTGTTAGAATCTGTGTGGGTGTCCACAGGCTGTTGACAGCCTTGACTTCCCTCCTGATTTTCATCATCCCCCTTTCCTGCTAATTTGGTTGTTTTTTCAAGTATTCTCCTTTTGGGGAGGTGACTCCATTTCTGGTCAGAAGGGACTCCCGAGTCGTCTAAGCCCGTCCTGCTACTGCTGTGACCCTTACGAGGCAGGGTCTGGGAAGAAAACCACATCCTTCCTGTGCACTTAACTGCGTGGCTTAGTTAATCAGCTCAAAAGCCAGTCTGTTGTTGGACTGAGCGTTATGTGAAAGGATATATTTCCTTTTTGTTTAACCCGATTGGATTGGACTTTCTGACTCTCCAGCCAAAATCTGTTAACTGGTGCATGAAAACTGGTTCATTTCTCTGAAATGACTAAAGGAATTCATCCACTAACAGACTCTGGGCAGATGACCCCAAAAGAGGCTCTTGATAAGGACTTTCCAAAAGCAGACCAAGTCACCTTCGGGTTACATCCCGTGGTTACATCCCGAAGCCTTCAGATGGCCTCATTCCTGTGGTACTGACGGCCAAGCATGGTGGCCACATTTCAACCAGGGCTAAGGGGGATGGGGAAGGGGAGGGCATGTTACTCCTAAGGCCAGGTCCAGAGGAGACACACGGCACATGCCGACCCACATCCCAAGGAGAGGAGTTAGCTGCATGGCCACGTGGCCCGCCCCAAAGGCACATGACCGGCCCCATGTGGCCACTGAAGTTATTATCAATCCTAAGAAGGAAAACCGCAGAGAGGTAGGGGAGGATAATGTTTGGTCTCTGCCACAACTACCATACGTCCTGTCTCTCCCGTAATCCTTACCCAAATACCGTCCACTTCTTTTCATTCACAGATCTCTGAGTTTTCATGCAGGAAAAGAAAAACTGAGTGGAACGCTGCAGCCTCTTTATTTCTAACAGGACTGAATACCCACTTCGTGATCTTTTCTTTCAACAGTATATCTTTCACTCTATGAATTCCAAAGCATGAAAATTAGACCTCTAGCTCTCAATAAGACCCACTAAATTGCATTCACCACCTGACTTCGAAAGGTGTGGCCACCATAACCTTCTGAATTTGTGCAGATGAATAGAGTTAGCATTCGGTAGGGCCACAAGCTGAGAGTAGAGGAGCACCGTTCTAGAAAATTCTCTCGTTGGACCGAAGCTTTCACCTGCTGATCTTTTTGTTCTAATTTTACATACAAATGCACTGCTTAACTGTGTAGAACCAAACAGACCGCAGATGAAAGCTTTTGGAGTTACAAATTGAATATGAGATTTCACGTAGCACTTGGAGTAATGACAGCTTCTGATTTACATTTCTAACAGCCGTCCTAGGAGTTTTAGCTTTTGTTCTTCTCCTGCAATCACTAGAAATCATGCTGTTTTCAGCAACTAAGCTATGCTAATAAGAACCATGCACCAGGGGGGAAAAAAATCAATATATCCTTCTTTATATTTAAAATAAGTCAGCAATACTTACACAGGAAAGTTCTTTATTTATTGCAAATGAGTGAATTGATTGTCCACTGTGTCTGTGGCATGGCACTGAGCACTCGGCACAGGGAGGCGAGGACAGCACAGTGCTGAGAAGCCGGTTATCTGGCGGGAAGACAAGATGCCCGTGGGAAGTGGCACACCCACACAGCAGTGCAGGTTTGTGCCAAGTAAGGTGCCACAGAAACCCAGAAAAGTCACGGGTTTCTGACCCAGCCCCATGTCACCTTGAACATCTCGCGTTTTAACACGTGTCCCATTGCTTGCCTGTGTGCCTGCTCAGTCGTGTCTGACCCTTTGTGACCCCATGGAGTGTAGCCCGCCAGGCTCCTCTGTCCATGGGATTCTCCAGGCAACTCCAGCGGATCTTCTCGAGTCAGGGATCGAACCTACGTGTCTTGCGTCTCCAGCATTGGCAGGCAGGTTCTTTCCCACTGTGCCAGCTGGGAGGCCCCACTGCCTGCTTCCTTCCCATCTGTTTACCCCTCGTTTTCTGTAGGGCCCTGGTGGGGGAGCAGGGCTGCAGTCTGTTGATTTTTGTGTCCTGAATTAAACAATGCGAGAGGAAGGCTTTGAACTGCTGAGGGTGGGGGGCTTCATCAAGGACCTGAGAGGATGGAGAGATCTTGCCTAATGGAGACCGGGAAGTATTCTAGGCGTAAGGCTCTGACCCGGAGTGGAGGTAGGGAAGGGGCCGGGAGTACTGAGCTGGTGACCAGGAGGCACCAGGGATCACGGTTGTCATGGAGAAGATGCAGAAGGAAAGCGAGGAAAACGCTCGATTGGCCTCAACTGCCATGGTTGCCTTGGGAGAACCGACTGGTTGCCTGTGGTGGACTGTCCTCAGGCTTCCGTCCTCTGATTCCAGTGCCTGGACTCTTCGCTTCGGGTTTGTTTACGTAGCTTAGAGAGGCGTTAGCCCCTCCTCAGTCTGTCGAACACCCTCCTTGTTTAATTCCCTTCATGTCACCAAGTTCATTTTGACGAATAACCCTCCTAAACACCTTGTGAAACGGATATTACCACTTATCTTTTTTTTTTTTTTTTACCCATACAGATTTTTCAGGAATTATTTTAGGGATTCTAATTTTGCAATATTAACTTCATTTGAGGTCGGACTGAGGAAGAACTAGGTCACTCTTTTAATTTAGAGATTATTTAGAACTTGCTTGAATCACAGCCACTTTCTGTGTAATGTTTAATAGGTAATGTGTAATAATAATTGTAATGCAATGTGTGTGCCATAATATTTACTCATCTGTCTTATGCCGTAGCATAGTTTGCTGCCTTTTATCTACAAATAAGTGCTTAATGTTTAATAATCTCTAGTATGAACTATTCTTCTTTGTTTCCTTGCCATCACCATGGTATGCACGTCTGAGAGCATTTCATACTTAGGTCCCTCAAGTGGAAACACTGCCAGCTGGGAATCGTGAAAGATTTTTAACATCTGAGAAATGGAGCGAGTGGCAGGGGGTGGACCGTGCCAGGCCCCCTTTCTACTCAGATATCTCAGCATCTACACACTTAGTGAACAAAAGAAAGTCAGACACATAGCAGGAAGCTTTCCAAGACTCTGGAGCCGGAGAAGAACCTTGACATGAGATGTCAGGCATATTACCATGCAATCATGTCCCTTCTGTAATCCCCATTTGTTTCCATTTAGCAAGAGTGTGTTTTCCTAAACAAATTTATTTTGAAAATACAAAAGTAAGTGAAAAGCTCAAACTCATTTAAAACAATCCTATCCTAGATATTTTAAATGTCTCAGAACTGATTGGTATTAGAGTATTGGGTATCATGCCCATCTTGGACATCATTTTTCTATTCCCTGAGCAGATTAGGTGTACACACACACACACCACACACACAGACACCACACAGTCACATCCACACCACACACACACACACACACACTCACATCCACACCACACACACACACACCCCACAGTCATATCCACACTGCACACACACAAATATACACCCATGTTTCACAAAGTGGATCCAGAAGTAAATTTCCTAGTTTCATAATGGGAAAGTTATTTGTCCACTTACATGAACCCTGAATCTTTTGAATTCTAACTTTAATGCTATTATTTCCCTAGATGTTTGCACACAACCCAGTGTCTCAAGGCCAGATTTCCTGTAAGTGGAAGCATTTTGCATGTATATTTTTAAAATAGATCTAATCAGAGTGAAAACTTCTAATTAAAACTAGTTTTTGTCTCAGGGAAAGATGTGAAGTGAACTTTGGAAACATTTTTACCAAAATCCCTTCTTTATTAACAGCGTTTGGCAGCTCTTTGACCCCTTAGTTGCATTTTCTGTGTCTCTGGTCACAGAGTCTTCCCTGACACAGGTGTTCTTCCAGAGTCATCTGCCTGGAGCCCTGTGGGCTCATACAGCTGATTTCTCCATCACCACGTGCTTAGAACGCAGGGGTGTGTTTATTTCCTCAGCAACCTGGCTGGGGGCTTGTGGGATACTTTCTAAGGCTAAGGGTGAATGGTATCGCCTGTGGAATTTAGGTTCCACTAAAATAAACAATGTATCAAATAGTGAAGAGCGCTGTGTTCTGTTTGAAGTAATAATATATCCTGCAGGTAGTTGGAAATATGAAATTGAAATCCACCATAATAGGCTCATTGTCAAGGTTTGAGAGTTATCGTTAGAAAGGTAATAATTGAAGCTCTTCAAGAACTGGTCTGCTCTCTGCAGAAGAGTGACTTGGTCCTTTCTCTGCAAAGATGTGAGAAGTCTTGCAGGTCTTATTATAAACCAGCTGAGGCTGCTCCAGCGCCTCCTGGTTTGGTGAGGGGACAGAGAGGTTAAGAAACTGAAAGGAAACTCCAGGTGTGTCCTTCTCAAACCAGGGTATCCGACATGGAGGATAATACAGAGTCATAGGATGAATGAACGTGCAGTTCTCCGGCCCATCTAGGGCAGGCCCGGGTGGAGAATGAGACTTTCATATTGAACTGAATCCATGGATGTTCAAGTTATGTCTCATTTACCACCTCTCTTTGGGGCCATGACCTTGAGATTCTTCAGAGCAGACCTACTCCTCCCAGAGCTGACCTAGTCCTCCCTTTGCTGTCAGGAACATCTCTCAGAAGAACTTGGAGTGCTAATTTAAGTGGTGGCAAGAAACTCACCCACACTGTCAAAATCCAATTAAAAATCTTTGGATAAAGTATCAAGATAGTGTGAAATGAACAATGCATCTTATACAAAATGGTTTTTGCCACTCTTTTATTTTTATTATGTGCTTAATAAGCTTTCACTGCTCTAAGAAACAGGTTAATGTTCCCGTATTATTTTGTTTGTATACCATGTAAATGGAAATGGTCCCAGGAGGAATGACATTATTATCAAATGATCTTTTCCTTCATCATCAAAATGTAAGCAATTAAATCTCTGCTTCCCAAATGTGACAAATGAATTAAAGAATATTTAACTCTTGCAGAGGTTTCTAGCTAGAGGTAAAAATCAGTTGCTGATTTATAAAAATCTGTAATTATTATAAAAATCAGTAGTTTTTATAAATGTGTCTTGACTTAGAAAGTACAATTGATGCTTTGTTTGTCTCCATATAGGACAGCCTTTCAAAGTAACCTCACTTAAACTGAGCCGCCTTAATTTTATAAGTGGAAGTTGGTGGTTTTAGTTGCTCAGTTGTGTCGAACTCTTTGCGACCCCATGGACTGTAGCTCACCAGGTTCCTCCCTCCATAGGATTTTCCAGGCAAGACTACTGGAGCGGGTTGCCATTTCCTTCTCCAGGGGATCTTCCCAACCCAGGAATCAAACCCGCGTCTCCTGCACTGCAGGCAGACTCTTTACTACTGAGCCAGGGAAGCCAGCCTCCTGTCTGTGTGCAGAACTTCACCTACTCATTCAAGGCAAAGAGCCACCTCTCCTTAGGAGATTGTTAGGCCAACTCCTAAGTCAGCCTTTAATTACCATTACCAACAGGAAGTGACTCAGTGTCGAACCTCGGACCTTTCTTGCTGAAGTCTAAATCTATTCGTGTGGCAGCCACTTCCATCCACTGCTCTTGAAGATGACCTGACCTAAAGACACCGGCGTTCTGGTGTGGACCGGAGTCAGCTGTGTTTACGTGTGACCCCGTGTGCACTTGACCCCAGACCCACGTGGGGCCTCTGTTGAGAGAAGTCCTGGTGCTGTGGGCCCCAGGGTCTGTCCCCACTGGGAGTTCTGGGGACGTCCTGCTCATTTCTCATTAACTCTGGGGCGCTGCTGGAAACTCCTGGGGGCTCCAGGAATGCTTCCCTCTCTGGAGGGTTGGGGAAACCCCCCACCCTTTCCTGACTAGAATGGAGGAGCGGAGTTCCTGGAGGACCTGAGAGGTCATAAGATATTCCCACAGCCACACACACACTAGCGCTCCAGAGAAGTCTGCTCCTTCACACCTCAAGACACTTTGCCAGTATGTGTAAATAAACATAAAGGGGAAGCTCGAAAACATCAATCAAAATAAAATCTCATCTCAAAATTAAATGCTTCGCTAAGTCACAGATGAAGAACCTTGCCCCTGTGTTGTTGTTCAGTCGCTAAGTCGTGCCTTGACTCTGTGACCCATGGACTGCAGCCCACCAGGCTCCTCTGTCCTCCGTCTCCCAGAGTCAAATTCATGTGACTTTGCTGAGTCACAAGTGAAAACCCTTGATGCTAAGGATTACTGTAATACTTAACATGTATCTTATGCATATGAAGTCTTCCATCCCACAAATGTATGTTAAGCCTTCAGCATGTGCAAAGTACTCTGAGGGATAAAAAGATTTCTAAAGCACTGTCTCAGATTAGGAGAACTTGTTTTAAATTAATTCTAAATCTTTGGGGACTAAATAAGAGAAAAGATACGTTAAGAAGCAGTATTGTGGTAGAGGTGCGGTCTTGCTGGTGGCCTTCCCAGGACCTGAGCCGACCTCACAGCTGAGATATGGCCTTCTATGGGAAAGCCTTCCAACCTCAGGCAAGGGCTCATCAGCCAGTTAGTTCAGTGGAGCAGATGGAAAATGGAATCCAGCTCCCTGGAGGCAGTTTTCCTAAAAACAAAAAAAAAAAGATTGGAGAGCTTGGCCTAACTAGAAATGTTAAGAGTCTAAATGAAAGAGGAAACTCTCATCATGGATGAGAAAGTGGGGTCTAGCTGTTCACCACTCAGAAGCCAATTAGGAGCCCAGGTCAGTGGAAAGGAAAGTTTGCTTTATTTTGGATGCTGGCAGCTGGTGGGGAGAGCAGGTGCCTGTCCAAAGACCAACTGCCCCATCTCACGCCTGACAATCGGGGGAAAGAGCTTTTATAGGCTGGAGGGGGCTACATGCAGAAACAGCATAGTCAGTTCTAACAGTCATCTTGAAATTGGTCATCGGTGATCTGACGAGCACCGTCTTGGTTGTTTTAAGTGCAGTTAATTTCAATTCCAGGGTCAGTTTGTTCCCATTTGTTTGAGGCCAAGTCTCAGAATTGTAGTAGCCAGACTTTATTTTCTTGGGCTCCAAAATCCCTGCAGATAATAACTTTAGCCGTGAGATTAAAAGACACTTGCTCCTTGGAAGAAAAGCTATGACAAATCTAGACAGCATATTAAAAAGTGGAGACATCACTTTGCCGACAAAGGTCCATAGAGTCAAAGCTATGGTTTTCCAGGAGTTGTATATGGATGTTGTGACCCCATGGACTGCAGCACCCCAGGCTTCCCTGTCCATCACCAACTCCCAGAGTCAGACACGACTGAGCAACTGAATTAAACTGATGTATGAATGTGAGAGTTGGACCATAAAGAAAGCTGAGTGCTGAAGAATTGATGCTTTCGAACTATTGTGCGGGTGAAGATTCTTGAGTCCTTAGGATTGCAAGGAGATCAAATCAGTCACTCCTGAAAGAAATCAACCCTGAATATGCTTTGGAAGGACTGATGCTGAAGCTGAAACTCCAATACTTTGGCCACCTGATGTGAAGAGCTGACTCATTGGAAAAGATGGGAAAGATTGAAGGAGAAGGAAGTGACAGAGGATGAGATGGTTAGATGGCATCACCAATTCAATGGACATGAGGTTGAACAAACTCAGGGAGATAGTGAAGGACAGGGAAGTCTGGCATGCTGCAGTCCACGGAGTCACAAAGAGTCAGACATGACTTAGAGATTGAACAGCAACAACATCATGTGTACAGTCTGGTCATCATTAGTTAAATTCTTCCACTTGGTGAGGGTCTCAGTATCTCTAAAACATCTCACAGGATATGGCTCAGAATATTATCTGTAGCCATCGAGGCGGAAGTAAAGGTCCTTGAGTGCATTGCAATTGTTTGGTCCCCTTCAACCATTTTCCTTTGTTTCTTCAATTTCTCACTTCTCTGGTTAAACGTGTTCTTTGTCTAAAGCTTGCCACAGACAAAAGGCAGGCAGGGGACATGGGGGACGCAAACCGTAGGACCCTGTTTTGTTTCGATCACAGTAATAAAAGGGAGCCTGCATTATTCACAGTGTGCTGTGTGACTGGATGTCATCTTGGCCTCCTCAAAGTAAATTTTAAAAGACGCCCCCCAGTGGGCAAACAAGTTACAAAAAGTACCTCCCACCCCACCCCTCAGGCAGACACAGGCCACAGAACTGACCACCCCCAACCCAGACGGCATCTTGCCGCGAATCCCCGTGTGGGCACAGCCACTTCCAGGATGCACGGTCCAGGGAGGCAGATGCCCTCTCTTTCCAAGCCCATCTGGCCCAACCCTTTGCACAGCACACAGACTATACCACTGTACACCAGCCCCTGGCTCCAAGCTCAAGTGTGGTGCCTAATAGATATCTGTGAAACGTGTTTGGGAGAAGGCCATGGCACCCCACTCCAGTAGTCTTGCCTGGAGAATCCCATGGATGGAGGAGCCTGGTAGGCTGCAGTCCATGGGGTCGCTGAGGGTCGGACACAACTGAGCGACTTCACTTTCACTTTTCCTTTCATGCATTAGAGAAGGAAATGGCAACCCACTCCAGTGTTCTTGGCTGGAGAATCCCAGGGACGGGAGCCTGGTGGGCTGCCGTCTATGGGGTCGCACAGAGTCGGACACGACTGAAGTGACTTAGCAGCAGTAGTAGTAAAACGTGTTTGACAGGAAATAGCAAAATTCTGTAAAGCAATTAAAAAATAATTTTAAAATATTAAAAAATAAATTTTAAATTATTAAGAAATAATTTGTTAAAAAGACAAAAAATAATAGTAATAACTATCTGTGAAATGAATGTTTCATAATGTAAAACTACACCAGAGCACCCTGTTATTCCCTTGTAGCAATTACTGCCACAGTGCATTTTATTCAAGGATGTTAGTAGACTTTCCAATGATCAACAGCAGATAAAGAAGAAGAGAGTAATGGGACAGAGCTGAAAACAAAAAGGAGAGGGACAAGGACAGGGAGAAGCATATAGCAACAGGAATGATCTCTTCATAATTTGAATAGTTGAGTTTGTATTTAAGAAAATCTGTGCCCATTTCTTTACAAAGTAAATTAGATAATAAGCATCCAAGCCACGTATGGTACTATAAGCAACTGAAACATATTGAACAAGCGTGTGTGTGTATGTGTGTGTGTGTGTGGTGACCAACTGGAAGCGGGAGCCAGGAGAACCAGTTCACGAGAGCCAGTTATGCACATCTTTTTCTAACTCTGTGTTCATTAACTTCATGCCACTAACTTGAAATAGACCATGGTGAGGGAATATTACAGGGCTGGATTTTTTTCAGAAGGGCTGGGGAGAAGCTGTTTACTAGCACACCACTCTGTGTGTGTGATCTGTTCAGTTATATTTTAGTACAAGGGTCTTTAGAACTTACACAAGACAAGGTTGTAAATAGAGACAGCTTTGGGTAACAGGCAACTTAAACTGATCTTTAGTTAACCTTCTGTGTGGTCCATGTTGTATATTTTGGCCACCAGTGTTATTAGATTAAAAATTTTGGTACATATATTAAAATCATCATCTAGGATATCATATTGCTTGCTTAGATTAATTATTTTATTAATTTAATCCATTGACTATAGCCAAATCAAAGTATTTGCAATTAGAACATATATTTCCAGGTTAACACAGAAATTTTTCTGATGCAATGCATTCAGTATAATAGGTTAATTAAATAGTATAGCCTTCATAAGTTGCAGATAGAGATACCAAGTCCAGGTAAACATCTTTGCTTCTGCCCATATTTTAATGTTCAGAGTTTAGAAATCGTGGTTAGGCCTCTTATTGCCTCCTGATCATTTATTTTTCTCTTTGTTTTCTGGTTTTATAACAGAGCGTCTCTCAAATTCATTGTCTAGTTGGGACACTGTTATTACAGTATTTCCACACTGTTCCCTTTCAAGAGCATTCCTACGTGAAAGAATTCTTTAGTCTTTATTGCATCTCTGTTTAATCTTTCAGAGACACATTCAGGTAATTTAAATTGCAATGACTGTAAGATGAAAATACATACAAAGTTTTGAAGAATGGAAGCAATTAGTGAGGTTCACGGGGCTGGAATTCATGAAGAAGCCTTCCCCCATTGATTTTACCTGGTGGTGCCATCCTTGGTTTTATTGTCTATGAAGATCGTTCGAGTGGTCGAGGAGGCACACTTCGCTGGAGACACCAGCACACTAGCCCTTGACGATTCTTTTATAAATCCAGCACAGTTTACATCGCAGTAGATTCATGTTGAGTTATGAAGGCAATAAAGTGTTCCATTCTATATGAAATAGATACAGAGTATTTCAGAAAACAAGGCTCGAGAGGAAGTTTTTTAATACCTTAGACATCCAACTTGCCTGCTCACTTTCAGCATGAAATTAGAGAGGCATTCTAGCAGAAAAATGTAGGCCTGTGTTTGTTAGTTGCTCAGTCATGTCTGACTCTTTGCACTGCTGTGGACTGTACCTTGCCAGGCTCCTCTGTCCATGGGATTTCCCAGGCAAGAATACTAAAGTGGGTTGCCATTTCCTTTCCCCAAATTTAGGCCTAAATCATTGAGCAAAGCTCAATTTAAGATGAACTTCAATAATAACAATATAACACCAGTGGCAAGCAAAACAGGTAATAATAGTTGATGTTTGCCCAGGGATTCACATTTCACTGAGGCATAGTTCCACCAATACATGGTAAAAAAAAAAAAAAAAGTAACAAAGATACTATAAACTAAATAACATCTAAGTTTTATTAGATACAGGAGACATGGACTGTGCTACCAGAGCCACTCAGGATGACTGAAGTGACTTGTTTATGAATCCATTCATTGAATATTATAATGAAAGATATTTAGCCTTTTCAGTTGCTGAACAATGTCAAGTTCTTGTTCCCTCAGAGTCTGAGATTTTTAATGACCAGGCCACGCAAAACCTCCCGATGGGGAGTTCCAAGCAGGGGTGTGTGTCATTACTCAATCAGGGCACTTCATGTTGAATCCTCGAACATTATGGCCCACACCACCATCCACTGATCATGAGCTGGTGATAAAAGTACCTGTCCTTAGCTACGCAGCACATTGTGAAAGCAAGTTCTTACCAGATAATAGAACCTTAGATTCTTCTGCCCACGTTCAGTCAAAACTCAAGTTGTCAAAAATAATATTTGTATTACTTTTCTTTTTCTTCCTTTTTTTTTTGTTGAAGTATTGTTGATTTCCAGTGTTGTGTTAGTTTCACACGAAACTACTCAGTTTCAGCGAAATGACTCAGTTTTATAACTATATATATGTATTCTTTTTTCAGATTCTTTTTCTCTGTAGGTTGTTACAAGATGTTGAGTGTCCCATGCTATATAGTAGGTGCCTGTAGATTACCTGTTTTATGTATAGTGATGTGTCTTTGTTAACCCAAACTCTTAGTTTATCCCTCCCTCACCCCCTTCCCCCTTTGGCAACTGTAAGTTTGTTTTCTGAGTCTGTTTCTGTTTTGTAGATAAGTTCATTTGTATCGTTTTGTTAGACTCCACGTATAAGTGATACCACGTGATATTTGTCTTCCTCTGTCTGACTTACTTCAGACAGAGACCTAGATAATCTCTAGGTCCCTCTGTGTTGGGGCAAGTGGCATTATTTCCATTTTTTAATGGCTGAGTAGTCTTCCATTGTGTGTATATGTATATACCGTATCTTCTTTATCCATTCATCTGTTGATAGACATTTAGGTTGCCTTCATGTCTTGGCCATTGTAAATAATACTGCTTTGAACACTAGGGTGTGTGTATCTTTTCAGATTAGTTTTCATTTCTTCTAGGCTATCTGCCCAGGTTTTTCTGGATCATATGGTAGCATATGTTTTTAGCATAGGGGCTGCACCAATTTACTTTCCTACCAACAGTATAGGAGGGTTCCTTTTTCTCCACACCCTCTCCAACATTTATTATTTATAGACTTTTTGATGATGGCCATTCTGATTGGTTTGTAGTAATACCTTATTGTGGTTTTGGTTTTAATTTCCCTAATAATTAGCAATGTTGAGCATCATTCCATGTGCCTGTTGACCATCTGTATGTCTTTTTTTTTTTTTTTTTTTTTGAAAATTGTCTATTTAGGCCTTCTCCCCTTGTATTTGGGCTTCCGTCGTGGCTCAGACAGTAAAGTATCTGCCTGCAATGCAGGAGACCTGGGTTCGACCCCTGGGTCAAGAAGATCCCCAGGAGAAGGAAATGGCAACCCACTCCAGTACTCTTGCCTGGAAAATCCCATGGACAGAGAAGCCTGGTAGGCTGCAGTCTGTGGGGTCGCAAAGAGTCAGACACGACTGAGCGACTTCACTTTCCTTTCCCGTTGTGTTAGTTTTCTATTGCTGCTGTAACACAAATTATCACAAGCTTGGTGGCTTGAAACAACATCAACTCAGTTCAGTTCAGTCCAGTCGCTCAGTCGTGTCCTACTCTCTGTGACCCCATGGACTGCAGCATGCCAGGCCTCCCTGTCCATCACCAATTCCCGGAGTTTACTCAAATTCATGTCCTTTGAGTCGGTGATGCCATCCAACCATCTCATCCTCTGTTGTCTCCTTCTCCTCCATAGATTTATTGTTTTTTATATGTAGAGGTCATTAATCTGATATCAGCTTCAAGGGGCTAAAATCAAGGTATCAGCAGAGTTGTCTGCCTGTCTGGAGGGTTCAGGGAGACTCTAGTCCCTGCCTTCTCCAGCCTCTAGGGGCACCTGTGTTCCTGAGCCCATGGCCCGCCCCTTCCTCCCTCTCCAGGTCAGCAGTGTTGCATCTCCCTTACCTTTCTTTCAAATCACATCTCCATCAAACTACAGGCAGGAAAGTTGTTCTGATTTGGAGGATTTGGGAATTACATGGATCCACCGAGGTAGTCCAGGACAGTCTCGCCATCACAGGATCCTTAACCCTAGTCACATGGTCACATGCCATGTAAGGTTAGCATATTCTCAAGTTCTGGGGATTAGAGCCACAGACAGCTTTTTGAGCAGCTAGTATTCTGCCTCCCATAATATTCATAAAGAATAATGTAAAGAATATCCATCCCTGTAGGCATTTTATCATTTATCCTGAATCAAGCTCCCCAGACAAATTGAAGGGAAGCTGGTGTCATACCCAAAATGTTATACTCATTATCTATTGCCACAGTAATTCCGTGTAATAATCAGCTACAGCGCTTCAGTGGCATGCAAAAATAAAAATATAATTTTGCCGCTAAGTCTCTGGTTTGGCTGGGTGGTCCCGCTGACCTTGGCTGGGCCTGCTCAGTGTCCGCAGTCAGTTGGCCAGTCCTGGAGGGGCCTGGCTGGGACAGCAGGTCTGGCTCCCAAACACTTCCACGCAGTTCCTCACTCTCCAGCCAGTCTGGCTCTCAGGGTGGAGGCCGTGCTTTCAGAGCAAGAGCAGAAGTGGGCAAGGTCTCCGAGGCCTGGGCTCAGAAACATACGTTTTACCTTTCACCCCATCCTGTCGGCTGAAACCAGTCACAAGGAGTGAGGAGAGAGATGGTACCAGAGGTGGTAAGGATGTGGGTCTGTGGAAGTGGGGAGAACAGGATCGTTTTTGCAGTTACTCTGCCTCACAGGCACTTAGCAGCTTGGTATCAATTTGGGTCACTTTCTGAGACGCTGAGTAGAAATTTATCTCAGATCTTGATGCAGGGACAAACTCTGAGTCCCTGGGGTGGTCATGGACACAGGACGATCACACTTCATGACACGTGACTGACGAAGGACAGGCCAGCTTGGTCCTTGGAAGAGAGAGTCCCTGGTAATATCAATATATGGTGACCTCAGCATAGGGCCAGGTACAGAGGTGTATTAACAGATTACTCGACTGAATGGTTTTATCTGATGAACAACGCAAATGTTACAATTCACTGCTTTGCTTTAGCAGCTGGGAGTCTCCATAACAGGGCAACAGTTCTAGGTGCAGACTTTAAATGTGGCTTCATTTGATTATTCTGATTGATTTTTCCATTAGCCTGATTTAACTTTCTGTTGACTGTTATAAGTGTGGGTAATCTAGCCATCTCAAATCCTTCTTCAAGTGAGATAAGCTGGAAATAAAATTTCCAACCTGTAAAGCTGGTGAAGAATTAGCTCGTCATTGGTGAAGCCCTAAAGCAACAGAGACCAAAATGGGGCCAGTCTCATTGATTCTCTTGGTTTGGTAGCATTGTGCGTGAGAAAAAAAAAATGCACAAAGTTAACAGCTCAGCCGTTTTGTATCTGTGTGTACTTGGGCAAGTCGCTTAGCTCATGTGAGCCCATTTGTAAAATAGCAAGAATAGCAACAACAGCGGGCTTCCCTGGTAGCTCAGCAGGTAAAGAATCTGCCTGCTGATGCAAAAGACACAGGAGATGCGGGTTAGATCCCTGGGTTGGAAAGTTCCCCTGGAGGAGGGCATGGCAACCCAACCCAGTATTCTTGCCCGGAGAATTCCATGGACAGAGGAGCCTGGCGGGATACTATCCGTGGGTCTGCAAAAAACTCAGACATGAAGTGACTGAGTATGCACGCACACACGCATGCCACAACAATAATAATTTTGGCAAAATCGGGTGATGCCAAGGCACAAAGTTTACAGAGGAATGGAAACGCTCTCAGCACACTGCCTGGGACCTTAGAAAACACTTGATCAGTAATCAGCTGGGAGATGGGAAGCCCTCAGACACGGTTCCTTTCTTCCGCCTATCCTGTTAACGTGCCTGTTTGTGTCCCGGGCGTGCGGAGGACAAACGTAGCTGCTGCGGACTCCAAGGCACCAAAGGTGGCAGGCTTCAGTCTGTGATCAGTGGTGTAGCTTCCCTTTCACTTGCCGTTTCTCATAGAAGAGAACACTTCCAAGTGATCCGATTTCCTAAACAGGAATTTGATGGAGGAAATAACTCATCAGCGTGGGCTGAAAATGCCCACGTGCCTTGGATTCCCAGTCAGAAGGCCGTGGAATGGGGTATATCTTCTGCTGTATGTATAAACAAGGATGACACAGTCGCCTACGATTTCAGGCCTCCAAATGTGAATTTATGAGCCCAGAGGGTGTCCAGAAGGGAGTGCCTTCCAGCCAGAAGCTGTCGGCTTCCGTCTGAAAAAAAAAAAAAAAACAAGAAGCAGGGTGCTGGCCCCCGATAGCTGAGACACGTATGAAAGGAATGACTTCAGTGAGCCCAGATGCTCGCATCACAGGAGAGCCCTAAATTCCTCAGTTTGAGATATCTGGTTTTCCTTAACTGGCAATCATCTTTGATGTTCAGACTATCCACCCCTTTTGTGGCAAACTTCTACATACCCTGACTCCCCCACCTCCCTCCTGGGAGCAGTTTCTCAGGGCTCTCTGAGATGCTGCCTCCCTAGCTTGAAGTACTAAAAGTTCCCACCGAACAAAACAGCTCTCAGCTTTCAGGTTATGGCTGATGTTTTTTAAGTTGATAAGGCCAAGACAAGAGTCTTGCCTCATCTGCTTTCTGCCTGTGTCATCATCTCATCAGCCTGCCCTGAGCAGGCCGAGACTCCCTTGACAACGATTATTTAACCTGATTTCCTTCTTGGAAAGGAATTGGAATCAGGAGTTGGAATCAGGAAGAGAAGAATGGGATTCTGGGGATGACCGACCCTCCTAATGGACCAGCCCTGCAAAGGCAGCTACCAGCTGAGCCTTGCATTTCTCTGTGTCTGAACCTGGGGGGCTGCATCCTCCCTCGCCCCGCCCATCTCACACAAAAGCACCCCCACAGGCACACGAGACTGTAGTAAACGGATGGTTGTTATGAATCTGAAGTCTCATTTTCACATTCAGCGATTGAAATACCGTTTGCTTGGGCAGAGTGGAGGTAGAAACAAGCTAAAACAAACATTTTGATGTTTTGAAATGTGTTTAAAAAAAAAACAGCCACCGGGGTTCAGAATTTCCCATCAGCCTCCGTGATCCCACCCATCGGAGAACTGTGGGTACCGCAGCCAACTGCACCCTGACGGCTCTGTCCTTCCGCACCTCCTTATCTGAGGGGAAAGCAGGTGAAGGTCCCAACAGGGACACATGCTCTGCACTGATAATAAGCAAAGTGTCCTTCTTAAAAAATTTAGTCTCTTCAAAAAGTCCTCTGAAGGGGTGTTTTTTCTCCTCCACAGAGTGGACCCTGCTTCACTGAGTATTCAGTAAACACAACATTCTGTGCAAACAGTTTGGTTCTGAAGGTCATAATCCTTCTGGAACTCAAAACCTTCAACTTAGCCTAATTTTGGTTCTAACCACTGTTGAGTCGAAGATAGTTTTGAAACATCTTCCTGTTGGCACACAGAACAGTTCTTTTTGTTTTTTCTTGTTGTTGTTCAGTCACTCAGTCACGTCTGACTCTTTGCGACCCCATGGACTGCAGCACACCAGGCTCCCCTGTCCTTCACCATCTCCTGGAGTTTGCTCAAACTCATGACCACTGAGTCAGTGATGCTGTCTAACCATCTCATCCTCTGTCAGCCCCTTCTCCTCCTGCCTTCAGTCTTTCCCAGCACCAGGCTCTTTTCTAATGAGTCAGTTCTTCTCATCAGGTGGCCAGAGTATTGGAGCTTCAGCTTCAGCATCAGTCCTTCCAAGGAATATTCAAGGTTGATTTCCTTTAGGAGTGACTGGTTTGATCTCCTTGCAGTCTTTTTGGGGACAATTAGGTTCTGATCACGTCTGAGCACAATGAATGGAGCCTCAGTTACGGGCTAGACATTTTAGTAGGTGCTGGAAACACAGGACCAGACCACCCTGCCTGCCCTCAGACGATCTACCAGATAAGTCAGACCAGACTACCTGCCCTCAGACGATCTACCAGGCTGCCTACCCTCGGACGATCAATCAGATAAGTCAGACCAGACTACCAGAACAGACTGCCTGCCCTCAGACGATCTACCAGGCTGCCTACCCTCGGACGATCAATCAGATAAGTCAGACCAGACTACCAGAACAGACTGCCTGCCCTCAGACGATCTACCAGGCTGCCTACCCTCGGACGATCTACCAGATAAGTCAGACCAGACTACCAGAACAGACTGCCTGCCCTCAGACGATCTACCAGATAACTCAGACCAGACTACCAGAACAGACTGCCTGCCCTCAGACGATCTACCAGGCTGCCTACCCTCTGACAGTCTACCAGATAAGTCAGACCAGACTACCAGAACAGACTGCCTGCCCTCAGACGATCTACCAGGCTGCCTACCCTCTGACGATCTACCAGATAAGTCAGACCAGACTACCAGAACAGACTGCCTACCCTCAGATGATCTACCAGATAACTCAGACCAGACTACCAGAACAGACTGCCTGCCCTCAGACGATCTACCAGGCTGCCTACCCTCGGACGATCTACCAGATAAGTCAGACCAGACTACCAGAACAGACTGCCTGCCCTCAGACGATCTACCAGGCTGCCTACCCTCTGACGATCTACCAGATAAGTCAGACCAGACTACCAGAACAGACTGCCTGCCCTCAGACGATCTACCAGGCTGCCTACCCTCAGATGATCTACCAGATAAGTCAGACCAGACTACCAGAACAGACTTCTGCAGGTGCTGGGATTCAGCTCTGCCTAGAAAGCTGTGTTATTATTGTCTTGCCTTTTCACTAAGATGGGCAATAATAGGAGTAAGTAAAGAGTCATTTACATTAAAGATATTTGATTTTAAAATAATGAAAACTTGCACAACAGGTTTTTTTCCCCCAAATTTTCCAAAGTGATACTGGAAGTCTTCCTTCCGGACCTCAGTTTTCTATGAGGGTCCACTCTGCTCCCAGGCCCTGTGCACGTGGAGTGATTTTTCTCAGATGGTATTTTGGAGCAGACTGAGGTCTGTCTATGTACAGAGGTCTGCAAGGACGAGGAGAGGGAGGGGAGCAGCCCCCTTTAAAATAAATATTTTAATCCTTATTAATTTTTGATACCACGTTGCCTTGTTGACACACAGAACTCAGAAAGGCCTTTTCGACTGAACAGTACATGTCAGCCACCGGGACATTTACACCATAATGCTCATGACCTCATGACCTGCCGCACAGCTCATTCTATGGTGAAGCAGTCATGGCAATGACCGACTGAGTCGTCACATGATGTGCTAATACAGAATGACACGGTGGAAAGCATTGCAATGTACGTGACTCTCCATTCTCTGTGAATGAACTCAAGTTGAATCTACCGTGTCATTTTCTCTGTCTCTATTGAGATGTTCTGTCAAGGAGACGTATTTTTATTTTCGTTATATGTCCATATATTTTTTCAATTTATGTATGAATCTGTCTCAATATCATTAGTAAAATAAATGATACTGACCCACTATAAACTGGTGTGTCAATCGGTTCAGTTCAGTCGCTCAGTCGTGTGTGACTCTTTGTGACCCCATGGACTGCAGCACGCCAGGCCTCCCTGTCCATCACCAACTCCTGGAGCTTGCTCAAACTCGTGTCCATCGAGTAGTCAGTAATGGCTATTGCTAAAAGAATTCATAAAAATCTCATTATATCCAGATTTTGAAAACTGTTCATGAAACTGGTTTATTATGCAAATTGTGTTAAAAATATAATCTTAGCATATTAATAGTGGGATTTAGCCATATTATAGAGAAAATAGAAACTATTATTAAAGCATGTACCTATACATAACGTGTTTAAAGTTGAAAACAGAAAAGTATTTTTTCTTAACATGCCAATTGAAAGGACTTCCATTCGTGTTTGTCTTGCACAGGGCTGAGGTCAGCACGGCCATTAGAAAATGAAGTTACTCTAGCTTCAAAATGCCCTTCGACCTGATTATACAACATCTGCCCTCTGGTGTCACCCACCCCTTTGCGTCCTTGGGATCTCTGGGCTCTTTGTTCATGTATGTGTGATGGGATTGGGGCGGAGAGGAGATCCCACAAACTTGGCCCGGGTCCTCTGCAGAAGCGAGAGCCGCGAGAATCGAAGCTGATGTTCGGAGGTAGTCCAGTGCCGCTGTCATCTTCGCGTTACATTTTCCGTTACCCTTGCTCTGACCGTTTACTGGAAATACCAGCTTTCTATAGCCTGAAGACAGTGAGACGGTCTTCTGTCGTGTACTTCCAGAAGCTGTCGCAATGCCCTATCGGGCATCCTAGCTGTTGTCCTAAATTGAGATGACAGTGTTGCTCATATTAAATTGCCTTCTCGCTTGGCTCGGCATGCTGGGATCCATATCTATTAATGCCAGAGTGTCCAAATGTCCTGCCAGGAAAGCAATTTGTTCCTCAGTAGGGTGTCGGGGAAGCAGCTGGTCTAAGAAGCCATCAGAGGTGATGTTAGGGGCAAGTTGTGTTTTTCTTGATTTAATGGAAAATCTTACTGATCCATCGCCTCACTTGTCCTCACCACTTGCCAAACGAGGTCACACAAATCCATCTTCAGCCCTTTCCTCTTCCTCCCCACAGGCCTGGCATCACTCTCTCGAGGGGAGTCAGCCCTCCACACAGCCTGAGCTTCATAATAGACATTGTGACAACACCGAACACATTGTTCATGGATTTTTTTAATGCCCTGGAGAGGCAGCGCAACTTGGAAACATTCCATTAAATGTCACACTTCAACCAGCTCAGTTTTTTTCCACAAAGTCCTCTCCAAGGAGAACTCTGTACACACACCATATCAGTACTTGCTTCCCGCGACTCTCCCCAACCTCAGCTTTCTCTTGAACGCAGTTCACGGACTCCAAGTGGCCTGGCCTCCATAGCTATTCTGCTGATCTGCATATTCAGTGACGGATGCTCAACCAGTCATTCGAGAGTGAAGACTGGATACCAAGTTCATACTCACGATGTGCCATGGAAGCTTATCCTCAGATGTCTAGTGAACAAGAAATGCTCACCTCAGCTCTGATAGGAAGGGTGTTTATGGCCCCAGTAATTGAACTGAGATGCCTTATAGTCCAAAGATAAAACAGACCTCCAAAATGGACCACGGCCAGAAAGTCCCTGCCCTCAGAGTGTGCGTGTTAGAAACATGTATAATAAAGTGTCGTGCATGGACAACTCCAGCACACTTTAAAATATGGCAGCAACGCTTGTACCAAGTGTACAGCTAGAGGTAACATCTCTTTTCTCTGAGGGCAGAGTTTATGCAGGTTTTTGTTCAAATATAAAAACAGCATGTTCAATAATCAGGAAGCAAGAGGGCTTCCTCAGGACAACCACTGTGTCTGTAATGTGCTCTTCTGTGCAGTTGAATTTCTTGGTGATTTTTATGGGACTCTGTTACAAAGAGGTTTCTATCCCAGTTTCACCTTGGTTTTAATAATTTGTCAGACCTGTAAAGGTGGCTCAGCAACAGATCATCTGAAATGGCAAGTAAGTTCTTCCGTGGTACAAAACAAAGATGTTTAGGCAAGTGAATAATATGAATAATAATTTAGGCCGTTGCTCACGTGTGATCATTCTCTCTCTCTCATATTCATCACTTTGTCTGGAACCAGAGGCTTCCTGTTTGGTCACCCTTCCCCAGAACTCACCCCAGCTCCAACTCTGTCTAGTTGAGTGTTGGTGCTGATAGCTGTCTTACCACCTTGAGGTTCTGCAGAGGACTAACTCTTGGTCCAGGGTTTATAAATGGTTGCACATATAGGAAAAGATCAGTAAATGCTGCTTGGTTAGTAGAAATGCTCCAGCACCACCTTTGTATCTGACCATGGCTCATCATTGATGTCAGCAAACATTTATTTACTCTATCAGATCAGGATGAAGCCTAGGCTTCACGTCAGCAACACAGAGGTGACTAGGAAGAGTTAATCTAGTCTTTATGTCAAGTGTCTTCACTACCTTTTCATTTTGGAAGACCAGTTTTCTCACAGGTCAAATTTACATTAAACATCAGATTCCTCTTTTGATGGTAATCAAGATATTTTGCAGAGCCACCTGTAAATTCTTGAGCATACTTTAACGTTTTCCAGCTTCCCAGTTAAATAAGACCCAGAATTACAAACTTTAGGGCACCTTTGGCCATAATCATCTCTGTTTATCTTTAACTAGTAACTGCTTACCTTTGGGTCTGGCCAGATTTTTTTTTTCCTCCAAGAATATGTTGGAATAAAGAAATGATTCTTCTTTTATATTTGAGCTTATAGAAAAACCAACCAATGAGTAAGCTCACAAGAGTCATTAAAAACATAAAAAAATAGTCATTTTTGACATACATTTAGACTTTATTATAGTACATATAGAAGAACCAAGTTTTAGCATCCTTTATCCATATTTTCTAAAATATCTTACAAAGCCCTTACATAACTTTTATAACATTTAATTTACCAAATTCTCTTTTATAGCAAATGAGAATAATTAGCAAGTGTGATGATGCCATCATTAAAAATGTATCACTGGAGGCCCCTACGTCTGGCCCTTTAGCCACGCACCTGCCAATAGCAACAGCAAGCATCTCATGACCTGTCTTCCCAGGTGGGATTATAACTTGGCAAAGCTTGCACTCAGACTGCCCCTCCTGACCCCCGATTCCATTCTCTTCCCCCTGTTTATCTTGCCTGTCACTCCTTCTTAGAAAGAAATTAAATCGGTATATGCGAACATTCTCTTTACTAAATCCCCTCTAATTGCTACCAAACCCTGCTCTCCTCAGGGTGGTTTCACACTGGTTGACAGTATACTCTTATCTGGGCTTCCCAGGTGGTTCTAGTGGTAAAGAACCCACCTGCCAATGCAGGAGACTTGGGTTGGATCCCTGAGCCAGGAAGATCCCCTGGAGAGGAACATGGCAACCTACTACAGTATTCTTGCCTAGAGAATCCCCTGGACAGAGGAGCCTGACGGGCTATGGTCCATGGGGTCACACAGAGTCAGACACGACTGAAGTGACTTGGCAGCAACAGCATACACTATCCCAGTCCTGGGGGCGGGCAACAGAGTGAAGCCAAGAAACTCTGAAGGCCACCACTCATTCCGTCTGGATTCTCCGAGGTGCTGTAAGAATGAGATCAAGGATGAAAGTGAAAGCTACGTTTAAAAATTCTTACCCTTCCCTGAGTGGAATCTATCTGAGTATACCATGAAGGCTCACTGCATGTAAAACTGCAAAGGAATACATAAAAGATAAGCACCTATCTTTTTTCACCTCTGTCCTCTAGCAGCCCCTCTTAGGTACCTCCTCACTCCTGGCTCTTCCCGATCTACAGCCCTCAAGGGTCTCGTTGGGATCAGCCCACCTGGCCAACCCGCCTCTGATCATACCGAGTCCACCCAGCATGTGATCGCATCCCTCCATTGCGTGTGCATTCCACAGTTCTTAGGGAAATACGTGAATATTCTCATAATCCATCGGTACCACCAGACCAGCATGAGAAGTCTGCAGGCAGACTTAGTGCCCTTCCTTCTGAATTTTCCCTGGGGTCTTCCCCGGGTCGGGAAGATCCCCTGGAGGAGGAAATGGCAACCCACTCTGGTATACCTTGCCTGGAGAATCCTATGGACAGAGGAGCCTGGCAGGCTACAGTCCATGGGGTCGCAGAGTCAGACATGACTGAGCACAGGATGTGCATTATCGATGAACAACGTTGTGTTAGCTTCAGGGCACAGCAAAGGGGTTCAGTCAGCCGTATACATGTGTCTATTCTTTTTTCAAATTATTTTCCCATTTGGGTTATTTCAGAGTCTCTTCGATATTCCACTTTGCTCACTCACAGCGCTACCCCCTCAGTTAGCTTACTCTCGGAGCAAACACTTGTCCTGGGGCCAACTCTTGCCCCACATGGTGGGAGGCCGCAGGGAACCTGGCCGTGGGCACCGGGGCGGGGGGGGCACCCTACCTGGCACTCGTGCCTCTGGCACCTCGGGGCAGCTTGGCTGCGCTGCCTCTGGGCTGGTGTCATTGTGAGGCTGGAGTGCTGGCCGGGAACCAGCACAGAAGGTGGGGGGCGCCGGGCGGCGGCAGCTGAGAGTCCGGGGCTCTGAGACTTGAGTTCCCCTCTCCTCCAGACCCCCGCACCGGCCCAAGCTCGGCCTCTCAGTCCAGCCTTTGTTGGGGGGCACCGGGGAAATGCCAGCTGTTTCTGGGCCCTGTCCTGCTCTCTCTGCAGAGGGCACTTCATTCCTTCAGTATCTAGCTATACTAGATGGTTATGCCTAAACAGTGGTGATTCCATTGGCTAAAACCCTACCTCAAGGTGAAAGTTAACCAGTCAGTAGGTGCCATGAGTTTTATAAGCAGCTGACAAGCATGTAGAAATCTAGAAACTCAGAAAATCACCATGTAATCTTTTAACTTCATCTTTATTTATTCAGTATTCAAATCAGAAAGCATGCTTTCTCGTCATGGTAGAGAATGAAATATTGCATCAAATGAAGCACAGATGAAACAATACAACTCACTCCTCATTTTAAATGATCCTCCTTTCAAGATGGAAACCCTGATTCTCATGGCCCAGATGTCCCACAACAGAATGCCTGAAAAATAAAAATCTAAAGGCAAGTAGCCATATAAAGAAGCAGCCCCACAAAATTATTTTGACTGTGACTGGAACTGTATAAAGCACATGCATGTGGATAAAAACTCACAGGGTATCCAGAATAAAGGAAATTATGGGGTAAACATGGTGATATTGTAACAGGGGGAGGAAGGGGCAGGACGTGCAGCTTTTTTTTTTTTTTTTTTTTTGACATACAGCTTTTCAAAGAATGACATGGCCGAAGGACACAACATGAAACCAATTCGAATCAAATGGGACCGAGATGGCAGACAAGACTAGACGTTGATCCCCAATCAGCAAGTGAAATGACACACCCGGAGGTGCCTTGACAGTTCCAAGGCACGGTTAAAAGACCAAGGATTGGGCGGTGGCCCCAATCCTGGAAATCTCACCCCCTTCCCAAAAATAGTTGGAATAACCCTCCCACTCATTAGCATATGAAATTGCCCAGCCTATAAAAACTCAGTTCAGTTCAGTCCTGTCACTCAGTCGTGTCCTACTCTCTGCAACCCCATGGACTGCAGCACGCCAGGCCTCCCTGTCCATCACCAGCTCCCAGAGTTTACCCAAACTCATGTCCATTGAGTCAGTGATGCCATCCCACCATCTCATCCTCTGTCCTCCCCTTCTCCTTCCACCTTCAATCTTTCCCACCATCAGGGTCTTTTCAAATGAGTCAGTTCTTCACATCAGGTGGCCAAAATATTAGAGTTTCATCTTCAGCATCAGTCCTTCCAATGAATATTCAGGACTGATTTCCTTTAGGATGAACTGGTTGGATCTCCTTGCAGTCCAAGGGACTCTCAAGAGTCTTCTCCAACACCACAGTTCAAAAGCATCAATTCTTGGCGCTCAGCCTTCTTTATGGTCCAACTCTCACATCCATACATGACTACTGAAAAAACCGTAGCTTTGACTAGATGGATTTTTGTTGACAAAGTGCTGTCTCTGCTTTTTAATATGCTGTCTAGGTTGGTCATAACTTTTCTTCCAAGGACCGCCAAATTTCAGGGTGGCCACACTCGCCTTCTGAGACGGCCCACACTCTGTCTGTGGAGTGTGCTTCTCGCTGTATCTGAATAAATCCACTTCTTACCTGTCACTTTGTCTCTCGCTGAATTATTTCTATGATGAGACATTCACTTAATGAGCTTCATTAGGTTCTGAAACCAGGTACCGTGCGTTTTCGCTGGGTCTGAGTCCCAGCACATGGTCCGAGTCCCAGCATGTGGTGAATGGTTTCAATATGACAGACATTTCTGCTCCTTTGGTGTTTAACAGTCTGCAGTGCTGTTCGGCATTTCCTTACAACGCAAAGGAGGGAGTCAGAGGTGTGTGTTGATTTCTCTCCTCAGTACCAGGTATATAATAGATGTTCCGTAAATGAAGTTGGATAACAATAAAAGTTATCCAATAAAAAGTTAACAATAAAAGTATAACAATAAAGTGGGACTTATGAGGAGAGTCTATTTGCACGTTAATAGCAGTTTAGAAAAGAGCCTGGAGCCAGCACGCATTTGCCTAATACCTTCTTAAGGAAGCAAGACATGGATGGAATTGCTTCCGTGCATCTTGAGATAGGGATGTTCCCCTGGTCCATCTTTAACTGGTGGTTGGTTCGAGCTCTTCACTCTGACTTCAGAGCTGAGTCCTGCCCGAGACCCTGGGACTCCCTTGGCGTCAGATGCAAGGAAGCCTAAAGTAGCCATGTGGCCGCCCCCAGGGCAGCAGTGCTTTCGGCGTGGGCACAGGGAGCTTCAAGCATGTATGTTAAGGGGCGCATTCTGGCCCATCCTTGTTCTCCCAGTGACAGAGGTTTCTTCTAGTCTCTAGTAGCTGAGTCCCCTTCCCCTGGACCCAGTCTCTGCAAAACAGGGCCGCCAGACCAGCTCTGAGCATCGCAGAGACCATCACCCACCAGCTCTGACTTCCTCCTCTCCCATCACCCCTCCTCCCAGCTTGAGTCAAAGCCGCCTAGGTTCAGTTCGCTCATCTCGGTCCCTTAGGTTCAGATCTGCTCCAGTCCACCCCCCAGGTAACCTCCCCTGGTACTATTCTGCCTCAGGCTCTCCCTCCTCATTCCTTACGTCCAGAATCCCCCATGCCCCCATAAACTTTGCCACTGAAGAACTGTTCTCAGTCCCATTCCTAGCTTTACATGGTCTGACCCTGCTCACATCGTTTCCAGAATTATGGGCCCATTCAGCATGCCTGCCCCTGCCACCCAGGGTCTGGGCCCAGTGGGCAGAATCTCTCTAGTTTGCAGAAACTTGAGAAAGGAAGGCTTTTACTCTCTGCAGTCCTTTCTCATTGGTCCATTTACTGATTCTTCCACTCATTCACTCATTCATCCCTTCAGTGGATCACACATTCACAGTTCCTGAGATCCCAACCATGCTAAGAAATAGTCTTGATGATAGGGTTACAGAGACACAAGTGTCTGCTTTCTGATCACAGTGTGTGGAGGGCTCTCCTTGGTTCAGGTGGAACCAAAGTAAACCAGGGGCTTCCCCAGGGGTTCAGCAGTAAAGAATCCTCCTGCAATGCCAGAGACACAGGAGAAGAGGGTTCGATCCCTGGGTCGGGAAGATCCCCTAGAGGAGGAAATGGTAACCCACTCTAGTATTCTTGCCTGGAGGATCCCATGGACAGAGGAGCCTGGCAGGCTACAGTCCATAGGGTTGCAGAGAATCAGACACAATTGAAGCGACTTAGCATGCATGTGTGCAAAGTAAACCAAAGTGGCTGAAACAATTAACCAAGCTCCATGGGCACTAACACAGGTCCTGTCGGGGGCAGGGGTCAGAGCCTGGCTCAGCTGCTCCCAGGAAAAGCAAAGCCTGCAGCTTCCAAGAAGCATGAGGGCCTCAGGACTGGCCTGGGGCCGACAGGCGGACAATAGGGCTCCTGGTTGCCAGGGAGTCAGACCCTTGTTCTTTGGGTGATAACTACTGAAATTCCAGTCCTTGTATAACTAACTCTTCATAGACCTTTATGGTTTACAAAATGCTGGCGTATCTGTTGTCTCGATTGGTGTGGATTAGCTGTTCAGTCATGTCCAACTCTCTGTGGCCCTGTGGACTGTAGCCCACCAGGCTCCTCTGTCCATGGGATTCTCCAGGCAAGGATACTGGAGTGGATTGCCATTTCCTACTCCAGGGGATCTTCCTGACCCAAGAATCCAACCCGTGTCTCCTGCGTCTCCTGCTTTGCAGGCAGATTCTTTACCGCTAAGCCACCAGTGAAAGTGAAAGTCACTCAGTCATGTCTGACTCTTTGCGACCCTGTGGACTATACACTCCGTGGAATTCCCCAAGCCAGAATACCAGAGTAGGTAGCCGTTCCCTTCTCCAGGGGATCTTTCCAACCCAGGGATTCTTTACCAGCTGAGCTACCAGGGAAGCCCAAGAATACTGGGCTGGGTAGCCGTTCCTTTCTCCAGGGGATCTGCCCAACACAGGGATCGAACCCAGGTCTCCCACATTGCAGGAGGGTTCTTTACCAGCTGAGCAAGCCCTCAATAAGTGCCTCCACAACTCTCTCGATGAGGCAATCTCTTTGTCACCATTTTATAGAGGAGGAGGCAAAGGAAAGGTAACTACTTTGCCTAGTGACCCAGCTTCCAGCGAGAGAAATGGTTGCTGACCCGACTCCCGTGCTCTGTGTAACGCGTTGTTTCCACAGCCCTCGTCAGGGGACATCCATGGAGGAAGCTGTGCTCACCTTCAAAACCACAGCGGCACCATGTGGAAATGCATGGCCCAGGGGCTCAGTTGGCTTCCCTCCTTGCCGCGTTTGCCTTAGAAACTGTGTCTTATGAACGTTGAAAAGAAAAAGCAAAAGGGCCCCTTCCAAGAAAATACGTATTTTTGAGCTCAAGTGGAAATATTCTGTCACAGTCTGAAAATGTCGCCGTTTCTGAGGCAGCCAAGTTGCTTTTTCTATAAATCAGCTTCCTCATCCTCACGAGGACGTGCGTGTGTGCTAAGTCGCTTCAGCCGTGTCTGACACTTCACGACCCCATGCGCTGTAGCCCTCGGCTCCTCTGTGGATTTAAGTCTCCTCAAATCCACATTCCTAGTGAGTGGAATCTGTTCTGGTCCTGAGCAGAGAAATCATGGCGGGAATGATTATGTGGAGGCCAAAGTGATCAAGAGACTGATGTCTAACGTTCCCAAAAGTCTCATGCCTAGTGGTGGTGCTTAAACCCTGTCCAATCTTAGGGGATATTATTAGCAGGAATGCTAATTATGAAATTAGGATTATGAAAGCCTGCTGCTGCTACTGCTGCTAAGTCGCTTCAGTTGTGTCTCTGTGCGACCCCACAGACGGCAGCCCACCAGGCTCCTCTGTCCCCAGGATTCTCCAGGCAAGAACACTGGAGTGGGTTGCATTTCCTTCTCGAATATGTGAAAGTGAAAAGTGAAAGTGAAGTCGCTCAGTCGTGACTGACTCTTAGCCACCCCATGGACTGCAGCCTACCAGTCTCCTCCGTCCATGGGATTTTCCAGTTTTGAAAGCCTAGAGATACTCAAAGAGAAAGGGGGAGAAAGCTCTGTCCTCTTTTTTTTGGACTGGAAGTAAAGCGCTCAGTTCCAACCTCCAACACCACATGTACCAAAGAGTCGTCGATAAGAGTCAGGTTGACCCTCCCTTCAGTCACGCGTCATTGTTTTTTGCGTGGGAAGAATGATCACCCCACCGCCCAGCCAGGCTCTCTGGCCATTTGGGTGAGTGTGCATTATTTGCGTAGTATTTCACCAGGCCCCAAGGCAGCCTGTCCCGAGGACCCTGAGAACCGCGCAGCTGTGTGCATTTAAAGGTGCCCTCCTAACCCGCCCCCCGAGGTTGCCCTTCTGGCGCTTGTCAGGTACCTCTCTTTCCTGGCATGAAGTGGCTGACATGTCAGTAGCCGCTCATTTTGTCATAATCATCTTTCCCTATATTGTCTCACTGGGCCCGTCCCCTCAGAGCCTTCCTTCTGGACAGGGCGTCTTTCCTCATTCATCTGACTTTCACGGAGGTTCCTTTTGATGCCTGGACAGTCGTTTTGCTTCCAGTTGTTTTAAATCATTTTTAAATCATTTGCTTTCTGTGCTAGGTTGTGATGTTTTCAAAATTCAGAGGCCTTTCCGTCAGAGTATTTTTTACTAATAAAAGTGATTTAACTGCTCCTGTGGCCATTTAGTAAGATTGTCTTTTGTGAAGCTCTTTTCCATGTTTAGACTGATGTTGAGTAAGGCAGTGAAGGTCGCTCAGTCGTGTCCGACTCTTTGCGACCCCATGGACTCTCCAGTCCATGGAATTCTCCAGGCCAGAATACTGGGGTGGGCAGCCTTTCCCTTCTCCAGCGGATCTTCCCAACACAGGGATCGAAGTCAGGTCTCCCACATTGCAGGTGGATTCTTTACCAGCTGAGCCACCAGGGAAGCCCAAGAATATAGGAGTGGGCAGCCTATCCCTTTTCCAGGGGATCTTCCTGACCCAGGAATCGAGCCAGGATCTCCTGCATTGCAGGCGGATTCTTTACCAACTGAGCCACCAGGGAAGCCCCTGAGTAAGGCAAGTACACTTGTTTTTTTATTTCCATCAAACTCGACCTGATGTTGGCACACCGGCCTTGACAGGAGAGCTTGTGTGCATTGACCATGATGTAGGCTTGTGTGCTGTGACACGACGCAGGCGTGTGTGCAGTGACCACGATGCAGGCGTGTGTGTGCATGTGTGCACACGTCGGGGAAATGGAGACACGAGTTTCAGCTGAGTCCTTGCAGCCAGGCCCAGCGTTTCCAGGGACATGATGAATGGCACCGCAGGAGCCGTCTTCACTAAAGTGAGACAGTCTTCTCCCAGACTAATGTTTTCCATGCCAGTTGGCAGGTTTCCTAAGATCAAACCCATCTGCCACTTGCATCCCACAGCAACCTGGCAACTTGCTGCCTGGCTCTTCTTTTTCGTCTTGACCCCTGTCCTGGGAGAGATGCAATTTAGTGATATGCCTTTAAAGAATTGCCTGGGCACTCGGGAAAGTGTGTACTGTTATTTGTTCACGTCATGAGGGTTTGGTGTCCCTGAATAGATGGGTGGCAGTACGACCATGATTCCTTATGTGTCCAGTCAGCTGTCAGGGACCGAAACCCTTCACAGGGACAGCAGGCATGTGAGAGATGACTACGAAGTCCACGAAAGGTGTGTTATTTTTCTTCTCATCCTTCAGAAGCTTTACTTTCCTTGGCCTCACTGCCAGTTGCCCAGATCTCTAAAAATAAACCCTGGACTAGGAAATGGCAACCTACTGCATTATTAGTGCCCGGAAAATCCCATGGACTGAGGAGCCTGGTGGGCTACGTCCCATGGGGTTGCAAAGGTTTGGACACAACTGAGCAACTGAGCACTAGAAATGAGAGACCCGTCTCTAGTTTCCATCCACAATCCTAAACCTCATGGAGCTTCTATTCCATTGGAAGGGCAAGTTGGTCCGTAGCAGGTGTCATCTTGTGGCTAACATTTAAATCATTTGAACTATACATATGCAGACCCAAGTTCAATCCCTGGATTGGGAAGATACCCTGGAGAAGGAAATGGCAACCCACTCCAGTATTCTTGCCTGGAAAATTCCATGGACAGAAGAGCCTGGCAGGCTACAGTCCATGGGGTCACAAAGAGTCAGACCTGACTGAGCAACTAACACACACATAAATATGCAGAAAAAAGCAATCTAGTTTGTATTCTCTTCCTTTATTTTTTAAACTTCCAGCGTACTTTTATCTGGCAAATTGAACTACTCCTGCCCTGTAAAATGATTCAAACTTTATTGGCCAGTCTCTTAAGGGGTTGTCTCATCTAGTTTTAAAAAGCTCTACAAAGAACATTTGTTTTCCTTTCTGGGAAACAGTGTCACAGTTTATCACTATGTGAGAAATGTCTTATCAAATCTTAAGATCAACTGTCCTTTGATATAGTTGGAATCCATTATCCTGAGCGAGAACTTCATTTTCTACAGCAAACAAAAGATCAGTGCCCTCTTTAGAAATAGCATTTTCCATATTGACAGAGGAAAATTACATCTGGACCAGCTTCTCTGATGTAACAACAGCTCTTTTCCGAACCTAACACTCCCAACACCCTCTCCTGCAGCCGTGGCCAGAAACAGAAGGGGCCCCATTTCCACTGACTTCCTGTGGAGAGGAATCTCTCTGTGAGACATTCAACCCAAATGACACAGGATTATACCTTCTGTCATTTCCTTTTAGAGAGAGGGGGGAAAAAAAAGAAAATTCAAAGTCTTGACTTGCTATTATTTTCTTAAAAGTTTTCCAAAACATAACTTGGGCTTTAATAGTATTGACTCTCTTGGGTCCCTGAGTACCCAGGCTGGTTACTTATGCAAATTGCTGTGCTTTGTAATTAGGGTAAAGCATTTTGGTTAAATTGCCTTTCTACACACACATCTCCATCTTAGACCAACCTTGGTAAATAAATTGAACCTGCTGGGTTTGAAAATTAGAAAACCAAGCACAAGCGGGTACATTCCTTCAACCGGCTTTGCCTGGGTTTCACTGGTCTCGGATTCGATTAACTCGAAATGACAATGTAGAAACGTCGAGCCCGCGCCGTGCTCTGTGATGCCTTGACGTGCGCGACGGCTGACTTGTTACAAAGCACAGAGAGCCTCCTTCTCCACAGATTCTTGTCATCATTAGCTGCCCCACCCCCCGCATCTGGAATTTCATCACTCGAGAGTGGAGACTTTTAAGTTCCTTTTCTTTATAATCTCCTTTTAAAACACAACTTTAGGAAAGTATTTATGTAGGATGAATGTGTCTTCGGGTGGTGCAAATGTCTTCAAAAACGTATTACAGAAATAATGAGGATGGTAAAGGATTATTCCCCTGAGAAGAGAACAAATGCAAGAGCCCAGGCAAGACCAGCCTGCAGATGCAAGTCTTAGGGCCCCGCCCAGCGCTGAGCTGTGCAGTGGCTTAAATTTTTCAAATTAATTGCCATGTGTAATTGGAATATTTAGCTTGAAAATATAGATTTATAGCTTCTCTGTAAAAACACAAAGCAAAAAACAGAGGGGCTCTTGTTCGACAGAATGGACATTCTCACGTGTGAAATAAGAGCAGCAAAAGGTGACACACGCCCCCCCCACCTTAAACACAGCTTGCCATCACCCCCTGCTGCCCACCCCCTCCCCAGCTCCCTACCAGGCTCCAGACCCTAACTCAGTGTCCTCTCTTCTTGAGCCTCTCCCATTCTTTCTAGTCTCCTAACAGATCACTTTCTTTCTGAACAGACAAGTAAACAGCTCATGTTAAGACAGAATACTCCTTCTCGAGCACTGCTAAGAAAGATCCAGAATGTAGAGTTGCCAAGGAATGGCTGCTGAGCCAGCACTCTCACCAAAAAAGCAAAAGCCCCCATGTCTCTGTGATGTTGTCCCAGAGTTATTCATACAAGAGCCAAGAGCCAGGAAATAGCTCTCCCCTCATTCCTAGCTCCACTCACTCCCGCCCGCCTCACCCTGGTGTTTAACTAGGGGCAAAAATGTTTAAGTGGGATGTGGATGAATTGCAAAGGATTCAACGGAGAGTGACAAGCCTGATTAAAATGATTACGGGATTGTAAAATTGACCTGTGAGGAGAGGCTTGAGGAATTGGGCTTATTAAGTCTGAGGGAAAAAAAGCCCTGGGTGGACATACTCAGTGTATTAAAGGACATGGCAGGGTGATGCTGACCGGCCTTCTGTTGCTCTGCTGAGGACGGAGCAAATGGAAACTCGTCTTCCGAGACAGGGGCGAATTTTTAATCATGTATAATGGAGAATGTCGGGACCACGAGGGCTGTCCCTTAGGAGAAGCATTTCTGAGGTTGAAAGGGCACTCACATCCATTCTCCTTGAGACAGGTTTTGTAAGGGTAGAGAGTTGACAAGTCGGTTTATATCCTGTTCTGCCTGGAGGCAGGAGTTTGTGTAGGATGACCTTTGAGGGTATCATCTATTCCTTTGAGTCTGCAGAATTATGGAAAGTCTTGAATCTGATTCGAGCGTGTTTGAAAGCAAGTACCCATCAGCTCCTGGCTATCACAAGCTGGATGATAAGAACACACACTTTTAGCTATTGAATTAACACTTGGTATCTCAGCTATTCAAGCAATCATTTCTTTTGTAGTCCGTGATTGCAGACTAACAGTCATTAGTCTGCTGTGACACATAAAAACAGAGCTGCTTCTATGCCTCACATAAGGACCGCTTCTCTTAGTGAAACGTTTCCATGGATACGTTACATCAGAAACGTCACCACCAAACATAAGAACATAACAAGCCATTCTCGTGTGTCAGAAAAGGCAGTTCACTCATTTTGTCTATTATGTATTGAGCACCTATTTACCTGCCAGGATCAGTGTTTTGTACAGAGAATGTGAAGCCAAAAAGTGAGTCAGGCTCGCACTCCCCAGGGCAGTTGGCGGGGGGCGGTGGAGGGGGGGAAGTGATTTCAGCCCAAGGTGAAAATCTCTTATTAGAATACAGGTCACTGAGTGGTCTAAGGAGGCTGCCATGAGTACTCCATGGATGTATGAAAAGATGAAATCCCACCTGAAGTGGGATGAAATGGTCAGAGAGCTTCAGCTGTGCATCATGCCAGTGGGAGTAGGAAAAAAGAGGAAAGATGAAGAGCAGGCAGAGAGAAGAGGGCATGGTGGGAGAAAGGAGTATGAAAGAAGAGAGAGTCTCCTCCTGGCAGCGGTGTGCACCTTGGGAGGGTTTTGGGTCCCAGCAGAAGCTGGGCTACACCCAGCAGCTCCCTGGAACTTGCCCTGGTGGCCTGACCAGTGGGATGCCAGTTTGCAGGAGAGATCAGTTCAGTGCAGTCACTCAGTCATGTCTGACTCTTTGCGACCCCGTGGGCTGCAGCACGCCAGACTTCCCTGTCCATCACCAACTCCGGAGCTTACTTATACTCATGTCCGTTGAGTCAGTGATGCCATCCAACCATCTCATCGTCTGTCGTCCCCTTCTCCTCCCACCTTCAGTCTTTCCCAGCATCAGAGTCTTTTTAAAAAAAGTCAGTTCTTCTCATCAGGTGGCCAAAGTATTGAAGTTTCAGCTTCAACATCAGTTCTTCCAATGAATATTCAGGATGGATTTCCTTTAGGATGGTCTAGTTGGATCTCCTTGCAGTCCACGGGACCCTCAAGAGTCTTCCCCAACACCACAGTTCAAAAGCATTGATTCTTCGGTGCTCAGCTTTCTTTACAGTCCAACTCTCATATCCATACATGACTACTAGAAAAACCATAGCTTTGACTAGACGGACCTTTGTTGGCAAAGTAATGTCTCTGCTTTTTATTACGCTGTCTAGGTTGGTCATAACTTTTCTTCCAAGGAGCAGGCGTCTTTTTAATTTCATGACTGCAGTGATTTTGGAGCCCAAAAAATAAAGTCTCTCACTGTTTCTCTTCTTTCCCCATCTATTTGCCATGAAGTGATGGGACCAGATGCCATGATCTTAGTTTTCTGAATGTTGGGTTTTAAGCCAACTTTTTCACTCTCCTCTTTCACTTTTATCTAGAGGCTCTTCAGTTCTTCTTCGCTTTCTGCCACAAGGGTGGTGTCATTTGCATATCTGAGGTTATTGATATTTCTCCCAGCAATCTTGATTCCAGCTTGTGCTTCATCTGGTCCAGCATTTCTCATGATGTACTCTGCTTATAAGTTAAATAAGCAGGGTGACAGTATACAGCCTTGACGTACTCCTTTCCCAATTTGGCAGATCGTAAGTGGTGGCGGGCACCGTCCAGTGCATTTAAAGGGTGCAGTCGGTCAGGTTATGCAGGGCCAACAGCTGCCTCATGTGACTGAACGGTCCACCCAAGTCACTGTGTCAGGACTGAGGGCTAATGCCTGAATGCATTGGTGAGAAGCGTCACTCCATCTCACGGAGATGAACAGGCTCAGCAGCAAGGGCAGCAGAAACCTTGACAGTACTCACTTCACCCCTAAAAAGGACCTGCTTAGCCCCACGGAATCTTAGATGGAAAGGGAACCGAAGGTTAGCCCCCAAACCTCCCACTCCTCCGCTCCACACACCTTTGCTTCGCAGGCAGACATCCAACTAAGTGGCAAGAAGTTCAGATCACTGAGCAAGAACAGCAATTTTTAACGGAGGATTTTTTTTTTTAAGTTCTTCCTTACAACTCTTCCAACATTCCCCCCCCTGCCCCCCGCCCCCCCCGAGAGCTCCCACTCGTCTGCCTGAGATCCACTCCTTGGAGCTTCCCGAGGTGGCTGAGCCACCCCAGCTCTGAAGTCCTTCTCCCGGGACCTTCGCCCTGCCTTTAGGACTCTGTGCCCCCGCCCCTGGCTCCTCCCGGCCATCCTACCTCAGTGGGTTATGCTCTGTTATTGTGGCTCCCACGCTGACCTTGCTCTGCACCGCACACCATTGGCACAACTTACCACTCAGTTGCAGTAGGACAAGGGGGCCCCAGAGGATGAGATGGTTGGATGGCATCACCAACTCAATGGACATGAGTTTGAGCAAACTCAGGAGCTGGTGATGGGCAGGGAGGCCTGGCGTGCTGCAGCCCATGGGGTCGCAAAGAGTCGAGCGTGACCGAGCGACTGAGCCACACCCACTCAGCCTTTCTGTCAGTCTCATCTCACCCGTCTACCAATATTCAGACGCAGAAGAGTCCACACTGCACACACCCAGTCTCCTTCAGCACCAGCTGGGCCAGGTGTCCCCCAGCAAGACTGGGCAGGCACCCCAACCCCATGCTTCCTGGACTCCAGACCCTCAGGCTGGGTCACCCGTGCCCTTGATTGTCCCACCTACCACCCCGTCAGATTCACTGATTCCTGGACGGTGGCCAGCACAGAGCAGCTGTTTGATAGGGATTTGTTGATGAATCCATTAACTGGGCAGCTATCTTTTAGCTTCTAGGGAGCGTTCAGCTGATGGAAATAGAAGCCCATGACATTCATCCTTCACCCTGTTCACTCCTGCATCAACTCCTGATTTATGATAGCAACTCAGTCAATGTGTGTAGAATGAATGGAGGGTCCTCTCAGTCAGTTCAGTCACTCAGTCGTGTCCAACTCTTTGTGACCCCATGGACCAGGCCTCCCTGTCCATCACCAACTCCCGGAGCTTGCTCAAACTCATGTCCATCGAGTTGGTGATGCCATCCAACCATCTCATCCTCTGTCGTCCCCTTCTCCCGCCTTCAATCTTTCCCAGCATCAAGTTCTTTTCAAATTAGTCAGCTCTTCGCATTAAGTGGCCAAAGTACTGGAGATTCAGCTTCAGCATCAGTCCTTCCAATGAACATTCAGGACTGATCTCCTTTAGGATGGACTGGTTGGATCTCCTTGCAGTCCAAGGGACTCTCAAGAGTCTTCTCCAACACCACAGTTCAAAAGCATCAATTCTTCAGTGCTCAGTGGTCCTCTAGCCTTTATCTTATCCTGGACCCCTGAGGCCTGTGACCCACTCCTCCCTGGCTCTCCACTCATTCTAGTGATGCTCGGGGTTGGGAGAAAGTTGTGCCAGATGAGGGCTATCCTGTGGGCAAAGCCCTGACGGGTCCCATAACGCTTCTGCTCTCTCCCCACCCCCTGGACTCTGCCTCAGGAGTCAGAGTCAGACTTGCCACAGCTCTGACTGCGGATAACTTGGTGTTCATGGTTTTAAATCATGCTCATTTAATTTATATATTAATAGTTAGCTTTGGCCCATTCTTCCAGCCTTTTGAGAGCCTTTGGATCTTTCTTCAAATATCTTATTGACCATCTTGAGCTTTTTGGCATCTTAAAAGATGGAAAAGATCACATCCTCTTTATCTAATCCATGTCATTGATGTGGCCTTAAGGCGTATTAGTATCTTTTCTCATGCTGCAGGAATAAATGTGATAAAATAGTGATATGGCATAAGTCAAGGTTGAAAATCCAAACTATGGATCCAGCAAAACTTATGCCTACCACAAAGTCCCCCCCACCCCCACCCCACCTTGATGCTATCGCTAAGCCTAGGGCATCTTGATAATTAAGGCGGAAGGGAGGCATGGTCAGTGTCTTAATTACCATTATCAAATGAGAAGCATATCAACGTCTTAGGGAAAGCAAGCTTTTCCTAGCAGTGGATTCTAAAAGATTCCCACATTTGGTTTAGTATTATGGCTACCGTGCAGTGCCGTGAATGATATTTACCATCTTTCTTTAAAAAACAGCAGCTGCAGTACTTGGTCCCATCAGGCTGGACTGCTTCTGATGTGACCTTCAGTAGAAGCTCAGGGTCAAGGAGGCAGAGCACTGCCTTGGAAGCCAACTCAACCACAAGGTAGCTCCCAGCGTTGGCCCATGAGCTTACCTCCATCGACGTGCCTTAAATGGAGGTCACTGTACCCATTAAATAAGTTAAGAGTCTTAAAAAGCTTAGTTCAGTGATGGCAAAGTTTATTTGGGGTAAGAATGGTCCTTACCCTATGTGTTATGAAAATGAAGTTCATAAAGTACATAAAGAACGCAGTGTCCTGCAAAGATAAAATTTCACAAGTCCCTATGGGAGCCTTTCTAATAACGTGTTCCAAAAAGATAAAAAAATCTCTGGAATGACATCAGTAAATTACTCAATACTGTATGCCACCCATTTGTATTTGATCTAATATTGCAAATAATGTCCAATTTTCCTCCATCCCCTTTCCTTCCTCTAGCATGCATGTTAAGTCATTTCATTCGTGTCCAACTCTGTGTGACCCTATGGACACAGGCTCCTCTGTCCATGAGATTCTCCAGGCAAGAATACTGGAATGGGTTGCCATTTCCTACTACAGGGCATCTTCCTGACCCAGAGGTCAAACCTGCATCTCTTATGTCTCCTGCATTGGCAGGCCGGTTCTTTACCACTAGCGTGTCCTGGGAAGCCCTCCTTTCTCTGGAAGGGAGATCAACTTATGAGTTACAATACATAACCAGTCTTTACCTCAATCAGGAAGACACACTCCGAAAGTCACCAGAATAGTTTCTTCAACATCCAAAAAATAATTGGATTCTCCATAGATGGAGATGTTTGCTACCTATTACTTCATTTAATCCTCACCACAGACTTGTGAAGGAGCAAGTACTGTTCCTCTCCTAAATAAAAATGAAGGAAATGTGGCTTAAAGCAATGGAGTGGCAACCACAGTGTCACAGTGCAAGTAAGTAGTGGGGTCAGGTTTTGAACCGGTGTCCATCCGCTCCAAAGAAACTGCCCGTAAGCCTTAAGCACCACCCTCCTGCCACTCAGTACCACGTGGACGGGCCCACCTAAGCCTCTGACCAACGCTTTTCCATCTTCGTTACTGGTAGCTATGCCGTAACTATTCCTTCCTGTAAATGCGCCATTTCCTTCCCAACCCCCCTCTTCTCTCCTCCCGGTTTGCTCCTGGCCTCTTGTGTAAGGGCACCCTTACCACTCCCGTCCCCACCAGTCGCTGCATGTAAATAACAGATCAGATTATCCCATCTTTTAAAGTGTCAGAAAAGATTCTAGAGCCAAGGAATGCTGTTTCGAAAGAGAAGGGGCAGGGACGAAGGGAGCTTCGGTTACTGAGGAACTTTGCTCCCTTCCTAAGTTTGACTGGAACTGGCGCTTCACCATCAGTTATGTAGACTTGCAGAGATTGTTCTTTCATTGCTGTTGGTGTTCTTTTTTTTTTTTAACCACAAAAACCGTCTTTCTTGCCCCTATATATTATTCTTCTTGTAGTCACTCACTTCTCTGCTCTCTTTCGTGACATATTCAAAATTATTTTATTAGTAAAGAATTTTTTTTATGTGGACCACTTTGAAAATCTTCGCTGCATTTGTTACCATATTGCTTCTGTTTTATGTTTTGTTTGTTTGGTTTTTTTTTTTTTTGGTCAGGAGGCATGTAGGATCTTAGCTCCCTGGCCAGGGATTGAACCCTCAGCCCCTGCATTGGGAGCTGAAATCTTAACCTCTAGACTGCCAAGGAAGTCCCCTTGTATTTTAATTTTAATTTTAATGGAGTATAGTCGACTTACAGTTCTGTTAGTTTCAGGTGTACAGCAATGTGATCCAGTTATACATATACATGTGGCCATTCTTTCTTAGATTCTTTCCTCATAGGTTATCACAGAATATTGAGTAGAGTTTCCTGTGCTGTACAAAAATCTTTGTTGATTATCTATCTCATATATACGTATGTGTGTGTGTGTTCATTCCAAGCTCCTGATTTACCTCTCCCCACCCCCAGCGTTTCCCTTTTGGTAACCATAAGTTTGTTTTTTTGATATCTGTAACTCTTTTTTTTTTTTTTTTTTTAAAAAGTTCGTATGTATTTTTTAATTAGATTCCACATATGACTGAAATCATATGATGTTTGGTTTGTCTGCCTTGTTTCACTTAGTATAATCTCTAGGTCCGTCCACATTCCTGCAGATGGCATTATTTCATTTTTATGGCTAAGTAATATTCCACTGTACGTCGGGATCACGTCTTCTCTGTCCATTCATCTGACCGTGGACATTTAGGTTGCTTCCATGTCTTAGCTATTCTAAATGGTGCTGACATGAATGTTGGGGTGCATGTATTCTTTTGGATTAGAGTTTCCTCCAGATACGTGCCCAGATGTGGGACTGCAGGGTCATGTGATGTCTCTATTCTTAGTTTGTTAAGGAACCTCCATCTGTTTCCCATAGTGTTAGATCAGTTTACATTCCCACCAACAGTGTGGGAGGGTTCCCTTTCACCACACCTTCTCTGGCATTTATTGTTTGTAGACTTTTTGATGATGGCCATTCTGACAGGTTTGAGGTGATACCTCATTGTAGTTTTGATTTGGATTTCTCTGATGAAAGAGATTGGAGATGACAGGAACAGATGGAAGGATATACCATGTCATCAATCAATATCATCAATCAATGTCAATCAATATCATCAAAATGATTATGCTACCCAAGGCAATCTACAGATTCAATGCGATCCGTATCAAATTACCAATGGCATTTTTCAAAGTACTAGAGCAAAAAATCTTTAATTTATATGGAAACATAAAAGACCTGGAATAGCCAAAACAATTTTGAGAAAGAAAAATGGAGCTGAAGGAATGAGACTCTCTGACTTCAGCCTATATGCCACAAAACTACAGAAAGCAAAACAGTATGGTTGTTGTTGTTTAGTCTCTAAGTCATGTCTATCTCTTTGTGACCGCACGGACTGCAGCAAGCCAGGCTTCCCTGTCCTTCACTATCTCCCAGAGTTTGCTCAAACTCATGTCCATTAAGTCAACAGTGCCATCCAACCCTCTCATCCTCTGTCATCTTCTTCTCCTCCTGCCCTCAATCTTTCCCAGCATCAGGATCTTCTCCAATGAGTCAGCTCTTTGCATCAGGTGGTCAAAGGACTGGAGTTTCAGCTTCAGCCTCATTCCTTCCAGAAGGGTTGATTTTCTTTAGGATTGACTGGTTTGATCTCCTTGCTGTACAAAAGGCTGTCAAGAATCCTCTCCAGCACCACAGTTCAAAAGCATCAGTTCTTCAGTGCTCAGCCTTTTTTATGGTCCAACTCTCATATCTGTGTGTGACTACTGGAAAAACCATAGCTTTTACTATATGGACCTTTGTTGGCAAAGTGATGTCTCTGCTTTCTAATACACTGTCTAGTTTTCTCATAACTTTCCTTCCAAGAAATAAGCATCTTTTAACAGTATGGTACTAGCACAAAAACTGAAATATAGATCTATCTTAATTGTGCCTGAAAGTTGTCTTGGGGAAGGAGGTACTTACGAAAATGCAGATTCCTGGGTTCCACCACCAACAACTCTAATTCAGCAGGTCTGAAGTGGCCCTAACAACCTGCATTCCTCACACACATCCCAGCTGAGTTGAGTCCAGGTGGTTCAGGGACCGTATTTTCAGAAGTCAAGCTGTAGAACAATATACGTAAGGGACTAGAAGAGAGGTCACAAATTCTAAAGGAAGTAATTCCAGAACAAGTAAGAGGAAGGAGTAAAATGCATAAAATATTGACGAGCTTACTTTTCACTTCCACACTTAGGAATATCATGCACTCCATGTGACTTTTAGAAAAGCACAGCCCACTTGGTCTGTATTTTCCCACTTTTGATAGGGACACAGGATGGAGAAACATTTCTATAAGTGAAACAGATTTATAAGTGTAACATCAAACGGCAGCTGAGAACCTTGTGATAGGAAAGCAAAAAGGATGCCACTTCCTCACCCTGTACCTTATCTAGGGAAGTTCAGAATTGTACGTGCAGTCTCCTAACTTTTAAACGTTGGCTCATGTGAAAAATAAAACAACATATGGGTGTGAGTCCAGATCCAGTTGTGACTTTGGGACTAAAGCTTTAGTTGAAAAGATGTGTTTGGACTGGATCATTGGTTTTCCGACCTGAATTCCAACAGATGGCAGGAGGGTGGGCTGCCACGGAAGGGGCGGCAGAAGCCAGACCCTTCTCTCTCCCCACACCCGGCCCACCTCGCCCCTCCCTAGTCTGTCTCTGTTTTTATTACACGGTGGTGTCTTTGGTCAGATTTTCCTCAAAAATTGAGTTTGGCTGCTAAAATTCCAAAAGCAAGAAAGCCTTTGATGTCTTAGACATTAAAGACTAAAGTCTGTCTCAGCAACAAACAACCCCAACCTTTCAGGGGCTTAGAACAGCACAGGTTCTCACTCGTGAGACGCAGCCACATGGGTTGGCGGGAGTCCCACCTCATTCCAGCCGGGGTCAGCAGTGGCAGCCAGAGCATCTTGCGTGTCACGACCACCGCAGTGGGGGTGACGAGAGGGTGGAGAGCTGAACAACAGCAGTTAGAGGCTTTGGCCTGGAAGTTACGAGTGTCGGCGCCACTCAGAATTTCATTGACCAAACAGCTCGTTTGGCTCCATCTGACTTAAAAGGGGCAGCTCAATGCCACCGTCTGTGAGCTCAGGGCAGGGAGCTAAAAATGCCAGTGAGCAGCATCACTGCCCCCCAGGCTGGCCTCCATGCTGGTGAGGGAATTAGGCTTGAATTCAAGCCACACGTGGTACCCTATCTACTATGGAGTGAGGAATTCTGGAATTTTTTGAAGGAGCAACATAGCCAATATGATCAATGCAAGTGCTAATTTTAAAAAATTGAGTGTTCCATTTCTCAGTTAACATCATAAGTCACGTGACCATGATTTGCGGTCTGGTTCCAAATCCCCTGGGTGAGCATAGCTTCCTACCAACTAAGAAATGGATGGATGAGATTAGAAATTGATCAGCGCTGACTTACCTTTTTTCTTCTGTGTGCTTTTTAACCAGTCTTATAAGAGCCTCATAAGTAACTCATGGAAGACGGCAGTCTCAGTGCTTATAGTATGAATTCTACTCCTACCGGAAGTTAGACCCGTCTGTGGAACAATAAATACCCCTTCATGGAACCAAAGGATCCTTTCATGACGTCAGTTAATCGGATTCGGAAGCATAATTGCCATCATGCAATTTGAACTCAGTGTATTAAAGTATTTCTTCTAAGTGAAAAATAATTGGAAGCCATCAGAAACAAGCATTTATACCTGAGGCACCTTGGAAAGGTTCACCTTGGCCAGCGTTGGACCGTCACAGCAACTTGTCACAGCCGCCGTCTCCCCTCCCACCTTGGCAACAGGGAACGCAGAATCCTGGCCTCCCATCATTTGCATTTGATGTGAATTCTGTCAAAGAGAAAGGGGTCATTGAGTTAGCCTTCCAGATTGAGAGAAAGAGGAGAGCAGGAGCAGCCAGAAATGCTTTGTGGTGCAGAGTATTCAGCCCGTGAGGGCAAAATATTTTTTAAATAAAGAAAAGATAATCTTTGCAGACAAATGCAGACTTCGGAAGCACAGCCTTGCCTCGTTTCAGTGGGAATATAGAGCTTCAAAGAAGGATAATACACACCCATTACTTCTCCTACTTCCTCCTCAGTTCAAGACTGAAAGCAAGAATTGGTTTCCTCAAGAGCACAGCCTTTTCTAGAAGAATCTGTTGTGAAGCAGAAGTCTTTGTGCTTCTGAGCGAGGTGAATGGTTCTGTCCCTCCTGTTTCCTATGGTGGGGACGCCCTGTGCTCTGCACCCTGTCTTCTCCACAGAGCAGGCCCTTAAAATGTACAAATACCTATAACTTCTGAGCAAAGGTTCCTATACCTCCCTACCTGTCTTAAGGACCTTCATTGGCGGGGGGAGCGCTGACAAATGTCCATCTGTAGCCACCAGCCGGGAGTGCCACCTCACCCCTGCATGTGGGCCAGTTTTGGGCAGAGGGTGTAGGCCTGTGTCCAGGAGGAGGTACGTGCAGAGTGGGGAGAAAAGCCCGCACAGCAACGGAGACCCAGCACCGCCTCAATAAATGAATTAAATTGCATTTAAAAAAGAAAATCTCAGGCATCTCATGCATGTTCCTGAAATCTTTCTCACCCATTTCCTCGCCCAGAAGACAAGAATGAGCATGCCCACGTCAGAGCATTGTCCTGTTGATTAAATCGGATAATGTGAGCAAAGCCTTAACACAGTACCAGCACACGAGATGATTCCGTTCTGTTATTGGATAAACGACCCAGTAGATGAAGAGACTGGAAGTTCAGCTCAGTCTGGTGCCTCCTTGCACAAACAGATTTCAGGTGGTTAGACACAGCTTTGAAATTTTAAAAGGCATCAATCGTTAAGTTCCACAGAAACGCTTCTCGAGTACAGAGCTAAGAGCACAAGGTCTCAAACCTTTCCCGAAGACTCCGTCCCTTTCATAGAGGGCATGGAGAGGGCCAGCCAAGCCTTCTGAGCTCACGTGGACCCCTGGCAATATGGTGACATTTTTCTTAAGATTTTAAAGGAAGCGAGACCATTTCCCCTGACCTAGCTGGGTGGGAGGCAAGGTGAAGAGTCAAGATGAGAACTGACGGGTTATCCCAGCGTCCCAGAAGAGGACTTTCACTTCAACAGCATCTTCTGAGAATCTCTGCGCTGCATCTTTTTGTAACCTGGATGGCTTTTGACTTTTTTTTTTTTTTTTGTAATGCAAACTGCCAAGTGCTTGGGAAAGTTTAAGGTGTTCTATTAAATCGAATATAAAACTCAGTATAGGCTGCGTCTGCAAACATGCACTAAATCAGACGCTGCTGTCAAAAATTACTTCTGTCTCTGTCTCCATGGTCCGGGGGTTTGGGGGGACATTTGTTTGGTTTTGTGGGTGGACCCTTCCACGTGCTACAAAGCTGACTGAAGGGCTCTGCCTCCCCAGGCTCTCATCTTCCGAGCTGGCCCTGTGTTCTTACCTTCAGGCTGTCAGTTCATTAGTCACTTCCATATGGCATTTTGAAGGCATACTAATTGAGGGACTTTACTTCTAACTAATCATTCTGACAGAAAAATGAGGTCTCTGTACAGGAGGCGTCCATGAGCTTTTGCTTCTCCGTGCTGACAGGCGTCACTCTGTTTTGCCCCAAGATGGGCCATGCAGAGTCAACCCAAAAGAGACAAGTAACAAAGTTGTTGGGCTTCCCTGGTGGCTCCGTGGTTAAAAAGAATCATCCTGCCAATGCAGGAGACGCAGTTTCGATCGCTGGTCTGGAAAGATGCCCTGGAGGAGGAAATGGCAACCCACTCCGGTATTTTTGCCTGGGAAGTCCCATGGGCAGAGGAGCCTGGTGGGCTACAGTCCATGGGGCGGCAGACTCAGTGACTGAATACAGGTCAATGGATGGGAGTTCTCGGAGCCAGGAAACCACACCCACGGGCGCACTCCAGGACCTGGTAACAATTTGGCCATGTCTGGCCTCGCTTCTGTCAGCTTCTTCTCTCCCTTCAGCCCGGCTTGGGGAGGCGAATGTTTCCATCCCCACAGAGGAGCTGACTGCCAGCCTACAGTTCTCTTGATGCTGCATTAACTTGGAGTTTCCTAATAGCGACCTCCTTGCTGGGGCTTAATGCCGCCGCACTGACAGATGGGCGAGCAGAACCCCAGCGGTTCTGAGGGAGTCAGATGCCCAGCTTAGAGTAATTGGAAGCAGTGTGGCAGGAGCCACTGGAACTCAAATGAATCCAGAACTTGGTGTTCGCATAATCAGCTGCGAGCCAAGGCTCCAGGAGTTCCTGCGGGGCCAGGAGTTCCCAAGGCTCCAGGAGTTCCCGCGGGGCCTACATGCAATGCTTTGATTTTTTAAAGTGTTTCTTCCCCTTGAAAGCACCATCATCCTTGGGCTAATGAACCAAATCCTGACAATTCAAATAAAGAAATATACCAAAAATGCCATCATAATAAGAGACTAGGAGTCCCTACATCAGTAATTCATAGATTTGATCCCTAAGAAGATAAAAAGAAATTTATAAGCATAATAAATGTAGTTATAAAGCCCAGGTAAAGATAGAGACATTTATATTTTTTGTGATTATACTTCCCTGATTTTTTTATTCAGTACTTTATTGGCAAGTTAAGATACAAAAAGTGTAAATAAATGACATAGGTTCCACTGGAGAAGGAAGGAAGGAAGGAAAGAGGGAGGTGGGGGAGCGGAAGAAAGGAGACAGTAAAATCTATAGTGAGAATGAGTGTGCCGAAACTGTTTTATTTTTGAGATCCTTTTTGAATTGTATTGCGATTATTTTGAAAATCCTTAACCCCTCTTTCCTTTCACTCTTCTCTTCTGTACACTATAAGTAAGTTATATCTGTTATCATAGATATAGTCAATACTTAATGTTACTCAGTCTTTTGCCTGTTATCTATACAACTACAACTATTTTACTTAATTCACCATCAAAACCTGAGTAACATGTTACAAAAGTATATAGCTGTAGGCTGAGTGCAAGCGTGCTCAGTTGCGGCCAGCTCTTTACAATACTATGGACTCTCGCACTCCCAGGCACTATAGCCCACCAGGCTCCTCTGTCCATGGAGTTTTCCAGGTAAGAGTCATGGAGTGGGTTGCCTTCCTTCTTCGGGAATCTTCCCAACCCAGGGGCTGAACCCACGCCTCCTGCAGCACTTACATTGGCAGGCGAATTCTTTACCACTGCGCCACCCGGGATGCCCTATGTCACTGCAGAATAGAGTCTAAAAGCCTTTCTAGTTCAGTCTTAATACCTTCCCAGCATCACCCTTTACTCTGGAAGGTTCTTGTCCCACAAGCTCCTGACTGCCCTCTTTGCTTGGACCACACAGACGAGCAAGGGAGCAGAAGGGTAGAATGGGGGGACGTGGGGTCTGAAGTCTGATAAGCTGGGCTGGAGTCCCAGTCCCTTCATTTAGCGTTTGTGTGACTGAAGCTCTGCGCCTCGACGTCTTCCTAAGGAGGAGGGTTGAGTCATGATACTTAACCCAGAATTGCTTTCAGAACGAGACCTTATCTACGCACAGCCCTTGGCACTGCTTGTCATGGTCACCAGTCCATAAAGGTCAGCCACTCTGACCCCCTGGAATGCCCTTCTCTTTCTCCTCTCGCTGAATCATCCCTTATCTCAAGTGCTCCATGAAGCTGACCTACATCCTCTCTGGATTATTACCCATGCACTGACGTCTGTTCTTTCAAATATGAGCTCCCCTTAATTAAACTGTAAGCTCCTTGAGGGGAAAATCAGGTCATCCTAGCACACAGCAGGTTCTTGAAAAATCTCTGCTAGGTTAGAAGCACATCTTATAGTGTTGAAAGATTTGAATCACAACTCATGCTGCTCTGGTTCTTTAAATTCATATTAAGTATGTCCGTGATATTGTATGAACTCCAGACTTCTGCGTTTAATCAGAGTCTTAATCATAATGAGCAGCATTTATGAAAGGGCAATTAACAGATTCCCCGAAGAACTGGAAATAGTAAATTGCTAATAGCATCCCTGAGGTTTTGCTTTTTGCTCAGATAAATTAAGTAATTTAATAATAAAGGCAGCCTGAGCTGAAAAAAGCACAAGTTTAAGAGACGGAAGCCCTAGGTTTTATCCTTGCCTTGCTGACATGTGACCCCAGACCAGTAACTTCTCTACTCTGTGTCTTTAACTCATCTCTTATGTGAAAAGGTGTATTAACTTGGTGATGGTCATAAATGTGCTCCTAAAATTCTTGAAAGAAAGTGAAAATGTTAATCACTCAGTCGTGTCCAACTCTTTGCTACCCCATAGACTGTATCCTCTGTCCATGGAATTCTCCAGGCAAGAATACTGGAGTGGGTTGCCATTCCCTTCTCCAGGGGGGTCTTCCCGACCCAGGGATCGAACCGTGGTCTCCCATGTTGCAGGCGGATTCTTTACCGTCTGAGCCACCGGGAAAGTACTGGGATTCTTAGGGTCACATGAATGAAGTTTGACTTCAGCTTCATTTTTAAACTGTAAACTATCGCATAGTGGGTTTACCAGTGGGAACAGGGCTGGAGGACGAATCAGACAGGGGAGGGGGATGAAGAGTATGAACTACTAGGTATAAAATACAAGATACAAGAATGTGATGTAAGCGCGAAGAATATAACCAATATTTTATAATAACCTGAAACAGAATATGATCTATAAAAGCACCAAATTATCAGGCCGTATACCTGAAATTGATGGAACATTTTAAATCAACTGTACATCAATCATAACATAAAATCCCTGTAAAAGAAGAAAAGCCATAGCAGAAGCTACGTATACAAACTTATGATAGAAACCAAAAATACATAATGTTGTATTAATGTAAACTTGAGCTCAAGTTTTTGCTTAATAAAAACATCCTAAAATTGTAAAGTTAGCTATTAAAAAACTTAACCCGTGTGCTGCTGCTTACCTGGGTGTATGAGTCTTTGCTTGATCTAGACAACGAAATACAGTAGTCCTGAAGAAGGGCTTCCCTGGTGGCTCAGACGATGAAGGATCCACCTGCAATGCGGGAGACCTAGGTTCGAACCCTGGGTTAGGAAGATCCCCTGGAGGAGGGCATGCAACCCACTCCAGTATTCCTGCCTGGAGAATCCCCCTGGACAGAGGAGCCTGGTGGGCTACAGTTCATGGGGTCGCAAAGAGTCGGACACAACTGAGTGACTGAGCACAACAACAAATAAGATGTGATTATATCTGTTTTTCATGACACTGAATTTCAAAAGCTTGTGCTGGCTGAAAATAGGCTCTATGCAGATAGAGACATAATATGTATATATATTCATTTAGTTTGTTTTTTAAAGAACTGGGTCTCCAAGTAATATTTCATTTGATAAAATGTTGGCATCTCTTTAGATAATCTTCAAGGTACTTTCTAGCTCCCACATTCCATAAAATCATGGTTTAAAGCCTAACCAAATCTCACAGTATAAGCTGAGTAAGTTTAGGTTTTAAATTCTCAATAAATTAATCAGTGTTTCTACCTTCACCTGATTTTCCTATACTTTCAAAGTTAAAAACTTCATGAAATTTCAATACAAATTAGTTTTTATTCATCGTATAAGGCAGTATGATTGCTGGGAAAGATTGAGGGCAAAAGAAGAGGACATCAGAGAATGAGATGGCTAGACGGCATCACTGATGCAATGAACATGAACTTGGGCGAACTCCAGGAGATGTTGAGGGACAGGGAGTCCTGGCATGCTGCAGTCCATGGGGTCACAAAGAGTCGGACACGACTAGGCGACCAAACAACAACAATGATTGTTCTGAGTCAGCAGATGGCTCAAGTTCAGTACACAGTATTGTTTTTCTCAGGGTACTTCTCTCCACTTGAACCTTCTGACCCTCTAAAATGAGTCTGCCAAACAATTAAAGTATTGATTTCTAATTAGTTCGTTACAAATAAGAATTCCTCTCTCATATATACTGCGTCTACAATTCAGAGAGACCTTGTTGTCCTCCTCAAAACTTTGACCCCACCCTGTATAAATCACGGCGGTTTGCAGAAGACACAAGCTGGCCCGTGAATTTTAAACAAATAGATTTTAATTATCATAATGAAAAGTCTTATTTATTACTATTTGCAACCTTTGTATTAGAAAACCAGCCTGGTTTGAGTGTTCACGGTGTCCGTCACAGAACACGCACACGAGCAAAAATGAATTAGCAGAAATGGGAAACCAGCAGCAGATTTTATTTTAAAGAGAAAATAAACAGGGATATGGTAAGAATTAGCTGATACAGATAAGCTTTTTCACCCACCAAGCACTGGTATAAGCAGAAAATAAAAGCTGCTCTCCGCCTACTTTTCCTGGCCACCCTAAGTAAATCAAATCTATTTCAGAAAAGACCTGAGGCTGTAGTCACCTGAATGGCAGACTTGGTACACAATAGACTCCTGAAGATATGAATAGATTTGTTAGAGCCTGAATATTGATTTATTGACAATGTCATACCAGCCTATGCAAATTTATTCTTAAAGCTCATGTGTAACAAATACGCTTGGTCTGTCAAAGTTGCATAAGAGCTGGTACCAAGGTTTTCCCCTCAGGGTATATGGGGAAAGGAACCAGTCAGACTCGGGGTTGAGCGGGGGGCAGGTGGGGCAGGGAGACTGGTCCACTGCAGAGCCAGGTGATGGAGAGCAGGGATCTGTGAGTCAAACCCGTGGCTGTACAGAGGATGAGATGGCTGGATGGCATCACCGACTCGATGGACATGAGTCTGAGTGAACTCCGGGAGTTGGTGATGGTCAGGGAGGCCTGACGTGCTGCGGTCCATGGGGTCGCAAAGAGTCGGGCACGACTGAGCGACCACACACAGCCGTGTTTCTCAACTGTGGGCGATTTTGTCTTCTCGGGGACACTGGGCAGTGTCTGGAGAGAGTTCTGATGGTCACACCCGGGAGATGGATGCTGCTAGCGAAGTATCAGGGAAGGGTCACAGATGCTCTGACTGTCCTGCAATGCACATGCCAGCCCTTACAAAAAGAGGTTGTCTGGCCCCAGACATCAGTAGTTGCCAAAGCTCAGAAACCCCAAGTCAGGTCCCTACGTTTAGCTCTGACTCTGTCCGTACCAGTAGCTCATTTGGGGAAAACAGCCAAACTCATTCATCTGTAAAAGAAGCAGATCCCGAGACCTGTCTCACAGGGTCAGGATCATTGTGAAAAGGAGACTGATTGCTGCCCACTGAGCGTCCCAGCACGGCTGACACAGAATGTGCTCAGTGCATCCTAGTTGTTAGTAATAATAATATGATAGAGAGAAAAACAATGGCCAAGGCTTTCTGCAGACTTGCTGACCCACATGGAAGTTGACAGCGTTTCTCAGCCTTGCAACAGGATTGGGGCTTGAAAGCCAATTACAGGCATTCAGAAAAGAGCCACTTGCTAAAAGGAGAAAAGTTTTCTTCACACTGAAATCCTGCTGTGACCTTAATACGCCACTCCCATGCCCTAGAGGGTATGTAAAAGAGGTCTCAATGAGGAATAGCCTATTTGAACTACTAATGTGCTATCTAAAGGAGGAGAAAACATTAATATGGATGGCACCTTCGGAGGTGGGCTGTTGGACGGGAGGACAGAATTACAGCTTGTTAAAGTTTCGTGGATTCCCTGGACGTTCCGTGGGTTTCTGTGCTGAAAATTAATGCAAGTCCATATGCTATTGACTATTAGCCCTTCCCTAACCTTCCGGAGGAAGCCTGACAGGCTGCTGAGGCCAGCACCCTGGGGCTAATGAGCACTTAGCAGGACAAATTTTTCAACCACCCTCAGTCTTTAATCCTGGGCTTTCAGGAGAAGACAAAATGGAGCCCTTGGAAACATTTGTGTGATGATCAAGGGCTTTGGAGCTGATCTTAAAACAAAGCCAGTTCATTCAGTTAATCTGAAGCTATGTACACCGTTACCTCTTCGTGTACTTCCCTGCGTCTCAGAGTTAACAATATGCAAATATTGAGGGGGAGTCAAAGAGTTATTTGTCGCAAGTCAGGAATAACATTTATCTGCTGAACACGTAGAAACTGTGGAGAAGTACTATGAATTTTGTCTGCAGTTTTCACTCACAAAACCATACTCACTTTCAAACTTAAAAAGAAGCTGAAAGAGAAGGAACGGTTCTGAAATGCCAGACCTCATGATTAAATTCAGTGAAGATGCTGAGAAGTCTGTGGAAATTCTCAAAAACTATAAAATGTTAAATACATCACACAGTTCCTGAAAAATCTAAGCTAAGATACTTAAGGTACTTACGGATGTCATATTGTAACTCTATTATAAGATGGTCTTTGCTTTAATACTAAGTTATGGAAGTCCTCTATGAAACCCTTATAAAAATTCAATTAACCTTGTACACACACACACACACACACACACACACACACACACACAAAGAGCTAGAAACACTGCCAATATTGGGGCCATTAACCATGTACTGGCCTCATGGTCAAGGAGAACCAGCTACTCAAACTCAGTCAAATACTCTGAATGTCTGACTAACTCACAGGAAATCAGAAGCACCGTGGAAAGCATTCTTCATGCATCCCTGCCCATCCAATATGCAGTTGTACTTTGTCCCAATTTTTTTCTAAAATATTCAAAATTATATAGTGAAAATGGGGTATTTAAATGCCAGTTTCAAGCTAACTATGATGGCTGTCTTCCTCTTTTAAAACACTAATCCGCATTGTTCATGTATCTACTCACATTCACATTGCTGACAGCGGTTTCCTTGCTTTAATAGAAGGAACAAGGTCAAATTTCTCCATCAGCTCCTTGAGGGAGATTATGTTGCTCCTGTCATAGCCTAATTTACTACGTACTGACGAATATTCTTTAACTCATCAGTAAGTATAAGGAAGCGGTTAGTGACTGTTACGTCACACACTTCCTGAAACGGCTCTTTGAGCCATGAAACTTTAAATTTATTGTTTGATGTAAAATCCAGTTGAGTAAGCGATTTAACCTCAGTCGAGTTCTTGTTTTCGTCTGATGTTACCATCTCTTTGAATGTACAGTTTTTGGAAATGAACGTATTCATTACCAATTTTAATTGGGATGAAATAGTTCTTTGAAAATCATCTACCTTTTTCAAATTGTGGTATTGTTGCACTTTTCTCCCAACAGTGATCATACTTATTTAGCAGTGTCACACTAACTTTGTAAGGCAACTGGAGCAAACTGGATTCTCTTTTCTTTGTATTTTCTCTTCCTTCTTTTTCCTTTCTCCTTTTCTTTCAACAGTTACCCAAACACAGTCTTTATGAAAAGAGAAGAAAAATGACACAAGAGTTGGCAGTTTCACAAATGTGTTTTAGGTTGTAACCAATGAAGAATAATACGTAAATCAAATAGAACAATAAGATTTCAGATCTTAAAACTCATAATTAAATAACAAGTGCCTTTTTTATTACCAAATTAACTAACTCTTTTTGAGCCAATTTCCTTTTTCTTTACCTTTCCGGAAGCCTCTGTTCCTGTGACTGCTTCCTTACAAGGGGTGACGAAGCAGGAAACACTTCCGTGGGCAGAGTGATAGGAATTCTGCAAGAAAAACCATGTGATTTTAATCGAATGAGCTTTTCCTAACAGTAGCGTCTATATGTTTTTGAGTAGCTTTTAGGGATACATACAACATTTTTCACTGTATGAATGTATGTGGTATGATTGTATTTAATGCAGAACACCACCTTGCCTTAAATATTTTGATATTCTCTGTGCCTGTAACATGGAAAGGCAGTGGTGACCCGCTTCTTCACACGGACGCTCAGAGCAAGCGGCCTCTGTTCCTCCCCGCAGGACTCCCACTCATGGCTCTGGATTGCTCTTTCCCACGTCTGGTTACCATGGAGAAAGCCGCACCATCGGCTTTTGTTTTTGGGTACCAAGTGGTTGTTAGCGCCTTGCTTATGAAAACGGTTTCTCTAATGCTAATTAGTTATAGCAACGAAATGAAAAGCTGTGCCTGCTTTGCTTTATTGATGCTCTTCAGCATGTGCTAAAGGCAGGTATTCAGACAAAGGACTGAAATCACTAATTATGCTTTCTGGCAAAAGACCATGTTAGCTTGGTATGTAATGAGTTCAACTTTAACTCTTTTCTTACCTTCTGCTGAAGGTCTGGGGTTGGTGGTTTTCTGCAAAGGACTGGATCGTTCCTCAGTCTTCCTGTGATGATCTGCTCGGCTCCTTATGCCCTGGAGTCCAGCTCCATCCACCCATTATAGCAATGTTAATAATACCATAGAATCCAATTCTATTTCTGACATTTACCAGCTCTGTAGTTGTCAGCAAGCTGCTTAAGCTCTCAGTTTTCCTCATATATGAAATAAGGGGGTTAAGACCCATTTTCCAAGACTGTGATGGTGAAATGGGAAAACCAGGCATGTGGGAAAATGGGAAAATCTCTGGACACGTGCCCTGCCCTCAGAGGACCCCCACACGGTTTAATGCTCTGTTGTCACCATCTTGAAATGCTGAATAATTTTTTTTTTTTTCCAACAAGGGTCTCTGTATTTCATTTTGCACTGGACTACACGAATTACATAGTCAGGATAAGCTAGGCTGTGTTGCAGTAATAATAAACTCCTGAAACTCTCGGTGGGTTTACATAGCCAGTTTATTTCTTGCTCATGCTACTCATCCACGAGCATATTCCGTGCATCCTGGTCACTCAGGATCCAGGTTGAAGGTCACTCATTTTGACCTGAACTGTCACAGTCCCCACACCAAGGGAAGAAAGCAAGTAGAACTGGGTGCTTGTCACTTCTGTTCACCCTTCTTTGTCCATGTGGCCTTGTGTGACATCAAGGGGAGGGGAAGTTCCTTCCTCTACCTGGAAACCTGAGGGCCAGGGCCGCTGGTGAACCCAACCAACACCATCACAAAATGCAAAGTGCCCACTGGCACCTGCTGTTTGCAAGCCACCCTTTACAGGAACACATTTAAAGATTTCAAATTTCTCCTAAAGCAAAACCAAATTATCTGAATGTAAAATCCCTTCTCTTTTAAAAGATGTCCTTCATTCTCTTCTTTTCTAACTACTTCAAGTCCCCTTGACCGTCATCCTCCCTGGGAATGGAGCACATGCTAAGAAAGTGGATGTTGCAGCAGCAGGATTAAACCCCTCCTCGCCAAATGGAGACACTCCAGCCACTGTTGCTGACTCCTTCATTCCACTTTCTCAAAACTGAAATACTGCTCCTTCATTTTTCTGATTGCAAAATACAAGTGCAATCATTATAACACATCCCAAAAAGATGAAAAAATATAAAGGTAACATGCAAAGTAGTAAAATCAGTAGCAATCCCACTGCTCACTGTTAAGATTTTGTCTTTCTAGGCATCTTAGGATACGTAACCCACACTTGAAAATTTTTAAGTATTAATATTATTATACATATTCATTAGTAAATATTGTTAATTAAATGCTATATCATGGGAATGTGTATAATAAATATGCTTAGAAGAATATATTAGAATTGTATCAGGAGATAATCATCTGATTGTTGTAGTTGTTGTTGGTTAGTTGCTCAGTTGTGTCCAACTCTTTTGCGACCCCATGGACTGTGGCCTGCCAGACCCTCTGTTCATGAAGTTTTCCAGGCAAGAATACTGGACTGGGTTGCCATTTCCTTCTCCAGGGGATCTTCCTGACCCAGGGATCAAACCTGCATCTCCTTCACTGGCAGAAGGTTTCTTTACCACTGAGCCACAGGGAAGTCCAATCATCTGCTATGCCCTCACGTACATCTGGAAGGATTTATTATCAGTGTTCTCCAGTTCCCAGCTACAGGTCCTAGAGGCAATCACTTCACAGTTGTTATCATTCTAGAAATACTCTGTGCATATATAAGCAAACACATGTACTGTTTTTTTCCCCAAATTGTTGCAGTCTGTGTATATACATTGTTTTAATTGCTGTATAGTGTTTCTCTTGTGTCTCCTGCATCGGCAGGCAGATTCTTTACCACTAGAACCGCCTGGGAAGCTCTCCAGTTTACGAATGAATCATAATTTGCTGAATGCGGTTGGTTGAGAACCCACCTGCCAATGCAGGAGACTCAAGAGACTCAAGTTTGATCCCTGGGTTGGGAAGATCCCTTGGAGGGGGACATGTCAACCCACTCCAGTGTTCTTGCCTGGGAAATCCCATGGACAGAGGAGCCTGGCAGGCTACAGTCCATGGCGTCACAAAGAGTCGAACACAACCAAGAACACATACATTAAGACTTACAGATGAGGTTTTAATTTTTGAATTAACTTTTTATTGCCATAATATTGCTTTATGGTGGTGGTGGTGGTGGTGGTTTAGTTGCTAAGTTGTGTCCAACTCTTGCGACCCCATGGACTGTAGACCTCCAGGCTCCTCTGTCCATGGGGTTTTCCAGGCAAGAACACTGGAGTGAGGTGCCCTTTCCTTCTCCGGTTGCTTTATAACATCATCTAAGTTTCACGTGTACATTATATTTCTTTTTAATATAAATTTATTTATTTTAATTGGAGGCTAATTACTTTTCAGTATTGTACTGGTTTTGCCATACATTGACATGAATCCGACACGGGTGTACTTCACATGTACATTATATTTCTACCTCTCTATCTACTGCAGCATGTTCATTGCTACAATTTCTGCCCCACCCCCATCCCCTGCCCCTTCTCCTCTGGTTTAACATCTACTCTGTTTCTATATCTGCAGTTTCTTTTTGTTTCATTCAGTTTATTCATTAATTTTTCAAAATTTTTGCTTGTTCTTTATATTCCACATACAAGTGAAATTATATGGTACTTGTCTTTGTCAGCCTCATTGATTTCCCTTAGCATAATACCCTCAATATTCATACGTGTTTTAACAAATGGAAAGATTTCAACTTTTTTGTAACTGAGTAGTAATTCTACTGGATATGAGTGTATATGTGTGTATATACGTATTCCACATTTTCTTTATCCATTCATCCATTGATGGGCACTTAGGTGTTTTCGGACCTTGGCTATTGTAAATAATGCTGCAGTGAATATAGGAGTGCATATATCTTTTCAAATTACTGTTTTTGTGTTCTTTTGAGAAAGACCCAGCAGTGGGATGGCTGGTTCATATGGTAGCTCTACTCTTAATTTTTTGAGGAATCTGCATACTGTTTTCCCTGAGGCTGCACCAGTTTACATTCCCACCAACAAGGTGTAAGGGTTCCCTGTTGTACAACTTCCCTCACAACTCTTGTTATCTTTTGCCTTTCGGATAACAGCCATTCTCACAGGCATTAGGTGATGTCTCACTGTGACTTTAATTTCCGTTTTCCTAATAACTGCTCTGTTGAACATCTTTCCATGTGCCAGTCGCCCATCTGTATGTCTTCTTTGGAAAAATATCTACTCAGCTCCTCTGTTCATGTTTTAATCCACTCATTTGCCTTTTTTTGCTTTGTTTTTGTGTTGTATGAGTTCTTTATATATTGTAGATGTTAGTCCCATATGACATACACGGGTTGCAGATATTTTCTCCATTCAGTAGGTGGTCTGCTCATTTTGTTGAAGGTTTCCTTTGCTGCTCAAAGACGTTTTAGTTTGGTGTGGTCCCACTTGTTTATTTCTGCTTTTGTTTCCTTTGCCTGAGGAGACATACCTAGAAAGACATTGCTAAGACTGATGTCAAAGAACGTATGCCCTATGTTTTCTTCTAGGAGTTTTATGGCTTCAGGTCTTATATTCAATTCTTTAATCCATTTTGAGCTGATTTTGTGTATGGCGTGAGATAATGGGTTGTTTTTTTTTCCTGCGTGTAGCTATACAGTTTTCCAAGCACCGTTTATTGAAGAGACTGTCCTTTCTCCACTTTATGTGCTTTGCTCCTTTGTCATAAGTTATTGTCCTTACACGTGTGGGCTTATTTCTTAAATCTGTTCCATTGATCCATGTATCTGTTTTTCTGCCAAAACCATGCTATTTTAATGACTATGCTTTATAATGTAGTTTAAAATCAGGGAATGTGATACCTCCAGCTTTGTCCTTTTCTTCTCAGGTTGGATTTGGCTGTCTGGGGTCTTCTCTGGGTCCATATAAATTTTAGACTTTTTTGTTCTTTTTCTGTGAAAAATGTCCTTGGTATCTTAGTAGGGATTACAGTGAATCTGTAGATTGCTTTAGGCAATATGGACATTTTAACTGTCTTAATTCTTCTGATCCTTGAACACAGGCTATCTTTCCATTTATTTGTCTTCTTCAATTTCCTTCAATAACGTCTTACAGTTTTCATTGTACAGATCTTTCACTGCCTTGCTTAAATTTATTCCTAGACTTTTAATTCTTCTTGTTTCTGTTATAAATGAGACTGTTTTCTTAATTTCTCTTTCTAAAAGCTCATTGTTATTGTCTATAAACGCAATGCATTTTTGTATGTTGACTCTGTACCCTGCAACACTGCTGAATTTGTTTATTATTTCTAATAGCTTTTTGGTGGAATCCTTAGGGTTTTCTATATATAAAATCACATAATCCACAAATAGTGACAGTTGTACTTCTTCCTTTCCAATTTGGAGGTCTTTAATTTCTTTTTCTTGCCTAACTGCTCTGGCTAGTACTTCCAATACTATGCTAAATAAGAGAAGTAAGAGTGTGCCTCCTTGTCTTGTTCCTGATTTTAGAGGAATAACTTTCAGTTTCTCACCATTGAATGTGATGTTAGCTCTGGGTTTGTCATGTATGACCTTTATCATGATAAGGTACATACTGTCTAAACCCACTTTATTGAGAATCTTTTTTCATAAATAGGTGTTGAATCTCATCTACTGTCTTTTTCTGCACCTATTGAGATGATCATATGTTTTGTAATCTCCCATTTTATTAACATGGTATATCACATTTATTTGAAGATGTTGAACCATTCTTGGATCCCTGAAATAAATTCCAGTTGATCATCATGCATGATACTTTTAATGTGTTGTTGCTAATATTTTGTTGAGAATTTTTGCATCTATATTCATTGGAAATACTGGCCTGTAATTTTTGTGTGTTGTCTTTATCTGGTTTTGGTTTCAGAGTGATGTTGGTCTTCTAAAATGAGTTAAAAGTGTTCACTCCTCTTCAATTCTCTGAAAGAGTGTGAAAAGAATAGGTATTAAATGTGCTTTGAAAGTTTGGTAGAATTTACTTGTGAAGCTGTCTTGTCCTGGATGTTTCTTTTAGGGGGAAGTTTTGGACTATAGTTTCCATCTCAATCCTGCTTATTAGTCTATTCAAATTTCCTGTTTTTTTATGATTCAGTCTTCAAAAGTTGTATGGTTCTAAGAATTTGTCCTAGAAGAAATGGACAAATTTGTACTTCCTCTGTTTTTCTTTTTTTTAGTTACTTTAGGTGTAAGGTTCTATTGTTTATTTGAGATGTTTTTTGTTCCTTGAGGTAGGCTTTTATTGCTACAAAAGGTCTTAATACTACTTTTCCTGCATCTCAGAGATTTTGGTATGTTGTATTTTCATTTTTATTTGTCTTCAGGTAATATTTCATTTCTCCTTTGATTTCTTCGTTGACCCAAAAGTTGTTCAGGAGAATGTGGTTCAGTCACCACCTGTTTGTTCTGTGTGCACTTGGGAAGAATGTATATTCTGCTTGGCAGGCGGATTCCTTCCCACTGCACCACTGGGAAGCCTGAGTGTGGCCATACCAGCCTTCTTTGGGCTGCCATGTGCCTGGAGTATCATCTTTCACTGCTTCACTTTCAGTCTGTGTCTGTCTTTAGAGCGGAGGTGTGTCTCCTGGAGGCAAGCATATAGTCGGGTCTTGTTTTTCAATCCAGCCAGCCACTCTGTGTCTGTTAACAGACGAATTCAATCTGTTTACATTAAGGAAAATCACTGATAGATGAGGACCTAGTACTGCAGTTTTATCTTTTTTTTTTTTTTTTTGGTTGCGCTATAGCTCCATTATTTCTCTTCCTTGTTTTTATGTCCTCCATTCTGGATTGGTGGTTTTCTATGATGTCTTTCTCCATTTCCTCTTTTTTATGTTGTGTTTCTGTGCTCTGGATTTATGTTTTGTGGTAACCATGAAGCTTGTATAAAACTTCTCATAGGTAAAATAGTTATTTTTCTGCTCATGGCATCTTATTTTCACTTACCTTTATGAGTGCTGCTCTTTTCACCTTCCCCTGTTGTGTTTTTGCTATCCCAAATTATCTTTTTATACTGTGAGTTTTTTTCCCCAAACTGAAGTAGCTGTAGTTATTTTTTCTGCTTTTTTTCTGCATTAATCTTTATATGATAATAAAGTGTTTTAAAAACCTACTCTGATAAAGAGTTGCAATTTTCTGATTTCTTCCTATTTATCACCTTACTCAGAATTTTCTGTATTTTGCCTCTTTGTTTCTGCTAGAAGAGGCCCTTTCAACATTTTTTGTAAGACAGTCTAGTGTTGATGAACTCCTTCAACTTTTTTTGTCTGAGAAAGTCTGTATTTCTCCATCATATCAGAATGCTATGACTTTGCTATGGAGAATTCTTGGCTGATAGTTTTTATCTTTTAGCTTTTGAGAATGTCATTCCATTCTCTCTTGACTCATACAGTTTCTGCTGAGAAATCTGCTGATAGTCTAATAGGGGTTCCTTTGTAAGTTACTACCTTTTTTGTCCTGACTGCCTTTAAATTCTTTTTCTCACTGACTTATACTGTGTCTTGGAGGTCTTTTGTGTTGATGTAATTAATTGTTTATCCAGTTCCTTCCCTAGGTTTTGGAAGTTCTCAGCTATTATTTCTTTAAATAAACTCTGCTCTTTTCCTTCTCTTCTCCTTCTGGAAAGCCCGTTACCCTCATCTTCCCCTTTTCTAGAAGAATCAAATAACTCTCATAGAATTTCTTCATCTTTTTATATTTTATTTCTTTTCCCCCTTCTTTTGTTGTTCAGTCACTTAGTTGTGTCCAGCTCTTTGAGACCCCTTGGACTGCAGCATGCCAGGCTTCCCTGTCCTTCACTATCTCCCTGAGTTTGCTCCCTGAGTTGGCTCCATTGAGTCGATGATGCCATCCAGCCATCTTATCTTCTGTCACTCCCTTCTCCTCCTGCCCTCAATTTTTCACAGCATCAGGGTCTTTTCTAGTACATTTGTTCTTCGCATCAGGTAGCCAAAGTATTGGAGCCTCAGCATTAGTCCTTCCAATGAATATTCAGGTTTGATTTCCTTTAGGATGGACTGGTTTGGTTTCCTTGCTGTCCAAAGGACTCTCAAGAGTCTTCTCCAGCACCACAGTTCAGAAGCATCAATTCTTTGGTGCTCAGCTTTCTTTATGGTCCAACCCTTACATCCATACATGACTACTGGAAAAACCATAGCTTTCACTAGATGAACCTTTGTTGACAAAGTGCTGTCTCTGCTTAATATACTGTCTGGGTTTGTCATAGCTTTCCTTCCAAGGAGCAAGCATCTTTTAATTTCATGGCTGCAGTCACTGTCCACAGTGATTTTGGAGGCCAAGACAATAAAGTCTATCATTGTTTCCACTTTTTCCCCATCTCTTTGCCATGGAGTGATGGAACTGGATGCCACAATCTTAGTTTTTTTTAATGTTGAATTTAAGCCAGCTTTATCACTCTTCTCTTTCACCTTCATCAAGAGGCCCTTTACTTCCTCTTCAATTTCTGCCATTAGGATAGTATCATCTGCATATCTGAGGTTATTGATATTTCTCCTGGCAATCTTGATTCCAGTTTGTGATTCATCCAACCTGGCATTTCACATGAGGTACTCTGCACTGCATTTAAGTTAAATAAGCAGAGTGACAATATACAGCCTTGATGCAGTCCTATCCCAAATTTGAGTCAGTCCATTGTTCCATGTCTGGTTCTAAGGGTTGCTTCTTGACCTGTATACAGGTTTCTCAGGAGGCAGGTAAGATGGTCTGGTATTCCCATCTCTTTAAGGATTTTGCACAGTTTGTTGTGATCCACACAGTCAGCGGCTTTAGTGTAGTCAACTTGTATCATTTCTAGGTTTCTATCTTCAAGCTCACTAATTCTCTCTTTCGTCTGGTCTGATCTATTTCCAATGCTTTCTAATGCATTCTTCACAGCATTTATAGTCGTATTCAGCTCCAGAATTTCTGCTTAGTTCTTTTTTAGAGTTCCTGAGCTCATTTATCTGCCTTTCTCAGTTTTCTGGTAGCTCATTGAGTGTCTTTGTAACAGTTATTTTAAATTCTCCATCAGGTTGCAATATTCTGCGATTTTTAAGTTGGTTTCTAAAGAATTACCGTTTTCTCCTTGTTGCACAGTGTAACTGTGGTTCTTCATCGTATTTGGTAAATCAGCGCAGGTGAAGTAGCAAACACCTTTCTGCTCCATTGTAACCGTTCAACGGATCAAAAATTAGAGCCCTTCCTTTCTTTTGTCTTCCAGCAGGTGGCAGTGTGGCGCGGGTGTTTAGTTTCTCTCCCCCAAGCTGCGTCTGGATATATTGAAAGTCAGCATTTTCCACCCTCCATTGCCTCTGTCAGAGGTGTCACCACCCCGCCCCCACCCACACACACCCCGTCTTATCCCCCAGGGTCATTGGTGCCCTGCTGCTATCCGTGTCAGTGGTGTTGCCGCTGGAGCACTGTACAGCGGGCTCGCCCACCCTGAGCAGGACCTCCTGAGATGCGTCAGGAGGGGGCGGGGCAGCCGGGATCACGCAGGCACTTCTGCCATGTCCGGTGTTTTGAGGTTTGTGGGCTCCCCCCGCTACAGGTGGAGCTAGCGTTGTGGGTCTCTCCATGGCTGGAGGGACGGGGGCCCCAGGTTCCCCCGCTGCCCCCTGGTTACCTGCACCGTGGGCTCCACTCGGTCAGGAGGCTGGGGTTGTGTGTGCTACCTCCTCTGCTGATGCTGAGTCCTCTGGGGCTGTGGGCTCTGCTGTCCCCCAGGACCACGTCCTCTCTGTATTCCAGTCCAGCCACCTTTGGCTGTGCAGAAAGATGGGATCGTCTGGCATCCTGGTGTGTTTGGCAGCGGCACTTCTGTTGCCTTGTGGACATCTGCTAGGTGTAGACGGAAAGGGAGAGACAGGGAGTATCTCGCTGCCCGCTGGAGGCGATCACTCCCTCCACGCCCCCAGCTCTATGGGGTTTTTTTGCTATTATAAGCCATGTTACGAAAATATTCTCATGCATAAAGCCCTTTGTATTTATCTGCTTATTTCCTTAGAACACATGAACAGAAGTGAAAATATATTGCTGGTTATTAAAGATTATTACAAATATGTGTTATTTTAATCACTATATAATATTGCATTGATGTACCTATATAAAGTGTATTTACTTGCTTATTTGATAAATTTTTCATAATTTTTTGGAGCGGTCACTTACTAGCTATTCTGAAGAGTAACTGAAATAATCCTTTCAAAAGTATTTTGTAAGTTCATTATAAGTAAAAATATTTATTTGTGTTATTTTATTAAGAAACAATAATAATAAAGTGATACAACTGCCATATGTTAATTTCACATCCCAGTGAGCATGGTAATGTAAGGAGAGGCATGTGCATGCATGCTAAGTCCCTTCAGTCCTGACTTTGTGAGACTCTATGGATTGTAGCCTGCCAGATTTCTCTGTCCATGGGATTCTCCAGAGAAGAATACTAGAGTGGGTTGCCATGCTCTCCTCCAGGGATCGAACCCGTGTCTCATCTGTCTCCTGCATTGGCAGGCAGGTTCTTTACCTCCAGCACCACCTGGGAAGGCCAAGGAGAAGCATAATGCATTTGAATAAGCAACATGCAACTGTGGAGCTACAGGGTGAGGTGTGGTGACAGCCACATGTCCTATTTTGCCCAGGACAGGCTGGTGTTTATGCCTATTTATTCTGGAGTCTTTGCTATCATGCTCCCTTTCATTCTCAGGATCGGGCTATTAAACAAAAAGTCATGTGGCCATCGTGCACTCCATTACTCATATCCTACTCTTTGCAGCCCCATGAACCGTAGCCCACTAGAGTCCTCTGTCTGTGGGATTTCCCAGGAAAGAACACTGGAGTGGGTTGCCATTTCCTACTCTAGGGGATCTTCCCCACTCAGGGATCAAACATGAGTCTCTTGCATCTCCTGCATTGGCAGGTGGATTCTTTACCACTGGGCCACCCAGAAAGCCCCATGGCCACCCTACTTGTGAGTAAATGAACCATGTCCCAAATCTTGGAAAAGGCGTCCTTAATCTGTCCACTGATGCTGTCCTTCCTTTGTCTTCAGAAGAGCTAAGATAGGATACATTGCAAGTTATCTTTGTTAATGCACTTCGCCGTGATATAGTCCAGGCACCATCAATTATTCCTTCACCCCTTATACAACTTTGTCAGTTTAAGGCTGCTTTTCATGTAATTATTCTTGCTTCACAGACTAGTTACCATCTTCTGCCTCTCCATTTGATCCAGGCTGAAGGACCACAGTGTATGCCCTTCCATCCCACATTGCAAAGGTTCAGAAACATTCTTCAGAGAACCAGAACCATTATCAGGATTGCGCTGATGTTAGTGATGGGCAATGGCAACCCACTCCAGTACTGTTGCTTGGAAAATCCCATGGACAGAGGAGCCTGGTAGGCTGCAGTCCGTGGGGTTGCTGAGGGTCGGACACGACTGAGCGACTTCACTTTCACTTTCATGCATTGGAGAAGGAAATGGCAACCCACTCCAGTGTTCTTGCCTGGAGAATCCCAGGGATGGGGGAGCCTGGTGGACTGCCATCTATGGGGTCACACAGAGTCGGACACGACTGAAATGACTTAGCAGCAGCAGCAGCCTGCATTCTAACATGACTCATATTTTTGCGTTTGTCATACAGAAAGATAAAAATCACTCTTTAAAGCATTCTATATAAAAACACCAAACACTGAATCCTTTCACATGTTCTATAATCACTCCCAAAATGGAGTCAGATAAGGTGATAATTTGTTCTTCTCTGCCGCAGACACATGAAAGGGGAACCATCTCCATAACCTTTGCTCATTAACCTCGGACTAAATAAAACTCCCAGCCACTTTTTCATCACCAGTACAAGCTGCCGTTAGCCTGCAAGAAGTGTCACTTGACGTGTTTTACATTTCTGAAAGCAAAATAATGTCATTTTGAAATGCCTGGTAGGAAATTCCACGAGAACAACCTTCTCTGATAATTAACCACACTGGTGAGTCAAAGGCTGTTGGCTTTTCCTCAGGATACCTCACTATCCAACAGCATCCAAGTTAATTAACAGACATAATGCCCACTTCCTCGCTGGTCTCACTGCCTAATTAGAACCGCATGTGTTGGTTCGCATCAAAGCCATTCTACCTCGGCCCACCCCCCCGTTTTTCTGTTAGCAGTTCCCATAGGTGGGCTCTGGGTTTCCATTCCCTTCCTTTTCATGCCAGATAACTTCTTCAGAGAGGGTGTGAGACGGTGAGGCATGGTCTCATTTCATTGTCATTATGGAATGGCCCAGTCAGAGCCAAAGAGAGTGGAAATCGCACACTAATTTCGGCACATATCTGGTGTTCTCGGAAATTGATCGCTGTGTGACTAAATTACAAGTACCAAGGAAACAATCAGTGAGACCTTCTGCCTCCTGGCAGCCTGACGTCCCCCACAACTGGCCTTTCCCCGGCAGCCACTTCTAATGGCCCTTTTAATCACAGTCATTAACAGCAGGGGACCCTCAGTAACATCTCATGCTTTTAGAAAACAATGTGAACATGGCGTTGGAGACATAAGTATTTGGATTTTCTCAGGATAAAGCATTTGAAGTGTTTGGGTTCTACATTTGAGCTGGTTTCTCTGAAAACATATCCCAGTGCTACTTATAAATTAGTGGTCTCACAAATAAGCCTTAAAGGGGAAAACAGCTAAATGCAGCTGAATTCTTTAAATTAGGATTTTTTCCAAAGATGTGTCCAAAGCAGTGACTTTCTTCTTTAGAATCTCATCTTTTAATATAAAATATCAAATACCAGGGCTTCCCTGGTGACTCAGGTGGTAAAGAATCTGCCTGCAACTCAGGAGACCTGGGTTCGATCCCTGGGTTGGGAAGACCCCCTGGAGGAGGGCATGGCAACCCACTCCAGTATTCTTGCCTGGAGAATCCCATGGACAGAGGAGCCTGGCGGGCCTCAGTCCATGGGGTCGCAGAGAGTCCAACATGACTGAGCAACTAACACACATGTCAAACTCCTAGTAATGAATTTGTTAACTATTTTGTTCTATGGACCCCTTTGGCAGCTTGATAAAAACTTCAGACATTATCTTTGAATGTGCTCAGTCCCTCAGTGGTGTCTGACTCTTTGCAGCCCCATGGACTGTAGCCCATCAAGCTCTGCTGTCCGTGGAATTTTTTAGGCAAAAATACTGAAGTGGGGTTCCACTTCCTACTCCAGGGAATCTTCCTGACCCAGGGAGGATGGAACTCATGTCTCTTGCATCTCCTGCATTGGCAGGCAGATTCTTTACCACTAGCGCCACCTGGGGATTATCCTCGAATAATATTTTCTAAAAGCACAGAATTAAATACATCAAATTCAAAAGAAATCTAGCCTTCAAGACTCATCTCAGGTATCAGTTCAGTTTAGTTCAGTTGCTCAGTCGTGTCGACTCTTTGCGACCCCATGAATCACAGCACGCCAGGCCTCCCTGTCCATTACCAAATCCCAGAGTTCACTCAGACTCACGTCCATCGAGTCAGTGATGCCATCCAGCCATCTCATCCTCTGTCGTCCCCTTCTCCTCCTGCCCCCAGTCCCTCCCAGCATCAGAGTCTTTTCCAATGAGTCAACTCTTCACATGGGGTGGCCAAAGTACTGGAGTTTCAGCTTTAGCATCATTCCTTCCAAAGAAATCCCAGGGCTGATCTCTTTCAGAATGGACTGGTTGGATCTTCTTGCAGTCCAAGGGACTCTCAAGAGCCTTCTCCAACACCACAGTTCAAAAGCATCAATTCTTCGGTGCTCATCCTTCACAGTCCAACTCTCACATCCATACATGACCACAGGAAAAACCATAGCCTTGACTAGACGGACCTTTGTTGGCAAAGTAATGTCTTCGCTTTTGAATATGCTATCTAGGTTGGTCATAACTTTCCTTCCAAGGAGTAAGCGTCTTTTAATTTCATGGCTGCAATCACCTTCTCAGGTATCATCACCGCCCAAAAACCTTACCTGAGTCCCCAGATAAGGCTCAGTACCTCCCATCTGCATCCCGTAGCCACCTACATTTAAAAACATTGTACTGAAATTATTTTTATGTCTTCCCCATTGGACTATCAGCTTATGGAAAGAAGCCTGTCTGATTAATCATCATGCCATATGCCCCACACACGGCGAAAGTTGGGAAATATATGTTCGACTGAACTCATCTGAAGTTAATAATTTATGTGCTCTCTGTGGGCTGGAACTGTGTCTGTATTCTATTATTATATACAGTATTTATATCACAGACCACGCTTCATAATATTTATTGATGAATAAATAAATAAGTTGCAGTCAAGACTGAGGGCATAGATGGAAGAAGGCTCTCAAAATGCCTCTCTCGGTACATTTAAACAGACAACTATTTATCAGCACAAATGTTTCCCTCAGCAGCGGGACACTGATGAGCGGTAATGAAAGAGGCTGCCTGATCCATAGGCTACACTAAGGGGGGAAAATGAAATCAGTGACTAACAAGTGTCATTTCCGGGACACAGCACACTCTGCAGAGAGAAAGTCAGCTTCCGTATGAGGTCTCTGGTCCAGACAGGAGCTCCAGATGTATGTCTCTTCCCTGGATTCTATTCCTGGACTCGAAGAAGAATGCTTTACTTCTGCAACCAGGAAAAAAAGCATACGAATCCAGCATTGTCTAACTTTGCTTGAGTCTCACAGAAAGGCAGCAGCTTATACGTAAGACTGAAAACCACATTCTCACTGTGAGAGGACCCTGAGGTTCTTCTCTGTGCTGTGCAGTACTAATACCTGATAGCTTTGAAATGCACCTGTCACTCCCGTGTCAGAAAGCCTCTCCTCAGTGTCTTGGTATTTCTGTGTTTATGTGTAAATGTCTGCTGTGGCAACATGGCTGCCTGCTGCTTTAAGGTTCGGGCTCGTCTTTCTCTGGGGCCTTCCCAGGTGGTTCAGTGGTAAAGAATCCGCCTGCCAGTGCAGGAGACACAGGAGACACAAGTTCGATTCCTGGATCAGGCAGATCCCCTGGAGGAGTAAGTGGCAACCTGCTTCAGTGTTCTTGCCTGGGAAATCTCATGGACAGAGGAGGCTGGCGGGCTGCCATCCATGGGGTCTCAAGAGTCGGACACGACTGAGCACACATGCAGTCATGGTGGCATCTTACTCTGAGAGTGTTCCTCTCCGGAAAGAAAGGCACATCTCAGAGATGCGCCAACTTATCTTTTAATATGCAAACTGCACTTTCAAATCCCAATATACACAGCCTCTGGGTTAGCCAAGTTAAGTAGAACTGTTTAAACTTCTGCCTAAACAGATTAGAGTGGATGAGTGCAAAAATGCAAACTAAACTAAAGATAAAACTTTAAAATATTTTCTATATTCCCACAATAACAAAAAGAACAAGTCAAACAGGATATATATTTCTAGGAATTTTTAAAACCCATCCGTGATCTGAACTAAATGAACAAAATTACTAAAAGAAGATAAAAGATCCATAGATGCTTTTAACACCGGCAGGGCAATAGGAAAAGAAGAAATCTGCCACAGGGAAGAGGAAGGGAGAAGGTGGCCGAACTCTTAAAGGACATTGAATAGATACACCTGGTCTGAAGAGATAAAGTAGAATCTGAAGATGCCCCAGTCAAAAAATGAATCTGAACCCATCAGGGATAACTTTGCCAGAGACTAGGATCCAAGCTGGAGAATAAGAGACGTCTTTAGCAGGCATTCCAGGCCATCACAGAGTACATGGCAGCAGCTTCCGAAGGTCAAGGGCAGAGCAGGAGAGCTAAGAGAAATACCAGTGTGCAACCTGGGCCTTCACATGGTGCCCCAGAATGGCCCTTCAGGGGCTGGGCCAGGGCGGCAAGGTGTCTGTGGATCTTCTGTGCCACAGAAAGTCAAGCACGGCTCATGGGAGGAAAGAGATTCTCTACAGCGCTTATAAAAGTTCTGGCATCAGGGCTTAAAGCAGAACGAGATCTCCTATGATTAGAAAAGCTGGAGGAACTTCCCTGAGAGTGGTTAAGACGCCAGTGGCTAAGACTCTGCTTCCAGTGCAAGGGACGTGGGTTCGATCCCTCATCAGGAAACTGAGATCCCATGTGCTGTTGTGTCCCAACCCCTCCAAAAAGAAAAGCTAGAGTCTAGGCTTCAAAGAAAAGAGATATTTCTAGAGGTTCACCATGCTCAGATTCAAAGCCCTGCTAAAGGAAGAGACCCGATCCTTCCCCTCAGAACATTTGAGATTAATGGTGAACTGAATCCCGTTAAAAACCACAGCAAAGCACAGCTCCACCTCAGTTACAGGTTAATTTGACTCAACTCTCCACACGATTTAAAAGGAAAAGAGTCATTCCCTCTTCTGGGAGTGTTATTTAATTTGGTCTCTTATACACAGATGTCTGGCATACAATTTTTAAAATTATGCAAAATTCAATGAAGCATGAAGATGTGCTCCATAGTCAAGAGAGGAAATAGTCAGAAAAAGTAGAACCAACCACAGAAATGAAGAGTACTGGGCACAAACTTAAGAATAATTGTAATCATTGTAAAACGTATTTTAAATAATGGAAACAATGCATTGTTTAAACGGGGCATTTAAACAGGGATGAAAGCCTTGAAAAAGTACCAGTCAGAAATACTAGAAAAAAAAGTGCTATCAGGATTGACTAAGTGTTTCAATGGGTTAATAAAAGAGTGAACAGCAGAGCAAAGCATTAGTGATCTTGAAAGGACATCATTGTAAACTGTTCAAACAGAAACACAAAGTGTGAAAAAGTGAAGATTAAACATCAGGACAACGTCAGACAGTCCGACACACGTAACTGGAATCCAAGCAGGAAGCAAAAGAAAGAATGCGGTAGAAGAGATACTTGAAGACATAACAGTTGAAATTTTTCCAAAATTGATGAAAAATATCAAACCACACATTCAAAAAGCACCGTGAATTCCAAGTAGGATCACTACAAAGAAAACCATACATAAGCAAATCATAGTCAAAGTGCTGAAATTCAAGATGAGGTAATTTTAATATCTGACAGGAAAAAAGATTCATCGCATGCAGGAGAACAATGATGAGAATGAGTCTGACTTCTCCTTCAAAAATAACGGAGGCCAGGAAACAAGGGAATGAGCCCTGTAAAATACTGAAAGAAAACCTGTGCCAAACTCATATTCTGTATCTAGCAAATCATCGGACGGCATCACCGACTCAATGAACAAGAGCCTGAGCAAGCTCCAGGCGACAGTGAAGGACAGGGGCCTGGTGGGCTGCAGTCCACGGGGTCTCAAAGCGTCAGATACGACTCAGCAAGTAAACAGCAACACGACAGCAAAAATAATAAGGGCAAAAAAAATGACATTTTCAGGAAGATGCTGCTGCTACTGCTGCTAAGTCGCTTCAGTCGTGTCCGACTCTGTGCGACCCCATACATGGCAGCCCACGAGGCTCCCCTGTCCCTGGGGTTCTCCAGGCAAGAACACTGGAGTGGGTTGCCATTTCCTTCTCCAATGCATGAAAGTGAAAAGTGAAAGTGAAGTCACTCAGTCATATCCAACCCTCAGCGACCCCATGGACTACAGCCTACCAGGCTCCTCCATCCATGGGATTTTCCAGGCAGGAGTACTGGAATGGGGTGCCATTGCCTTCTCCTTCAGGAACATGAAAGCCTGATAATTCATCTCCAGCAAACTAGCAGCAGGAGCTGTGGAAATGAAGATCAGCTGTGAGATGATTTAGAAAGAAAACGCTAACATTAAGAAGTTGTCATTACCAAGACAAGCCAGAAAACTTGCCACCCCTCAAATTGAGCTGTGGCAGGAAACGAGCCACTACCCCAAGGGTAGTCAGTGGTGCCTTGAGGTACCACAGCCTGAAGCAGACTCCATTCCAGCAGGTCCTGACTGCATGAATGAGGACTGATATTCTAAAACCATTGTCTCTGTTGCTGCCACCTTCCACAGGTTCCACAGTGCTTGAGCCAGTGATTGAAGAGCTCTGAGAGATCAAAAACACTTACCTCGTGGCTCAGAGGGTAAAGCCTCTGCCTGCAATGCTGGAGACCCAGGTTTTATCCCTGGGTCAGGAAGATTCCCTGGAGAAGGAAATGGGAACCCACTCCAGTACTCTTGCCTGGAGAATCCCATGGCCGGAGGAGCCTGGTATGCTACCATCCATGGGGTCGCAAAGAGTTGGACACAACTGAGCGATTTCACTTCACTCACCTTTAAAGTAACAGTTCAAGGGTGGAGTTTCTGATAATCTTTCTGATAAGAGATCACAACCATTTGGCCCTTCACAGAAGCGTTTCTGTTTGTGGGAGCTGGGAGATTGTAATTTTCTGTATCTAGATATAAAAATGATCAGAAAAAGCATCTAGGGACTTCCTGGTGGCCCACTGCCTAAGCCTCTGCACTCCCAACGCAGGGGGCCTGGGCTCGATCCCCGATCACGGAACTAGATCCCACTAAGAGCTCCAGTACTGCAATGAAAGGCCCTGAGTGCTGCAAAGAAGAGAGCAGATCCTGCATGCCACGGCTAAAACCAAGTAAATAAATAAAAATGAATATTAAAAAGAAAAAGCGCATCCCTCAGATCTCGGTAGTTGACATCTTCTGAAAGCGTTGTTGTTCAGTCACTGAGTCGTGTCCAACTATTTGCGACCCTATGGATTGCAGCATGCCCGACTTCCCTGTCCCTCACTATCTCCCAGAGCCTGCTCAAACTCATGTCCGTTGAGTTGGCGATGCCATCCAACCATTTCATCCTCTGTCGTCCCCTTCTCCTCCTGCCCTCAATCTTTCCCAGCATCAGGGTCTTTTCCAGTGATTCGGCTCTTCCCATCAGGTGGCCAAAGCATTGGAGCGTTACCAGATCCCAATACAGTCCATTTGGATCAAGGAGAGGTGTGATAAAATGGTCAATTTAAATGTATAATGTCTTCTTGGACTCAGTTGGCATCTAGAAAACCTAATTCTACAACAGATTAGGCAGGGCTGTGCTCAGCAAGAATAAGCCAGGTAGAACCGAAGAAGAACAATCCTGAAAGCTGAGAAAGTTCAGGCATCCTTGGTCATGGGGACAGGAAAGGAGGGGGCTGTAGAAGCACCAGCTGGAAGTAGCACTGACTGGAAGTCACCTTCAGAGATGGTACTGAAGCTGGCTGCCTCAAGAGTTCTGCTGGGTGCAACATGGACCATCCCTGCTGGTGTGCTCACCCTGACCTTGAAACTCTTCAGTGCTCAGTTACTAACAACTTTAATTAGCCGTCTTTTTAAGATGTATAGTATCATGTTCAGTTGTATTCAACTCTTTGCGACCCTCTGGGATATAGCCACCAGGCTCCTCTGTCCTTGGGATTCTGCAGGCAAGAATACTGGAGTGGGTTGCCATGCCCTCCTCCAGGGGATCTTCCTGACCCAGGGATTGAACCCGTGTCTCCTGCTTTGCAGGTGAATTCTTTACCACTGAGCCACCTCGGAAGCCCCGAGTGGCATTTAGATAAGTCCTTACCTCTATGCCTTTCTCGGTACTTGTAATCTATTGTCACCTAATCTACACAGAACTTCTAACATCTGTGTATCCCCTCATTTATATCAAGTTCTTCACCTAACAAATAAACAAACTGAGCAAAAGATTTCTGAGGCAACAGAACATGTTATCCGCCTCAGGCTACATGTGGCTAATGTGTACAAGAGACATTAGGCCTCTTTGGAACAAAAATCATTGATTATTTCAAGAATGCCAAGTTTGGGATGCAAGACATATTCTATGTGTTTTATTGCTACCGTTCTCTAGAGAATCAGAGTAATATTTGCCAGCTCTGGAATGTTTTAGCACCAATTCTCAACTAATTCAGCTTATTTTTCAGCAAGCCAACCTCTACTAACGACGTATTGAATTTTGATTCTTTTTTTTTATATGATTACTCCAGGGAGACATTCAAAGCAGACCTTTTAATAAGGGTTAGCTATACTGCTCTAGAACACCATGAGATGTCATTTCACTTGAGAGGGTATTTTTCCAGAAAGACACACTTTAATGACTGGTCAAACATACTAACCACCTTATCTTTGCTTTGGGCCATATAACTAATTTAGATAGTCATTAGCTTCTAGGTAATAGAAGAGTGTGTGCGGCAATATCAACTGAATACCAAATCAGGCCCCAAAATGCCTTCCCCTGTGGTTATCTCCAAGAAAAATACCAGCTTACAAACCAGAGAGAGCTGGAAACTGGGTCTTTTACCGGGCATTGTGATTCAAATTCAAAGGAGGTTGTATAAGTAAATTGTTAAATATAAGTAACTTCAGGCTCACTTTTGATCTGATCGCTCTAGAGCAGGAGTCCCCAACCTTCAGGATCCAACGCTTGATGATCTGAGGTGGAGCTGACTTAATCATAGAAATAAAATGGACAGTAAATATAATACGCTTGGATTATCCTGAAACCATCCCCCCACCCCCAACCCAGTCCATGGAAAAACTGTCTTCCATGAAACAATTCCCTGGTGCCAAAAAAGGCTGGGGACCTCTGCTCTAGATAGACTAGACTTTGATTGCACTCGGAGATAGTCTGCAGATTCTGATGCTGTGCATCGATGAAGACAGGGTCTAGGTCCTTACTGTAGGCGTCCCCACCTCACCTCAGCCTTGATGCTGGTGACTGCCCCTTCCTCCACATCTTCCCTGGTACCCTTCTTGGTGCCCTGTCCAGCCCTCTTTCGATCCCATCTTCACAGTCCACATCACAGGCTCATCTTCTACCCACCTTTTACTTCTGGTGGTTGCAAGGGGACCATTCCTGGTCCTTGTCTCTTCTGAGATCAAGTCCTTCTTTGGGCTGCCTCATTTATTCCTATAGTTCTGTGCCCTGTCTATGGTGGATGTACCCAAGTCTTGTGAGGCCATTCTTTGGAGCCCCAGGTTGGCACTTCACATTTCCCACTGGGTGCCTCCACTTGGAATTCTCATAAGCACATCAAGTCAAAATATCCATTTGTTGTTCAGTTGCTCAGTCACGTCCAACTCTTTTCGACCCTATGGACTGAATCACATCAGGCTTCCCTGTCCTTCACCATCTCTGAGTTTGCTCACACTCATGCCCATTGAGTCGGTGATGCCATCCAGCCATCCAGATATCTACACTGGAACTCATTTTTCTGTCTGTTCCGTCACATACCTTCAGTCCTGCCCCTGCCTCCTCTTTTCTCAGTCTCTGCAGTGAGCAGCATGTGTGATCATCCATAGGCTTATTCCAGACTCATCCCTAGTAGCGGATTGACTGCTGATTGATTCCACATCTGCTCTTTCCTATTTACTCAGGATTCCCCATCCTTTGCCTCAACTTCTATAACAACCTACTGTCTTCCTCCCTACAATGTGTTCCCCACTAATCAATCCTTTATATCCAGAGCTCTGCTCCTTCCTCTGAGCCAGTGGTCAACAAAACTCTTTGTCCTTCCCTGAGGACAAATTTGACCTTCAGCTCTGCTCTCGGGGGAGACCTGATGAAGATGGAATGTTTATTGAGCTAGTAGTCAACAAGTGCTGATGATAAAAAATGACTCGTGATTGGTACATTGCATCTTGACAGCTGAGACTGTGAATGAACCATAAGTGCCCAGCAGAGAAGCCACATGCTGTGAACTTCCCTGGATGTCATGCTTGTTGAGGTAGAGGATACACCTTCTATAGCCTGGAGAACATCCATGGATCTCTTACTGACATAGTTGGGGCTTAAGACTTCTATCCAGATTGGCAACCTCACTCACCATCCTGGTCTTGCTCCCTAAGCTGAGGTCACTGAGGTTCAAGGAAATATCCTCTGATCCTCCCCGCTAGCACATGCTTTCCTGTCCTATATCCTTCTAAGTGGATCTGGTGACAAAGGTGGTTGTTGCTGTTGTTCAGTTGCTCAGTTGTGTCTGACTCTTTGTGACCTCATGGACTGTAGCACACCAGGATCCCCTGTCCTTCACCATCTCCTGGAGTTTGCTCAAACTCATGTCCATTGACCAGTGCTTCCATCCAGCCATCTCACCCTCTGTCGCCCCTTTCTCCTCCTGCCCTCAATCTTTCCCAGCATCAAGATCTTTTCCAATGAGTTGGCTCTTCACATCAGGTGGCCAAAGGATTGGAGCTTCAGCTTCAGCATCAGTCCTTCCAAAGACTGTTCAGAGTTGATTTCCTTTAGGATTGACTGGTTGATCTCCCTTCAGTCCAGGGGATCCTCAAGAGTCTCTTCCAACACCACAATTTGAAAGCATCAGTTCTTTGGTGCTCAGTCTTCTATGTGGCCCAGCTCTCACATCTGTACATGACTTTTGGGAAAACCACGGTCACAGGCACTCTTCCCTGAAGACACGTGGTGCCATCAAGCCCTCCTCACCCAGACATAAATAATTCTTTCATTGCAACCACTGTAACTTCACAAAATAGCACAGATCACGATTTTATCATCAACTTTGATTGTACTACCTTCAAATTTGTATCCCACTCTAAGCAGGAAACTTCTTGAGGAGCGAATCGATTGCTCTTCGTATTTGTTCCTACAGTTCCTTCTGTGCCTGCTTCACCCTGGGGGTACACAGTGACAGCTGAAGGACCGGGTGGATGTATGGTTGAATTGAGGAGAATGGGATCTATGATTTGATGGATAAATGTACCCCTCACAAACAGTCAACAGCCATTCTCCTACCCAAAAAGGTTTCAGCAGCACCAAGAAACTGCTTTCAATGTAGTAGCTATTTCTGCTGACCCACTTCTGCACCTGAAACTTCCCATTAGGGGGTAAGTTGTTGAAAGCCCTTGTTGAGTTGTGAAGGGGAAGGAGGCAAGGATAAAATGAAGTGTAACCATTATAACTGTAGCGAAACATACCACACTAGCTGGTTTCCTAGAACCCTGGAGAAATCTACTCATCAGTAGAAAGTTCCAAACAGAAGTGAGAAAGTTGGGGGAAACTGAGTTTTCGAGGGAGTCCTGGGGCAGACGGGTAAGAGTGGATCTCTGAGAGTCTGGACTCTGGCAGTCCTGGGACCCTGCAGGCTGGAAGTTCCAGGCATTCCTATAAACAGATCAGAGATTCAGGAAATTCCCTTTCTCACAATTTCCCTTCGAATCAGCACCCTGCCCTCCATCCATGAGAAATGTTGGCTATATTTGCAGTCAGACCCCTGGTTTACTCCAACAAGTACATAGCTTGAATCTTCTAAAAAAAAAAAAAAATCTAAAACCAAATAGGTCATTTATTTTGCACTGTGTGTGCATGCAAAGTCATTTCAGTCATATCTGACTCTTTGCAACCCCATGGACGATAGCCCACCAGGCTCCTCTGTCCATGGGATTCTCCAGCCAAGAATACTGGAGTGGATTGCCACGACCTCCTCCAGGGGATCTTCTCTACCCAGGGATTGAACCCAAGTCTTTTACGTCTGCTGCATTGGCAGGCAGGTTCTTTACCACTAGCACCACTATATGCCAGAATTACTATTCACTTCACATGCGCTTCTGAGAATGTTCTCATGATTAAGAGAGAGTTCGCCATTTCCTGGAGGTCGTGGACTGGCAGGAAGAGAGCCCCACAGACACACCTACCATCATTGGATTTCCAGTGTTATTAACCAGGGGCACAATCTTGCTTGCGATGCTCGAGTCACCAGGGCTGGAGGGGGTCTCGCCATCTCACGTTTAGCCGCATCACCTCTGAAAGTAGCCTCCCTTGGCCTCCAGGTCCCCACCGGGGTGCTGGACTGCAGGTGAGACTGTCTGAGCAGGGCAGGTGCTTGCTGGCTCTAGAGAGCCGCCTTCTCTCTCCGGGGGCGGCAGACCTGGCTGGCGTTTTCTCAGTCCTGCCCCTGCTGCAGACGGACGGATAGGTTTGAGGTTATCCCAATAAGGGTGTTTACTGTGGCTTTAAAAAGACACCACACGGGCTTTTGGTGATTATAAGGTTGAGACCAAAGCTGTAGTGAGTCACACTAACCGCGTGCTCCATGCTTTCCCCCAAATGTACGGATTTCTGGCAGCCTTCCTCCTTTGACGAGCCTGCCTGCCCACAGTCTACTGCACGTACAGACCGCGCAGAACCCAGCAGACATGGAGTTGCTGTGACAGTAAACACGAAGCTAATAAATTTAGTGCCCGTGGCTCCGCGCAAGAAACAAACAAACAAACAAACATATATTTTCAGCATAACCTTTGTACTTAATGGTGGAGATGTTTTGTGCCTTGAAAATGCTCTTTTGCTATTAAATCAAGGGTAATCATACTTCATTTCAGTAGAGGAAGGAAATAATTGATGTTTTTACATTACTGAGCGTTCGGTCTAAACCGCGGCTCTGCAGTAAACAGCATGCAGACATTTTAGGAGACAGGGAGCCTGTGGGAGGTGGACAGACCGCTGCCTCCGCCTCGGCAGGGGTCTCAGCCCTGGAATCACGCTCTCCCGGTTTCTCATCAGCTGCGCTGATGGCTCATCACTCGGGGCACGCCAGATGCCCGATGAAAGTGCCTGACAATCCTTTCTACTTAATAATTAAAATTTCAATCATACTCTCCAATAATGACCATGATTAGAGAATGACAACGCGTTTTTAAAATCTGTAAGTGGCATAAGAGACACCTGACCTTCTTCAGCTAGAAAGGCAGCCTCCCTGAGATTTATTTCTGTCCTGTCCCCAAAGCTTTCCTTAAAGGGGACGGCCTTATTTTAAGCCAAGGAAATCTGAATGTCGGGCAAGATGTATTTCTCTCTCTCTTCTTCTCAGTGTTCTTATAACAGGCTATAGGATTCTATTTTTCTCTCTGGAGTTTCAAGCATCCCAGGTAATTCAGAAGGTAGTCATTTTCTGCATGATAGTTCAGCTTGGGTCCCGTAATAGCCCGCAACCTTTGAAATACCGAATCTCGTTTTTTGAAGATCTTCTGATTATTATTATTGTCTCTCCAAATAGCTACAAAGGAAGGACAGAAGAAGACTGTCTTTTAAAAAAAAAAATAATAAACTTTTGTATGTGGTTGTCTACAAGATGCTGGCCTCCTCATCATGTAGGTTTAAGTAGTGTGATAAAGCACATATGGAATTGATTGGTAGTTTTCAGTCTCTGTATTTTCAGAATCTCTCTCTCCTCTAGAAGCACATTTGTAGCTACCAGTAGGTTTTTTTATTTCTTGATTGTGCCCTCTGCCCTTTCAGGAGCTTTATGTAACATACCTTGGGCCCTCAGATTACACAGCATTTGTTAATTCATCCATCCCTCCATTTACCCATCCATCCCTCATCCCATACGTACACTGCGCAATCAAGCAGGACCAGTGTCCTGCGCACTCGATATAAACAGGAATCTTGAATTATTTGTGAAACCCATGTGCCCTTTAAGAATATAGTTGCATCATCAAAGAGTAATTAGAAAAGAGGAATCCTATTTAAATACTAACACTGTTGACTCTGTTGACATTTTTGGTAGAAATTATTAGAGTTCTGTGTTCAGTGGGGATGCCTTGAGAGTTGGTGTTAGTAAAGGATCTTACAGATGTATAAGATCTTATAGGTGGGTATACTCAAATCCGAATGTTTTTTCTCTTTGGGCAGTATACTGTCCTGCCCTTAATCCTGTTCCTTTTCAGGCAGGATTAAAGCTGATGAAGTAGGAGAATGGAGGAGACTTTTACTTCCCCTAGAGGTCAACGTTTTCCTTAGAAAAATGCTTTGGAAATATTCATGTTGAAATGAAAGAAACTGTGAACACACATTGCCGAAAATCGTCAGTGTTTGCTGCTCTGCTGTATATTATAATGAGTTAAATTACATGTGTTTATTTCTATTCATCTAATATTTCTGGAACTTCTGTAAGGGACCCAATGTGACTGATTTAGCTAGAATAGTGACTACACATGTAGATCTCTATATCAAAAGGGGTGATTAAGAATTTTTCATCTGAAAGACTTTCATTTGAAATTTTTCTACTCATTAGGTGGTAATTAGTGGGCAGATTTAAATAGCGAATTATTTATTCAGCAAATAAATTGATGTCTGCTATGTGCCCAACTCCTTTGAGTTGGAATCACCACCATGGCAACTATAAATAAGATTCAGTTGGTCCCGCATGGGTTGCCATGAAGAACCTAGTCAATGCCCCAGCTAAAATTTCTGTTTACAGTGCAATTACAAGCAAGCTGAGAAGAGAGTCCTCCAAATTATATGGAGCCTAACCTAAAATAATTGTTTGGGTGATACAATAGTTTCCTTAGTAGCTAATCATCTTTCGCCTTTGAAAAGATTTAGAATTAAGTAGAGAAATGCTTGGCTGCCCTCTTCACTGTGTGTGATTACCGACCAGATTTTTCATTTTCATTTTGATGTGGATTCCTATGGAACATGAGACTCCTTGTCAAGCACTGGCCATTGTGAATGCCACAGCCCAGAATGTTTTCTGAGCCAAGTTATGTCTGACTCTTTGCGACAGGCTCCTGTCCATGGGATTTCCCAGGCAAGAGTCTTAGAGTGCGTTGCCACTTCCTTCTCCAGGGGATCTTCCCAACCCAGGGATCGAACCTGCATCTCCTGCATTGGCAGATGGATTCTTCACTACTGGGCCACCAGGGAAGCATTTTTTGTGTTACCTCCTTCCAACAAAATAAGCTTTCTGTGGGGCACCTAATGAGCAATGATAGAATACGTAAGGATGGATGAAAAAAGTCTTCTTCTTTTACTTTTGTAAACCTTGAAACCTGATTTGCATCGTTTCATGTTTGTTTGGTTGGCTTTTTCCCTGATTACTTGTGTTTCAAGTTCTCTTTGACAGCAAATGACTCAGGTTGACACTGACTTTGCTTAGAGGACACACTAAATCTTGGGACAAAATCCAAATGTCAGAATTTGAAACTAGAGTGTTGCTTTTTTATATTGACAGAATTGACTAAGCATACAAATTCTAAATTGCAAGTATAAATCAAGTAATTGTAGCAATAATACATGGAGCTTCCTTTCTGTCAGGTTGGTCCAAATCGATAACCACAAACCATGTATCCAAGATAACGCTCCTACCTGAGCCCTGATAGCCTCATTCATAATGCCCGTAGGTAAGCCGTCCACCCCAGAATAGTGACTGTCCTCTCTGTATTGACCCTTTGTCTCTTTATTTTGAACAGACAAGGTCTCAGGCCCACTGCCGTTTTAGTGTGACCTGGGGGAGAAAACTCTGGTCTTCCTGAATCGCACAAGACCCAGAACCACCCTCTGGTTTGGATGCCTTTATTTTAAAACAATAAACCCATTCACTGGGAAGATGATCTTGGACTCTGGCTTATAAGGACTGTCAGGCACATAGATGAAAGGAACAGCTAAAAGTCCCGGGACTCTCAGCTACCCAGACTTCCAGGGTCACGTCTGCAACCAGAGATGCCTTGGTTCCTTCCCCTGCTGATTATGAGAAAGCCGATCAAAAAGTTTTGCACATAAATGTGTAACAGAAGTGCCAAGACTTGGATAGAGAAGATACACGTGAACCTCAGAAGAGACGCTAGCAGTAGCACTATGACTGTGATCTTTTACTTCTTGTAAATCTGAGCCATTCCATGCCCCACCCCTGCCAGCAAATCCCTGGGGCTCAGATGGTAAAGAATCTGCCTGCAGTGCAGGAGACCCAGGTTCGATCCCTGGGTCAGGAAGATCCCCTGGAGAAGGGCGTGGCAACCCACTCCAGTATTCTTGCCTAGGGAATCCCCATAGACAGAGGAGCCTGGTGGGCTACAGTCCATGGGACCGCAAAGAGTCGGACACGACTGAGCGACTAACCTTTTCACTTTGCCAGCAAATCAGCATTTGTTAAACCTGAGAGGTGGGTCCATGAGGACTTATTACCTTAGGCTCTGTATTTTCTGTGTATTGAAAATATTTCATTATACACACACACATACACACACATATAGAGAGAGAGAGATGTGAAGAAATAAAGAAGGAATGGTACAGGAGTATTGAAGATTTTTCCAAAATTGTTTTCCTTACAGGGGCCTTTTCTAAACTTAAGCCAGTGGAGAGAAGTTATTCTTATTGAAAACAAAATGTAAATTTATTTCTACTGAGTTCAGGTCCTGCAGGATTATGCCATTGGGAGTTTCAAAGTGAATTTTAGGTTTTAGCCACAGGACACCCTAGATGGAGCAAGTCGTAGAGAGCTTACAAATTTAGACACCCAGGGAACACTGGTCAATGAACAGTGGTCCCTCCTCGGAGTGAAAGAGCCGCACTCCCTTACCTTCACAGGGACCCTGAGCTGTCCTGGTAGCAGGTAAGAGGTTGCTATAGCAACAGCTCAGTGTGTGGTGAGAAGTGAAATGGGATTAAGGAAGGATATTTTCCTTCTCTCGGTTCTTTCCATGAAGATCGTTAAGAAGTCACCTGACCTGCGCTGGAAGAAAAGAAATCCTATGTAGCCTGAAGAGGGGGAAAAAAAGCCCACCTTGGCATCTGGGGAGGGGAGATGTCCGGCACTGCAGAGCCGTCTCCACACGCAGCCAGGAATCGACCGTAGTGGGCTGGTTACTGTGGTCGGGGGCAGGGGCGGGGTAGGGAATTGATGGCGGGAGGATGGATAGATGGATGGATGGAGTGAAGTGGGGATTCAGAGAACAGGGAGCACTGCCTGCTGTGCACGCTTTGCCTCCCACACGTTCCCCCCCTCTCTCCTGGCTCCCAATTCCCAGCGTAGGAGGAGGGTGCAAATGAGATAAGGATAAATTGTTTTATCTGTGGAGAGCTTTAATTTGATAGAAGGAAGAGGCTCATAAATCAGAGACAGACAAGAGGCTCCCTTTACTTTAAAGTGCAGTTTGGGTTAACAAGGTTAAAAATAGGCTGCTCCAGGAACAGGTATGAATTCCTTCCTGACACCCAAATGCACGTAATGTCCTAGTCCTGTACACTTCTAAGCGATGTCCAGGCTGGCTCAGCCACTGGGCTCCGGGGTCACCAGAATCGGCGTTCTTGTGGGGCCTTCCCCTCCTGGGGATGGTCAGCGTCCCAAGCCTGGCCCCTCTGGGTCACTGTGGCTTGGTGGGAGTCCTGCAGCTCCTCCAAGTCACCTCTGGACTCCAAAAGCTCACCCAAAGCCCACGACCAAGGAAGGGGCTTTGTGTTCACCCCGGGCAGCCTCCAGCCCTGTCCCAGCTCCTGCAGCCCCCAGAGTTCTAAGTAACAACAAGGGGAGAGCTGGAAGCTGCCATCCTCAAGCCACCCTTTGAGCGGCTGCGCTCTGGCATGGGTGCCTGCTTCCAGCTCTCCCTGAGAAAAGCTGCCTTCCTCCAGCCTCTGACCTCTCCCCCAGGCAGAGGAGCACACCCCAGGGTGAGGGTTGCTCTCGAGAGGGTCAGGGAAGCTAATGGGCTGATGGCAGGAAGTCGGCTCGGCTAGCTTCTCACTGACTGATGGTGCTACACGCCCGCCTGGAAGCAGGCTCCTGGGCTTCGGGCTGCAAGCATGTGATTCACTGGGCCTCAGGGATGCTGCGCTCATCAGACATTGGAGATAGGCAGGCTGGGCAGTGCTGGGGGCCCTACTCTGCTGTCGGCCACTGGGATCGTAGCCAGTGCACTCTAAGATGCTTTCAAGTCCAGGAAATGGGTACAGGAGCCTTCGATCCTGGAGGAAGGTCATCTGTCTTTATTCCCATTCAGAACTGTCCTTTTGTAGGAGACAGGGGACGGTGGCCCTAGGGTCTCAGCTTGCTCTTCAGAAAGCCTGTGTCTGCCCCCTTGACCTGGCAGCCCGTTGTCCTTGGGCCTCTAGTAACTTCAGGCGTGTGTGCTCAGTCCCTCACCATGTCCGACTCCTTGTGACCCCGCGGACTGTAACCCACCAGGCTCCTCTGTCCATGTTCTCCAGGGAAGAATACTAGAGTGGGTTGCCATTCCCTTCTCCAGGGTCTCTTCCTGATCCAGGGTTGGAACCCAAGTCTCCTGCATTGCAGGCGGATTCTTTACCACTGAGCCACCTGGGAAGCCCCTGGTAACTTCACTCCAGGCCAGATGCCCTCCCTCCCCCTGTCTGTTCTGAGCACCAAGACTGCCGCTCCGTTTGAGTTTCATTGTCCTCTGATTCCGAAGCCAGGCAGCCCCCAAATGGGATCAGAGTTTGGTTTCCATCTCCCTCTGCCCTGTCTGCTCAGGGTGAGGATGGCGCTGGTGGACATGTGCAGGCCTGTGGGGCTGTGAACATCGACTCTCCAGGATCATAGATGAATATAAGCACTAGCTATGGTTTTTCCAGTGGTCATGGACGGATGTGAGAGTTGGACCATAAAGAAAGCTGAGCATGGAAGAATCGATGCTTTTGAACTGTGGTGTTGGAGAAGACTCTTGAGTGTCCCTTGGACTGCAAGGAGATCCAACCAGTCCATCCTAAAGGAAATCAGTCCTGAATATTCATTGGAAGGACTGATGCTGAAGCTCCAATACTTTAGCCACCTGATGGGAAGAACTGAGTCATTGGAAAAGACTCTGATGCTGGGAAAGATTGAAGGCAGGTGGAGAAGGGGACAACAGAGGATGAGATGTTTGGATGGCGTCACTGACTCAATGCACATGTGTTTGAGCAAGCTCAGGGAGACAGTAAAGGACAGGGAAGCCTGGCGTGCTGCAATCCATGGGGGCACAAAGAGTCAGACATGACTTAGTGGCTGAACAGCAACAACCTAGAAATAAAATACAGCATTCCAAAGACCCTAGTTAGCAAAGATCCTGCCAAGAATAAATGGAAATGCCAAATGGAGAGTTTTGTTTTCAGGCTTTTTAAAAAATAAAATAAATAACCATTACTTACCTTAGCAAAGCAAGAATAAATCCATTAAACTGATAACTTACACACACCTCTGGCCAAAGCCCCAGAAGCCTTTTTCTAAAGCAATTGAAATGCAAAATAAATTACACGTAAAGACTCTGCCCATACAGCATGCTAAGAGCGTTATTTCATCCATCATTGGAACAAACATCCCTGCCTCCGCCACTACAGAGCAGCTCTCGCCCAGGGCTCGCCTGGGATCGGGAGCCCCACTACCCGCAGACAGGCCGAGCGCACTGAATTAGCCTCTCAGGAGGATCTTGGCTTTTCAGAGCACAGCCTCACCACATCAATTAATATTTCTTGATTGAACGCCTGCTATACCTGTCCCAGCAGCCAGGGTGCCGCGAGGACTTTGCAGAGCGTGGCGAGCGCTCAGCGAGCTGCTGGTTTATAGTTGAAATAGAAAAGCAATGGGCCGAAGCAGAATGCTGTTTGCAAGCCCGCCAGGTCTGATGCACTTGAGGGTTTGTGCACAGAAAGGTGTGTTGCTGGAGGCAGGTGGCTTTGTTGCTTCAGCCAAGCACATTCTAGATCTTGCTCCTATTAATCAGAAAATGTGTCTTTGTAGCGGAGAGTCTTGTTTGAGTCACTCGGTTGTGTCCCACTCTCTGCAACCCCATGGACTGTAATCTGCCTGGCTCCTCTGTCCATGGGATTTTCCAGGAAAGAATCCTGGAGTGGGTTGCCATTGCCTCCTCCAGGGAATCTTCTTGATCCAGAATCAAACCTGGGTTCCTGCACTGGCAGGCAGGTTCTTTACTGCGGAGCCACCAGGGAAGCCCTTGGAGGGAGTCTTACACGTCTCTTAAAATGATGTGACAAGTTGGCAGGCATAAGAGTTTCCTGTGTAAACTCAGTGACGGGAGGTGTCTGGAGTTGGAGCTCTGGTCTCCTGGGAACTTGGTGGTGGGGGAGGGGGAGCAGATAAGGTAGTGACAGCCCCCGATGCCCTAACCACCCCATCAACACAGGCATCATCCTTGGCCACCTAACAGGCGCCTGTAACTCATGATTATACATTGGCTTGAACTCCACTGGTCTATGCCCCAACCAGTAACACTGAAGAAGCTAAAGCTGAACAGTTCTATGAAGACCTACAAGACCTTCTAGAACTAACACCCAAAAAAGATGTCCTTTTCATTATAGGGGACTGGAATGCAAAAGTAGGAAGTAAAGAAACACCTGGAGTAACAGGCAAATTTGGCCTTGGAGTACAGAATGAAGCAGGGCAAAGGCTAATAGAGTTTTGCCAAGAGAATGCACTGGTCATAGCAAACACCCTCTTCCAACAACACAAGAGAAGACTTTACACATGGACATCACCAGATGGTCCATACGGAAATCAGATTGATTATAGTCTTTGCAACCAAAGATGGAGAAGCTCTATACAGTCAGCAAAAACAAGACCAGGAGCTGACTGTGGCTCAGATCATGAACTCCTTATTGCCAGATTCAGACTTAAGTTGAATAAAGTAGGAAAACCACTAGACCATTCAGGTATGACCTAAATCAAATCCCTAACGATTATACACTGGAAGTAAGAAATAGATTTAAGGGACTAGATCTGATAGATAGAGTGCCTAATGAACTATGGATGGAGGTTCATGACATTGTACAGGAGACAGGGAACAAGACCATCCCCAAGAAAAAGAAATGCAAAAAAGCAAAATGGCTGTCTGAGGAGGCCTTACAAATAGCTGTGAAAAGAAGGGAAGCGAAAAGGAAAGATATACTCATCTGAATGCAGAGTTCCAAAGAATAGCAAGGAGAGATAAGAAAGCCTTCCTCAGCGATCAATGCAAAGAAATAGAGGAAAACAACAGAAGGGGAAAGACTAGGGATCTCCGCAAGAAAATTAGAGATACCAAGGGAACATTTCATGCAAAGATGGGCACAATAAAGGACAGAAATGGTAGGGACCTAACAGGAGCAGAAGATATTAAGAAGAGGTGGCAAGAATACACAGAAGAACTGTACAAAAAAGATCTTCACGACCCAGATAATCACAGTGGTGTGATCACTCACCTAGAGCCAGATATCCTGGAATGTGAAGTCAAGCAGGCCTTAGGAAACATCACTATGAACAAAGCTAGTGGAGGTGATGGAATTCCAGTTGAGCTATTTCAAATCCTAAAAGATGATGCTGTGAAAGTGCTGCACTCAATATGCCAGCACATTTGGAAAATTCAGCAGTGGCCACAGGACTGGAAAAGGTCAGTTTTCATTCCAATCCCAAAGAAAGGCAATGCCAAAGAATGCCCAAACTCCCGCACAATTGCATTCATCTCACATGCTAGCAAAGTAATGCTAAAAATTCTCCAATTCAGGCTTCAACAGTATGTGAACCGTGAACTTCCAGATGTTCAAGCTGGATTTAGAAAAGGCAGAGAAACCATAGATCAAATTGCCCACATCCATTGAATCGTTGAAAAAGCAAGAGTGTTCCAGAAAAAGCATCTACTTCTGCTTTACTGACTATGCCAAAGCCTTTGACTGTGTGGCTCACAACAAACTGGAAAATTCTTCAAGAGATGGGAATACCAGACCACCTGACCTGCCTCCTGAGAAATCTGTATGCAGTTCAAGAAGTAACAGTTAGAACTGGACGTGGAACAACAGACTAGTTCCAAATAGGGAAAGGAGTACATCAAGGCTGTATATTGTCACCCTGTTTATTTAACTTTTATGCAGAGTACATCATGAGAAATGCTGGACTAGATGAAGCACAAGCTGGAATCAAGATTGCTGGGAGAAATATCAATAACCTCAGATATGCAGATGACACCACCCTTATGGCAGAAAGTGAAGAAGAACTAAAGAGCCTCTAGATGAAAGTGAAATAGGAGAGTGAAAAAGTTGGCTTAAAACCCAACATTCAGAAAACGAAGATCATGGCATCCGGTCCCATCACTTCATGGCAAATAGATGGGGCAACAATGGAAACAGTGACAGAATTTATTTTGGGGGGGGCTCCAAAATCACTGCAGATGGTGACTTCAGCCATGAAATTAAAAGACACTTGGTCCTTGGAAGAAAAGTTATGACCAAACTATACAGCATATTCAAAAGCAGAGACATTACTTTACCAACAAAGGTCCACCTAGTCAAAGCTATGGTTTTTCCAGTCATGTATGGATGTGTGAGTTGGACCATAAAGAAAGCTGAGTGCTGAAGAATTGATGCTTTTGAACTCTGGTGTTGGAGAAGACTCTTGAGAGTCCCTTGGACAGCAAGGAGATCCAACTAGTCCATCCTAAAGGAGATCAGTTCTGAATATTCATTGGAAGGCCTGATACTGAAGCTGAAACTCCAGTACTTTCGCCACCTGATGCAAAGAAATGACTCATTGGAAAAGACCCAGAGGCTGGGAAAGATTGAAGACAAGAAGAGAAGGGGATGACAAAGGATGAGATGGTTGGATGGCATCACCGACTCAATGGACATGAGTTTGAGTAAGCTCTGGAATTGGTGATGGACAGGGAGGCCTGGTGTGCTACAGTCCTTGGGGTCTCAAAGAGTAGACATGACTGAGTGACTGAACTCCGTACAAATCAAACATCAGCAGATCATGAATACCAGCATCTTTACATTTGTCACGGAAAGCCCAGGATCTTTAGTGACGCAATTAGTGCATTCATTACTCCAGCTGAAGACCACTGAGAAAGTCATGAAAGTGAAAGTCGCTCAATTGTGTCTGACTCTTTGTGCCCCACAGTTTATACAGTCCATGGAATTCTCCAGGCCAGAAAACTGGAGTGAGTAGCCTTTCCCTTCTCCAGGGGATCTTCCTGACCCAGGGATCAAACCCAGGTCTCCCGCATTGCAGGCAGATTCTTTACCAGCTGAGCCACGAGGGAAGCCAGTGCCTAACAGCAAATGCTCAGCTTGCTCCACTCTTTCCGTTAATCCTTGGCTCGGCCTCCCCAGAATTTCAGCTTGGTTGTGAGTCATTTTAGTAGCCAGAGCACTTTTTTTTTTCCCACTTCAAAAGTAATGCCGACGGACATCACTCTGCTGATTGTAAAGGATTTTTTTTCTTTTTGGTTATGACCATTTTTTAAAGCTGATTGTTCACGTAAATAGCAGTGTTTACCTACCACTCTCTGCACTGATTCCTTATGATTAATGACCTATCTAGTGAGACTTCTGAACCTGCTGTCAGATTTCCTTTATTAGGACGTTAGGAAGTTGAGTACAATACTGAGCTTTATCTACAAGGGGTCATTTCATGATGACCATTCAGAGGTTCCCTCACCCAGTCACAGTTGTTAGTGGCATTAAACTCTGCGGCTGTAGTTTATCCATCGTCTAGCCAGGTCTCCACCCTCTACCTTGAGGAGGCACATTACCCAAATAGAAAACCCCAGGTTTGGGGACCTCAGCCCCCTGATTCTAACCATCCCTCATCTTAACCTTTGGCAGGCCAGTGAACCTTCCTGAACCCCAATTTCCTTCTCTCTAAAACAGAGATGGGGCTTCCCAGGTGGCGCTCATGGTAAAGAACCCACCTTTCAATGCAGGTGATGCAAGAGACTCGGGTTTGATCCCTGGGTCAAGAAGATTCCCTGGAATAGGAAGTGGCAACCCACTCCAGTATTTTTGCCTGGAAGATTCCATGCACAGAGGAGCCTGGAGGGCTACAGAGTTGCAAAGAATCAGACCCGACTGAGTGATTGAGCACAGCACAAAATAGAGATAATAATAACTAATTAGCCTCGTTCCATTTGCCGTTGACAGCAAATGAGAGTTTCTATTCAGTGGTAACAGAGAATCCACAAATGCCAAGCTCAGGGATTGTCGTCTCCAGAATTCAAGTAGGAGAGCCTTCCTATCCCACTCTCCCAGATCCTCTCTCTAAGCATCCATCCCTGCTGTCACCATTTCAGCAAATTTGTCTCAAGGCCTAAGTGGCTGTTTGTATGTACATGGGACTGAAGGATGAACAGCTACATCCCAGACCACATCCAAGCCAGCAAAAGCCACCCAGCTCCTGGCCACCACCAGGTGACCTGGCGGTGCCCACACAGCTCCTTTCAGCAGGAAAGCAAGTCCTCCCCTGCCCCCAGCGAGCCCGGGCCCTTAAGCTTGATGAGCGAGTCAGGGCCATTGCCTCATCTGCTGGGGTAGAAGTGAGTGGATGGATTTTCCAAAAGATTAAGCGTAGGATCTTTTAAATCATACTGACGAATGGTTTTGAGTAAAGGCTATTTGTTATTATCAGTAAAGTAAACCTTTTAAGGGACGGTAAGTAATAGTGTCTTAAATCTAGCCTTCAAGGGTAAGGACTTTAAACTCATTTCATGGTATATTTTTTTTTTTTTTGGCACTAATCATTTCATGTTTTCACTTGTGGTAGGAGATAGAAAGACCCTTCAGTGGATCTGAATTTTAAAGTGGAAAAAATAATTCCCCTTCAGTTTCAGTGATATTGAAGTTTACTTAAAGATGATTAAAAATCCTTCTGACAAGACTTTGAGAAGGTCTCTCTTCTGACTGCTGTAGTTTTCAATAATTCAGAGCTAGCGTGGCACATGTATGTTTATTAAAGTAGGCATGAAAACGAAGCCGATCAGTGTCGCTGTATTATCTCACTGAATTGTGTCTTACAGTGTCCTGTAGGCTTTGTAGCGAGAATCGGAGACTTGGGGACTACGGTCTCCCATTTGAGATGCTCCCAGGGATGTCTTTAGCAGGAGACTCGGGGACTACGGTCTCCCATTTGAGATGCTCCCAGGGATGTCTTTAGCAGGAGACTCGGGGACTACGGTCTCCCGTTTGAGATGCTCCCAGGGATGTCTTTAGCAGACTCACACCAGCCGAAGTCGTTGTTCATCCACTTCCATGGGAGGTCACTCCTCCCTGGGAGCATGTTTCCCAGAGTCGGAGCCAGAGGCCGGGAAGCAAGGCGGGAGGTCCAGGGCTCCGTGCTCAGCATCTCCCGGGCCCTGGAGGCCCTGCGATTCTCAGGCAGCAGAGCCCACCCTGGCCGATGCAGCCCATGAAACTGTGGGAAAGTGTCAGAGCCCTCCAGACCCTAGACCCTTTCTGGAATTCACACATCAGTAAAATTGGGGAAAAGGTGAACTGCTAAGCGAGGTTTCCCACCAAAGCCTAAAACAGAGATAAGTGCGTGCTTCCTCCGAAATCGGGTTGATGATGCCTCAGGCCACGGCTTCTCTGGGACTTGGCTCGCTTCCGTCTTCCTCACCGGACCCCATCCAGCCCTTTTCCCAGGCATTTCACAGTGTTCCATGCCCTCAGTGATCCATCGGTTTTGTGTGGCAGACAGCTCCTTTCTGACTTTGCTTGACTAACCCCCCAAAACCCCTGATGTTGTTTAGCTGCTTTCAATTCAAAACCCCTCAGAGATTCCATTAGTTCAGGACACTTTGGTTAGGAAAACCCTGTACGTCTGTATCAATGAGATTTTTCAAAAGCGGCCCCATCTTTCTTTTTGTCATTCAACTGACATTTTGGTCTTCAATTTTCCAGAGACACCATCAGTTCAGCCTCTTATTACATTAGCCTCCGATTTGTATTCGGCGAGGCGTCAGTCCTTCATGTTCTGGAAGACAGAGAACCCAGGGAAAGCCCAGGGCTGTTCCCCTTTCTGTCCCGCAGGGCGGAGCGAGGTTAGGGAGCCATCGCGAGCTCAGGCAGCATGGCAAACACGTCTCGGGTTCTGAAAGGGCAGTGGAGACCCAGGCAGCCTCAGAATGTGCTTCTGACAAATCAGCTGTGAGAGCTCAGCCTCACCGCCAACCACCCCCTGTCTGTGGGGTGGATGCGGGACTTCCTTATTCCCATCCAGCGACTCGGAGGCCCTTGTAAGGACCCTTAGGTCTGCAACTGTCTCTTTCCTGAGCGACTCTGTTTGTCTCCAGGTGGAGCCTGCGTGGTGGAGGCGATGAGGCAACTTCCCAACCACAGCGTCAGCCTGAGTGACCCTCAGGGCCAGACAGTTCTTTGTTTAGGGGACTGTTCTGCGCACTGAGGGATGTGTAGTAGCATCCCTGGCCACTGCCCACTGGATGCCGGGAGCACCCCTAGTTGTGAACCGAAACTGTCCCCCAGGCATTTGTCAAGTGTCCCCTGGGGGTGGGGGACATAATTGCCTCCAGGTGGAAGCTTGCAGGGTAGCGCTTCCAGGCCCAAGATACATCCTGATACTCAGATATCCGTTTGACTGTCTCTTGACCCAGTGACCTTGACCGAGTCTCTCAGAGCCCCTAACATCGGCTTCAGGAGATGCCTGTGAGGAGAGACCTAAACGGTGTGGGTGGGTTTCCGTGCTTGTTGACTGAAGCCGGATTTCCCACCATCTATGTTGTCTACTGAAGCCGGATTTCCCACCATCTATTTTTCAGTTAGTGCTAAGAATTATGTTACAATGTGTGGTAAATAGTGAAAATCCAGCTTTTGTATCTGACCAGAGGTACACTTCTAGCCCTTTGGCACAAACTGGTTTAGTTCAGGGTAGATTGCGTGCTCTTGGAGATCTCGCTCTGCCCCTGGGAGGGGAAGATGTCTAACTACAGGTGGTGTCTCTTATGTGCTCCTTGCTGGCTGCTCCCACGCAGCTAACAGCACCCAGATAATTACAGACGGAGCTGCCCTGGGGTTGTCACCAGCTCCGGCTGCACACTCCCCTGCATCCATCCTGTTTGCCTCCCCTCTGTCTGTGTGTCGACGTCTCCCACAGCTGACACTTGCTGTGTACTTTTGTGATTCCCAAACACTTTTCTGATTGCTCCACGCCTACTAGAAAGACTCCCCGTCGGGCGAGACTCGGGCAGTCTCCTCCGCCTCCGCCCTCTTTAGTTCCTCCCTGTCTTTGGAGGGAAGCCAGTGGCTGGGGACTCGCATCTGTTGTGGAGCCGTGAGTAATGAGTCATTGTTCTTCTGAGAAGCTCGCTGGCATCAGCCTCCCCTTCAGCTGCGACATTACACGGGACCTCGTTTCCTTTTTTTCCCCATTACACCTGGGGCCCAGTTACATTATGTCAGAATGACAAGGGTCACCTTTTCTTCTGTCTCATAAGGTGAGACTGACCTTCCTTCCGTCTCTGAAAGAAATACAACTTGCAAAAAAAAAAGTCTGTAGCAGTCAACTGCTACAGCCTAATCGGAAATGACTAAAACAAAAGAACAGTTTCCATTTAAGAATTTAGTTTTAGTGCCGAGAGAATGCAGTATCTACCTTTTCATGCCTATTGTGTGCTTATATTTCTCAAAATAAACAAGATGGCTGTGTCTATCCTGGTTTCTGCAAAATGTGTATTAGCTGAATAAAATGTACAGTTAATTTTGCTTTGCTAATGTACAGGCAGCATTGCTCAAAATAGCCATATTTATGATGACCATCTAGATACCTGATATTTATACATCACTTTACAGTGGGGCTTCCCTGGTGGCTCAGATGGTAAAGAATTTACCTGCAATACAGGAGACCTGGGTTCGATCCCTGGGTTAGGAAGATCCCCTTGGAGAAGGGAATGGCAACCCATTCCAGTATTCTTGCCTGGCGGGCTACAGTCTGTGGGATCCCAAAGAGTCAGACACGATGGAGTGACTAACACTTTACAAGTTAGCAATCCTTTAAAAACATCCATCATTTGTTTTTTTCTATGTTCTTTCTCTCTCGGTTTCTATACCAACCCTGCATTTGAACGTACCCTATTCCCCTTTTTTCCCTTCCTGGGAGAATGATGGTAAGAAATTCTACATGTATAAAGTGTGCCTTCTACCCTACGTGCTGTGTATTAGGTTGAATGTGTTTCTCCACGTTAGTGAGTTTGTAAGAAAGTAGAAACACTGCCTGTTCTGTTCAGTGGTGAAATTCCAAGCACAGCCCACCTCCCTGTGTGGATGTTTAAGTGATGCATTGCATGCTCTCCGCTGCACCCTGACTCAGAGCATTACATCCCTGCCTTAGACATCGCCACCCTGACTTCATGCATCTTCATAGTTCTGTATTTAGAAGTATCTGGACAGACCAAGGCCCATGAAATAACTTCATCCATTACAGGAGGAATAAACCCACGTTTATTGACCAAGTAGTCACAGCGACCAGCACTGGGTAGTTATGCTAGTGTTCCTTTGGGAAGGAAAGCATCTTTTATTTAATATTCATGTAACAACCACTTCTAGAACATGCTGTCAGATACAGACGATGCTTATTTCTGACCTACAGATGAGCTTAATTTAGATGAGGCTAGTAGACATATGGCATCCCACTCCAGTACTCTTGCCTGGAGAATCCCACGGACGGAGGAGCCTAGTAGGCTGCAGTCCATGGGGTCGCTAAGAGTCGGACACGACTGAGCGACTTCACTTTGACTTTTCACTTTCATGCATTGGAGAAGGAAATGGCAACCCACTCCAGTGTTCTTGCCTAGAGAATCCCAGGGACGGGGCAGCCTGGTGGGCTGCCGTCTATGGGGTCACACAGAGTCGGACGCGACTGAAGCGACTTAGCAGCAGCAGCAGCAGCAGACATATGGCAACCCACTCCAGTATCCTTGCCTGGAAAATCTCATGGACAGGGGAGCCTGGTGGGCTGCAGCCCATGGGGTCACAAAGATTTGGGCATGACTGAGCAACTAACACTTACTTTGTAGATATAGCGTTAATATTTTGAGGAAATCATTATTTTAGTTTTCATCTTGTTGACACATTAATATATGATGTCAGAATTACAATGCTTGTTTTTCACAGACAGACAATCCCAATGCAGGTGTGTTACAGTCTTTGATGTTACTGATGTAAAAAGCCAAAGGAAGACCCTTCCCCAGGCCCCCATACTTCAGTCCCCAGAGCATCCACTTGGCCAGTGTGGCTGCCTCAGCCGCTGTCAGCGACATCAACACCACGGCCGTCATGCCTCCAAGCTCACAGGCCTCCACCACATGCCCGCCTAGCCCGAGGGCCCTGGAGACCACAGGCCCTGCCAAAGCTGATTCCAGGTGGGCCCAAGTCCTCTCTCTCCCCGACGCCTCTCCACGGCTAGGGTAGAGAAAGAGGCAAGGCCATTTCAGATGATGAAATTTGTTTTTACAGAGACAGACATTTTCATGCGCAGAAGGCCTGAGGAACTGCTCCTGATTCAGGTGCCCTGGGCACAGAGATACCCACAGATGGTCATCAGGGACACTGAGAAGCAGCCAGGGGTCAGGGTAGAGCAGCTGTGGGCCTGACCCACCTTCCCACGTATCTTGATTCCTCCCATCTCCCTCACTCCCAAATCACAGCCATTCACCTAAACATCTCGTGGACCCCTCCTACCAAGAAGTCTACTACTGCTGCTGCTAAGTCACTCAGTCGTGTCTGACTCTCTGCGACCCCATGGACTGTAGCCCACCAGGCTCCTCTGTCCTTGGGATTCTCCAGGAAAGAATACTGGAGTGGGTAGCCATGCCTTCCTCACCAGGAAGTCACTGATCACCAAAAATGCAACCCTTCTAAGGAACGCTTGTAACCCTGAAAAGGCATTTCCTGCCCTTAAAAGAATCTCCACATTGTACAGAAAGGGGTTAGCAAGCTTCTAGAACATCATGGCTCTATGGATGCTCCTTCCTCTCCACTTCAGAGGACAAAACCTATGGATGCTGGACTACACAGAACCTGTCCTGCCCCCTCCCCTGCTCTCCCCGATCCGCACAGGCACTGCAGGGAGGAGGGGCCAGTGCCCCCTTCCCCCTGGCACACCTCCACACACCAGCAACAGGAAGGTGATGCCTGGAGTTTTCATGGAGAGATGGGTTTCCTTTAAAAATAAATAAATCCAGAAACACATTCATCTGCCTGGAAAAGTAACTATATTTTACATTCCAGATTAATTTAAATATTGTTCCTGATACAGGAAGTGTAATACAGAAAAAAGCAAAAGAACTCTGAAGCCAGAGAAATCTGGAAGGGTGTTCAGATTTCTGGAAGGGTTTTGAACATGCTGAGACTTTGTGGTCTCTCAGCATCCCTGAAACTCCCTTTCCTCAATGAAAGCATGGGAATAACGGTGAGGCCCATACTACTATCTAAAAGCAGCACATCTCAGGATAAAGAAGGTGCTTTATGTCACATCACAGTGTAATACTATTCAGCCATAAAGAATGAAATCTTGCCGTTTTGCTGCAACATGGATGGACTTGGAGGGCATTATGCAAAGTGAAGGAAGTCAGAGAAAGACAAGTACTGTATGATGTCACTTACATGTGGAGTCTAGAAACTGCAACAAACGATGAGAATAACAAAGAAGAAGCAGGCTCACAGATACAGAGGACGAAGTAGTGGTTACCAGTAGGGAGAGGGAAGGGGGAGGGTCTATTCAGAGGTAGAGGATTAAGAGGTATAAACTATCCTTTGTAAGCTACAAGAATATACTGTACAATCCAAGAATATTGCTGATATTTTATACAACTGTAAAGACTGTACAATCTTTAAAAATTGTGAATTGCTATATTATTCCCCTGTAACTTAAACAGTATTTCACATCCACTGTGCTTCAATTTTTAAGAACTCAAGAAAATAAAAGTAACACTTTATTTTAAAAATTAATTTTTAGAAATAGTATTTCTAAACCTCTTTGTACAAAGTGGGAACTCAGTGCTCTTTATAAACCTACATGAACAAAATTATTTCCTTTACTTGCCCACTAATCGCTGGTGTTAGGGGTTATCCCAAATCAGGCAGTGTGCCTGAAAAGCAGGGAGGGAGACGAACAAGCACAACCACTCTGGGAATGTTCAGGTCAGTGGGGACGCAACCACAGAGACCATATATCCAGAAGGTGGTTTGTAAGATACTATCCCGCAATATCTTTTACTGGCGAAATAACCCCTCTTTTTCCCAAACCTTTGTATGCTACCCAGGTCACCTCTGTCACATGGACCTGCACAGAAGTACAGAAATTATTTCTTCCAGCTCCGTCTCATCCAGCCCTGTCAGGTCACATTAACCTAGTTACCAGTGGAACAAAAAAAATGCAATTGGCCAAAGGTTATATTTCTTTGTCACAAGCGCAGGGGAGCGAGAGAATATTCCGGATGGAAGAATGGAAGGAGGAGGGCTGTCTGCACATCGTCCCCGGGAAGCCGGGCCTCCTCGTCCCAGGATCGCCCCCCAACCCTCCTCCCTCCCCCTCCCAGAAACAGAGACTGCGCTACCCACGGTGGGTGTTTGCCAGGCTCATGGTTCTCTCTGTTTGTATACTTTTTTTTTTTTTTTTTGCTTTTAACAACATTTATCTTTTTTTTTTTTGTATTTTTTTAAATTTTATTTTATTTTTAAACTTTAAGTAATTGTATTAGTTTTGCCAAACATCATAATGAATCCATCACAGGTATACATGTGCTCCCCCTCCTGAACCCTCCTCCCTCCTCCCACCCCACACCATCCCTCCAGGTCGTCCCAGTGCACCAGCCCCAAGCATCCAGTATCGTGCATTGAACCTGGACTGGTATCTCGTTTCATACATGATATTTTACATGTTTCAATGCCATTCTCCCAAATCTTCCCACCCTCTCCCTCTCCCACAGAGTCCATAAGACTGTTCCATACATCAGCGTCACTTTTGCTGTCTCGTACACAGGGTTATTGTTATTGTTAAAGATGCATCTGTCAATGGAAAGCAAAATGCTACTGAATTTATTTCCACATGCCAAGCAATCTAAGAGGTGCTTGGAGATTTTGTGTCTAATAACGGGTTCGCATTTTCAAAGAGCTCCCCGTTCCCAGGTCAGCAGGAGCCCTCAAGAGACAGGCTGAAGGTCGGCAAATCGTCACTTGGCAGATGAGAATGCTAAGGTTCGGGGAGAGGTGACTTGCTCAGCAGTTACACAGGCAGCAAAATACAGGCCCCACTGTGTGTGTTCTAGAACAGTCTGTGTTACAGTTGTGTGCGGGTGCACACCCCAGCCCCAGAGAGTCCGTGCCCCTGACAGATGGGGCCCAGTTCCTGTGGCTTCAGAGGCTCTGACACCAGAGGAAAGTGGGGGAGAAGCAGAAAAGCAGGGAGGTGGGTACCAAGCGGCAGGCAGGGGCCAGCCCCTACCCTGCACAGCAGACACTGCCCGGGATAACAGCAGAGGGAGAAGAGGACACAGGAAATCTCAGGTAAACTGAGGAGACCCTCTTGATGAAAGTGAAAGAGGAGAGTGAAAAAGCTGGCTTAAAACCCAACATTCAGAAAACTAAGATCGTGGCATCCAGTTCCATCACTTCATGGGAAATAGATGGGGAAACAATGGAAACAGTGACAGACTTTATTTCTGGGGGCTCCAAAATCACTGCAGATGATGACTGCAGCCATGAAATTAAAAGACCCTTGCTCCTTGGAAGAAAAGCTATGACCAACGTAGACAGCATATGATAAAGCAGAGACATTACTTTACCAACAAAGGTCCGCCTGGAGAAGGCAATGGCAACCCACTGCAGTACTCTTGCCTGGAAAATCCCATGGACGGAGGAGCCTGGTAGGCTATAGTCCATAGAGTCATGAAGAGTCGGACACGACTGAGCAACTTCACTTTCACTTTTCACTTTCATACATTGGAGAAGGAAATGGCAACCCACTCCAGTGTTCTTGCCTGGAGAATCCCAGGGACTGGGGAGCCTGGTGGGCTGCCGTCTATGGGATCGCACAGAGTCGGACACGACTGAAGCGACTTAGCAGCAGCAGCAGTCAAACCTATGGTTTTTCCAATAGTCATGTATGGATGTGTGAGTTGGACCATAAAGAAAGCTGAGCACCGAAGAATTGATGTTTTTGAACTATGGTGTTGGAGAAGACTCTTGAGAGTCCCTTGGACAGCAAGGAGATCCAACCAGTCCATCCTAAAGGAAATCAATCATGAATATTCATTGGAAGGACTGATGCTTAAGTTAACGCTCCAATACTTTGGCCACCTGATGCAAAGAACTGACTCATTGGAAAAAGATGCTGGGAAAGATTGAAGGCAGGAGGAGAAGGGGACAACAGAGGAGGAGATGGTTGGATGGCATCACCGATTCAATGGACATAAGTTTGAGTAAGCTCCAGGAGTTGGTGATGGACAGGGAGGCCTGGCGTGCTGCAGTCCATGGGGTCGCAAAGAGTCGAATACGACTGAGCAACTGAACTGAACTGAAATCATCTTCCAATGATATATGGCCATGATCAGCTGAAATAGCAGACTAGCACCATCCCTTGAGCAAAACAGCAAGTGGAGAGAAGGTTTATTTACAAAATGGTGATGTCCAAATTGCTTTCCCTGTATACCCTCAAAGGGGTTTCCCTGGTGGTTCAGACAGTGAAGAATCCGCCTGCAATACAGGAGACCCGGGTTCAATCCCTGGGTCGGGAAGACCCCCCTGGAGGAGGACATGGCTACCCACTGCTGTATTCTTGCCTGGAGAATCCCATGAACAGAGGAGCCTGGCAGCATCACAAAGAGTCAGATATACCCCCAAACCACATTTTAAAAACTATATACCTCCTCACTAAGTGTTTTAATTGATCTATAAAATTGTTCCTAAGTATAAATATGTGCAAAAAGTGAAATTGCTAGTTTTTTTTAAGAAGTGAAATAGGACTCTTTTAAATGAATGAAGTAGATGCCACAGGTATAGGCATTTGATATTTATTTACATCACTCGTTTTCTTTTTTTTTTAATTAATTTGTTAATTTTACTTGGAGGCTAGTTACTTTACAATACTGTAGTGGTTTTTGCCATACATTGACACGAATCAGCCGTCGGTGTACAACATCATTCATTTTCTAAATACACGAGCAGCTTTCTCTTTACCAGTGGGGACTTTGTGTCCTGTCTTTTACTCCTGGTATTTTCCTTCCATTTCCCTCAGTCTCTGATGCAGTTTGCTTTCATGTTTAAAAATCCTTTATTGATCACCTAGTGTGTATCTCTGTTACAAAATATGTAATTTTTTTGAATTTAATTTATTAACAGACATGAGTTTCTAAGTATTAATGTTTTCCAGTTATCATTAAAATGATTAATCTTATACAATTAATCAAAAGCAAAAATATATTACAAATTTTGTTGAATATTTGTTAAACAAGAAGTAAAATGTTAATGGTAATGCATGCCTTAATAAGATGTTATAAATATATTTTACTGGCTACTAGAATGAGGAGGTGGAGAAGGCAATGGCACCCCAATCCAGTACTGTTGCCCGGAAAATCCCATGGATGGAGAAGCCTGGTAGGCTACAGTCCATGGGGTCACTAAGAGTCAGACACGACTGAGTAACTTCACTTTCACTTTTCACTTTCATGCATTGGAGAAGGAAATGGCAACCCGCTCCAGTGTTCTTGCCTGGAGAATCCCAGGGACGGGGAAGCCTGGTAGGCTGCAGTCCATGGGGTCGCACAGAGTCGGACACGACTGAAGCGACTTAGCAGCAGCAGCAGAATGAGGAGGGGTTCAATATGAATTCTTTCTCTTTAATTTTTATTAATATAAGCACTAAAGAACTTTGTTTCTATAATTAGGTTATAATGGAGGGTATCTTTTTCTAAGAATATAATTTCATTTAAAAAAAGTTCCTTTGCAGTTATATGCCCAGAAATCACATAGTGGTCTATCATCAGAAGCTACTTTAATTTTCAGAATTTTGGGAAGCAAGGAACTAGGCAAAAAAGGATTTATATGTTGCCCAGCCAGAGTGGTAATTTTTTTTTCAGTTTCTGGAAAGTACACCAAAAAGGCTTTATGAAGCTCTAGCAAGTGACTATCAATTATACCTTTACTTTGTAAGTGAATAAACCCTTTGTTTAATATATTTAAAAATATTTTTAAAAATTTAAATATCATTATTCCAATACACCTTTGCCAATAAAATATCTCTTAACAAAAGTAATTAGCAAGCTCAGTCCTCATAGTCAAACCAGTCAACAAAATCAGAAAACCAGATTTATTTTTCAATGCAAGTAAATGTATGAATCTCAACAAATACTGTAAATGTCACTGAAAAACAGATATGCACCTTGCAAGATGGTTATGAAAATCAGGGTTAAAATGATACAGAATCCATTTCATAATGTTTAAAAACAAAAATAAATCTCTCTCTCTTTGTGCTTAATGTGTAATACAATAATACTATATGTAGCTGAAATTATGTTATTTGGGAAGCAAGGATGGCCTGGAGACTTGCTGGTGCCTATTTGTGCATTTTTGTGTATTAAATGCATTCTGGCGTTAGGTGTCTGTGAATAACTAAGCAAGCGTCATGTGCAATAATTCAGAAATGATTTTTATTAGTGGTCAGAAGTTTTCTGCATGGTTAAAGTAGAAGTATGTAAGTATGTGTGTGAGAGAGAAAGATGTCTGACTCAGCAGCCAGCATATAATTTTAATTTTTGTTAATAAGAGGTGGAAATAGTAAACACTTTATAATATGAAATATGATGAGTATTGACTTTACTTGGAATAAATATTTCATTAGGTGATTTAAAATAATGTGGGCTTTAACTACCTTGTTAAATAATGCACACCAAACCTAAAAGGAATCGCATAAAATTTTTATCGGCAGATTTGATCTAACACTCCATGTAAAAATTTGGTAGTCCCTGAAAATATGTGTTATGTTCAAGGGAATGAGCTACTTCAGTTGTTCAAAATGTCTTTCGGGTTGATTCTGCCCTAGGAGTGAGTGTGGAGACTGTTGATGTTGTTCAGTCGCTCAGTCATGTCAGATTCTTCAGGACCCCGTGGACTGTGGCACACCAGGCCTCTCTGTCCTTTATATCTCCCAGAGTTTGCTCATATTCTTGTCCACTGAGTCGATGATGCCATACAACCATCTCATCCTCTGTCACCCCCCTCTCCTCCTGCCCTCAATCAGCATCAGGGTCTTTTCCAGTGAGTTGGCTCTTCCCATTAGGTGGCTAAAGAATTGGAGCTTCAGCTTCAGCATCAGTCCTTCCAATGAATATTCAGAACTGATTTCCTTTAGGATGGACTGGTTTGATCTCCTTGCAGTCCAAGGGACTCTCAAGAGTCTTCTCCAACACCACAATTTGAAAGCATCAATTCTTCGGCGCTCAGCTTTCTTTATGGTCCAACTCTCACATCCATACATGACCAATGGAAAAACCATAGCCTTGACTATACAGATCTTTGTTGGCAAAGTGGTGTCTCTGCTTCTTAATACACTGTCTAGGTTTGTCATAGCTTTCCTTCCAAGGAGCAAGTGTCTCCCAGTATTTGCTGTTTGTTCAGTCGCTCACTCACATCTGACTCTTTGCAACCCCATGGACTGCAGCACACCAGGCTTCCCTGTCCTTCACCACCTCCTGGAGCTTTCTCAAACTCATGTCCATTGTGTCGGTGATGCCATCCAACCATCTCATCCTCTGTCATCCCCTTCTCCTCCTGCCCTCAATCTTTCCCAGCATCAGGGTCTTTTCCAGTGAGACCGTGTTGGTAAAGGATGAGTCTTGCTTTTGTAAAATAGGAGGGCAGGGACGTCAGCCCTGCGTTTCCGTGTTGGCTCGATCCCTCCCTCATCACCATCACCACCGCCTCCCGCCCCCCACCCGCATGATAGCACCAAGCACACAGTTTCAGTACAGTGCCCTGCTTGCCTGCCCACACCTTACGGTCAGCTCCTGAGGGCAGGAACTCGCCTGTCCTGTGCCCCACTGCCTCCCAGCAGCCAGCCCTGCACCTGGCACATACCACATACTTGATGAGTATTTGTTGGGTGAGTTAATAAGAGAATAAATCTTAAAATGTATTCATTAAAGGAGCAAGACTATGAATGTTTTCTCCTACAGCCTATTCAGTGTAACCTGGTGATTAGAGCATGCTCATTAAAGGAAAGGTGCCTAACTCAAGGCACGTTCAGCTCAGCCAGCATGCCATCTGCTGGTCTTCTAAGAGGAGTATCTTAAGTGACATCTTGAGCATGAACAATGCTTCCTCCTTCTCGAGCCAGCTCCCCTGAGTGGGTCCGCTGGTCTTCCAGTCTTGAGGCAAAAGTGTACACCTAGCCCTCAGGAAGAAGGCACCCCAGCAGTGGGTCAGCAGCGCTAGGGATGTGGTCAGCAATACCCGCAGAATAACCATGTGGGGCTCACACAGTCATCGACCCAGGAGGACCTGGCTTTAAACACGCATGTGCACACACACACTCACACACACACCCATGCACACAAGAAGATGGAGATTTTTCAAAGGTAGAAGAGCTCAGGCAAGAAAATAAAAAAGAAAAAATATGAATATAGGCTTTTTGTCGTGAACCTTATTAGACTATGTGAATTGCTGATTCTTGAGCCAGGCAGTAACTGTTGACAAAGAATCACCCTGAGACACGTGAAAAAGCCCTCACAGAGTAGAACAAACCCTCCAAACGATCACAGGCCACAGGGCAACACACTCAGAAACACAGGAAGCGTCAGCGGGATTTCTGGCTGTTGCCCTGAGAGTGGTCGCCTGCAGTGGCTCCCTGTGCCACCCGGGGGCTGACAGAGGTGCAGAGCCCGGGATGCCCCCTCCTCTGAGCCCGGCGCCCGGCCAACCCCGCCCCCCTACCCTCCATCACACCAGGAACTGACACCTCTACCCTTCTCAGAGCCGGGTGCCATCCGGGCAGCGCCATCTGTCAGGGGAAGAGCTGGAGTCCTTGGAGAAAAGGGTCAGTTATTAACGTACCTCATTCAGCATGTGAGTAAAAGAGAGAAACTGGCACGTGTGGCACCAGGACTGAGGTTTGCGGCTTTGAGGAAATGCTCCCCACAGTGAACGTGCCCACGTACACAGTGCGATGTAATGCAAAGCGTCACGCCCAGGTGAGCCTGCATCCACACACCAGCGTGCAAGCCACACTGGGGCTGCCAGCACACCCGCTTCTGCAGGACACTCCGAGCTCACCCCTCAAAGCAAGACTTCTCTCCAGCGGGGGGAACTCTGCTTTTTAGATGTACTCACAAGATTTATTTTGGTCTCAGATCGTGCCTAGGCAGAAATGGTCTGCTCAAAATATCAGAGAAACGAAAACAAGTCACTGACACAAAGCGTGTATAAATCTGTGCTTTGGGAGTGAAATGGGGAATTCAACAAGAGAGCCTGATAGTTTATCCTTCTTCCTTGATACTCCTTAAATGTCCCACCAAATGCCTAAATGTAGAAAACAGCAGAAGCAAAGAAACTTTATCCTAAGACAGAGACAGAGAAGAGATGATGAATAGATAACAGATAGGTAGATTCATACATATTTTAATGTCCATAGTTCAAAGCATCTTGAAGCTGTGTTTCACTCTAGCGTGTCAGATTGTACATAATAATTGCTGATTATTAGCAACTCAGACAAGAGATAGAGTTATGATGTTGCTGAATGAATTTAGTGGCTTGTCAGTAACTCAGAAGAATAGTAAAATTCTTGAGTCAGTTCTATCTGAATTCTCATCCCAAATTCTATAAACTGTGATCTTGGGTGAACTATCCAACTTCTATGTTCCTGTTTCCTCAACTGGAAATGCAGACGATATTAGTTTTAATACCTACCAGTAAGGGGTTTTTGTTGTTGTTCAGTCATTAAGTCATGTCCAACTCTATATGACCCCATGGACTGCAGCACACCAAGCTTCCCTGTCCTTCACTATCTCCCGGAGTTTGCTCAAACTCATTTCCACTGAGTCAGTGATGCTATCCAATCACCTCATCCTCTGTTATCCCCTTCTCCCCCTGCCTTCAATCTTTCCCATCCTCTGGGTCTTTTCCAGTGACTCAGTTCTTTGCATCAGGTGGCCAAAGTATTGGAGTTTCAGCTTCAGCATCAGTCCTTCCAATGAATATTCAGAACTGATTTCCTTTAGGATGGACTGGCTGGATCCCCTTGCAGTCCAAGGGACTCCCAAGAGTCTTCTCCAACACCACAGTTCAAAAGCATCAGTTCTTCAGCACTCAGCTTTCTTTATAGTCCAACTCTCACATCCATACATGACTACTGGAAAAACCATAGCCTTGACTCGACAGACCTTTGTTGGCAAAGTAATGTCTCTGTTTTTAATATGCTGTCTAGGTTTCTCATTGCTTTCCTTCCAAGGAGCAAGCATCTTTTAATTTCATGGCTGTACTCACCTTCCACAGTGATTTTGGAGCCCAAGAAAATGAAATCTGTCACTGCTTCCATATTTTCTCCTGTTTGCCATGAAGTGATGGGACCGGATCCTGTGATCTTAAGTTTTATGAATATTGAGTTTCAAGCCTGCTTTTTCACTCTCCCCCTTCACCCTCAAAAGAAGCTCTTTAGTTCCTCTTCACTTTTTGTCATTAGAGTGGTTTCATCTGCATATCTGAGGATTCAACAAGATAATTTGTTTAAAGCACTGTTTTAGTGTCAGCATAGGCTTGGATTACTGTGATAGTGAATGGTTTGCCTTGGAAACGAACAGAGATCATTCTGTTGTTTTTGAGATCATTCTGTTGTTTTTGAGATTGCATCCAAGTACTGCATTTCAGACTCTTTTGTTGACCATAATGGCTACTCCATTTCTTCTAAGGGATTCCTGCCCTCAGTAGTAGATATAATGGTCATCTGAGTTAAATTCACCCATTACAGTCCATTTCAGTTCTCTGATTCCTAGAATGTCGACGTTCACTCTTGCCATCTCCTGTTTGACCACTTCCAATTTGCCTTGATTCATGGACCTGACATTCCAGGTTCCTATGCAATATTGCTCTTTACGGCATCGGACCTTGCTTCTATCACCAGTCACATCCACAGCTGGGTATTCTTTTTGCTTTGGCTCCATCCCTTCCTTCTTTCTGGAGTTATTTCTCCACTGATCTCCAGTAGCATATTGGGCACTTACCGACCTGGGGAGTTCCTCTTTAAGTATCCTATCATTTTGCCTTTTCATACTGTTCATGGGGTTCTCGAGGCAAGAATACTGAAGTGGTTTGCCATTCCCTTCTCCAGTGGACCACATCCTGTCAGATCTCTCCACCATGACCTGCCCGTCTTGGGTTGCCCCACAGGGCATGGCTTAGTTTCATTGCGTTAGACAAGGCTGTGGTCCTAGTGTGATTAGATTGACTAGTTTTCTGTGAGCATGGTTTTAGTGTGTCTGCCCTCTGATGCCCTCTTGCAACACCCACCGTCTTACTTGGGTTTCTCTTACCTTGGACGTGGGGTATCTCTTCACGGCTGCTCCAGCAAAGCGCAGCTGCTGCTCCTTACCTTGGAGGAGGGGTATCTCCTCACCACCACCCCTCCTGACCTTGAACGTGGAGTAGCTCCTCTCGGCCCTCCTGCACCCGTGCAGCCTTGGAGGCCTGGCGTGCTGCAGTTCATGGGGTTGCAAAGAGTCAGACATGACTGAGCAACTGAACTAAACTGAACTGAATAGTGTCAGCTCCATGACAATGTGTAATAACATAATTGCTAAGGTACTTGAGCACCTCACCTTGGAAATTCAGAGGCAGCAGACATTTTGTTTCCTTTCTTCCTCATTAACAATCTCTTCTCTTCCTCTTTTCATTTTATTTATCCATTTTTCCCTCCAGGCTCACATTAGCTTTACATTCCTACAGTTTTGTGTTCAAACTCTCCATTAATTAACTGGATGGCCATCACTCCTCCTCAGTAGTCCCCCTTAACATCCAACATCCAAAAGCAGGCTTGAAACACATCGCTGTCACTACTCCTACTTCGGGAACTGACATGGGACTTGTCTTAGAAGGATGGTGGGACAGACCACAGTACCTCATGGAAATCCTGGGCCCCCACATGAGGATTTAAAAATGCCTTGTCGTCCGAAGAACACAAGTGCCTTGTGAATTGGCGGGGCAGGGGCGGGATTCATGAGCTGGCAATGGGTCTAATCTGTTATACTTCAGACTGTATTTTACAAAGCATGAAACTGTGAGCAACTGGACCCAATTACTCTCCTTGTAATTCTCTGTGAACCTGATCACCCCCAAATGCCATTGCAATCTTGACTGCCAGGAGAAAACACCTCACTGGAGAGCTGTGAGCTGCCTTTGGCGTGTTTGGTGGGGAGCAGCCCTGGGCCTTGGGCCTTGATCTGGTGCATCAAAGATGAAAACTGAATCGGCTGGGGGCTCTGATCTCAAGAGAGGAGGGCGATGAGAAACTGTGAGACCAGCCATGGATACGCACTGAACACAGGCCTGAGCCGCCTCTCCCCGCAGCCCACCCGATGCGCCTTCCATCAGCCTCCTCAGGCGGGACTGTGGTGGACAGGGCCAACAAGCGTTGTAAACGTTCATCTTGGGCGTAAACGTCTGCAGCGATACCGTTTTAATGTAGTGGTCACATTGCGGAGGCCACACTTTGATGTGTGGGAGAGCGAAGTCATGGAACACAGAGCCTCAGTGTCACCTCTCCAGCCTCTGTTCTCTGACACAGTTCAATGGAAAGACTCTGGCTTCTATAGTCAGAGCAGCCGATGTTTGAATCCCAGCTGCTCTGCCACCTACTAGTGATGTAAAGTAGTTATACTAACTGCTCTGCGATGCAGTTTCCTCCATGTTAAAGTGTGTGTGTGTGTGTGTGTGTGTGTACACCACAGAGAGAGAGAGAGAAATGCCCAGCTCAGTACTTAAGTGCTCGATAAACATTGGTTTCTCCATAGAAATTCACAGAAATAGAAGAAATCCCCAGGCATCACTTCCTTAACACTTGCCTATGATGAAGCTACAAATTCACTATTACTTTTTCCAGTTGCTGTTGTTTAGTCACTAAGTTGTGTCCGACTCTTTGCAACCCTATGGACTGTACAGGATCCTCTGTCCATGGGATTTCCCAGGCAAGAATACTGGAGTGGATGGCCATTTCCTTCTCCAGGGGATCTTCCCGACCCAGGGATCGAACCCTGGTCTCCTGCACTGCAGGCAAGATTCTTTACCATCTGAGCCATCAGGGAAGCCCAATATTCATTCATAGATACCTTAATTCCTCCCATACTTGATTATTCTCAGCGGACGCGTCTAAATCCTCTCCAAATTCTCCACTCCCCTTGTTGGGACAAGATGTGACTTGGGCTGGAACTGCTGTCTGAGGTTGAGTGAGTAACTGGAGGCTAGTTCCCACTCACGGGACCCCAGTCCACATACTCTCTTCACGTTTTCTCAAAAACACCTTTGGCTCGTGCACATCTAGTCTGTAGACTCTTTTTTTAAAAACCCAGAAACTTAATAATGAAAATTGAATTCATTCATTCAGCTGATATTGATTCAGCACTGCCTATCTCTGTAATTTTCTAGCCAATAGATATACAATTATAAAGCCCAGACAGAGTGCCTGCCCTCCTGCAGACAAACGGTGGCAGGTGAAGTCCTCTGAGGGGTCAAACAGGATGCAGCGAGAGAGACTGGTGGGCGGTGGGAGGCAGGATGGGGTCTGCTCCAATGAGAGTGCTCAGAGAAGGCATCTCTAAAGAGGCAACTTTAAAATGAGGCCAGGGAGCTTGAAAAGCCCCAGCCTGGGATTGACAAGGAATCTAAATCTATCAATGTTTTATTTGTCATTGGCCCCAAATCAAGGCCTTTTGAGATGTACTTTGTCATCCTCATTCCAGAGCTTGACAAACAGACTATCGCCATTCAGGTGAAGTATTCTTCACACATGGATAAGCGTACATGCCTGTGTGCTAACTTGCTTCAGTCATGTCTGACTCTGTGCAACTGTATGGAGTGTAGCCCGCCAGGCTCCTCTGTCCATGGGATTCTCCAGGCAAGAATACTGGAGTGGGTTGCCATGCCCTCCTCCAGGGGACTTTTCTGACCCAGGGATTGAAATCGTGTCTCTTACATCTCCTGCATTAGCATGGGAGGGCTTCCCTAGTGGCTCAGCTAGTGAAGAATCCGCCTGCAATGCGGGAGACCTGGGTTCCATCCCTGGGTTGGGAAGATCCCCTGGAGAAGGGAAAGGCTGCCCACTCCAGTATCCTGGCCTAGAGAATTCTATGGACGGTATAGTCCATGGGGTTGCGAAGAGTCAGACACAACTGAGCGACTTTTACTTTCTTTACCACTAGCGCCACCCAGGAAGCCCAGATAAGTGTACAAGGTCTCCCAAGTAAAACTCAGATGGTTACACTGCGTCACTAACGGCGAGTCCTCCCCTCCCTGCTCACTAGTGAGCTGGGAGTCCCGCAGCATCTGTCAGCTCTCTCCACTCAATGCTGACAGCCTGCATGTGGGACAGTGAGGTAAGGGCGTGAGCATGGCCCTTCAGGTGCTGGACAAGAAAGACGGACTCTGAGGCCCCGCTGTGCATTCGGCGGCCACACCTTCCCAGGTGAGGAAGGCAAGCCAGACCCGTGCCCGGATGTGATGAATTGAGGATGCTGGTGTCCCTGAGCCCATTGCAGCCATCAGGGCCGTCCTGAGAGTGCCGCCGCTCTTGATGGATCAAGGTCTTCCGTCGTCGGTGCGTTTTTCACTTAACACGATACTGAGAAGTGAGTGGATTTATAGGAAATATAAACGCTTTCTAAAAGCCACAAACAAAATGCCTGGTCGCAAGCCCAGCTTGTCTCATATTTTGGTCCACGGGCTGTGAGTGATGTGGCAGCTGATGCCTGCTACACTGAAAGAGGGCCGTCGCTGGCATCATCCCCATTTATTTATGGGCGTCTGGAACACAAGGCCAGAGCACGACTCCTCATTTGGAAATTACCAGCCTAGAGGAAGAAGCCGATTTAAAAATATGTCATTTGCCTCCAGGACATTTTTTTTCCCCTTCTTTCTTCCTTTCTTCTCCTTAAATTTCTTCCTTTGCCTTAATTCTTTGAATATAGAGAAAGGAATAAAGAAACAAGAAGATGGAGTATAAACAGAAGAACTACATGGAAGTTTACAGATATTAGTCCAATAAACAAAGGAGAAAGGCATAAAGTTTCTTGGAATTTTAGTTTAATTTTTGTTTTCCTGGTTTTTTTTTTGTTTTGGGTGGCTATTGTTTTTGCCTTCAACTGCTGAAATAAGTTGGAATCGTTGCTTGTTATCTTTGCTGTGGATCCCTCACTAGTTATCACAAATGATTTCTTGTAGTTAAATCTAAAGGTGTTTTCTTCACTGTATGTTTCCATGGTGCCATTTGTTAATGGTAGCCCTATACTAACAGTCCAGAGAATCTTTCATTCTCTTTTATCAAAACCCTTTACTTTTAAAATTCACTAAATTCTAATTCTATGTCCATTATCATATCCACTCTTTTGTCTGAGATATAACAAAAATCTTTTCACCACCACTGATATTAAATCTGACTCATGTACTGAATCCAGAATAAACCAGATCATCTAGAATTTCAAAAAGCATATTTCAAAATGTTAGCTCACTTCTCTACTCTTTGTGTGATTTGTTCTGTGTAGACCCTGCACGTAAATTCGTCTTAGGTTAATTTCATGCACCTTTCACTTTTTATCTGATTACCTAATATGGTTCCTGTAGAACAGTGTACAACAACCAGCTTTGGAAACAGGACCGAGAGGTACATGTAGCCTTCTGTGATCTCAAAGGTCTTCCATGTTCTTCTGTTAAGGAAAAGGGAACGTCATCTGTAGAACTTACAAAGTACTCTAAGCACCCTCATGCTGATCCTTCTTAAATTTGAGTGAACATAATTACTACATGGGCTCAGGGCATTGGTTATGACCCAGAAAGTGGTTAAACTCCAGGCATAACTGCCAATATCTGACTCTCTTCTGACCACTTTTCTGCAAGTTTTGGATGGAAATTCTACACCTACTAGTTCGTTGTTTAGAAAAGATTGATTCTTTTTGCTATTTGAAGTATCTTCATATATGTCGAGAATTCAGTGTGTTTAAGTGAGCATTTAAGTGAACACTTAGGTGTCCATGTGAGTATTGATTCAAAATCGCAGTGAGTAATGCCTTGACATTCCTGCTTGTGGTGTAAGAGAGTCCTCACCTTCCCCGGGGCTGCCTGCAGAGTAAAGGCTCATCCGGATGGATTTCCAGCTATTTCGTCTCATCATCACCCAAAGCAAAGGAGGCCCTTCTTTCTCTACGCACGTTGCTTTTCTCCAGTCACTGCCTTCAGTGGCTCAGGCACAAAATGAAAGCTAGTAAAGAACAGGCATTTCAGAGAAGGAAACTCAACAAGGTTGAGGAAAATCACAAATACTATCGCACGTTGCTTAGTGTGGCAAGATGGAATTAACACAAGGCCCAGCACCCAGCACAGTGTGCAACGGTGGTGGCTGTCCTCGCGGTTCAGTGCAGCGGTGAAACCCTGCTCCCTTCCAGACTCTTCTATCGCACTCCCTCTGGTGGTGCACGGGGAGAGAACTCTGTTGTCCTTGGACTCAGACAAATATTGCTAATCCACCCTCACTTCCCAAGGGAAGGCCATTTGGCCATCTCTTCAGCCACCTTTTCTGCCTAAGACTTCAGGCTTCTGAAAGGGCCCTTGTTGTGGTTTAGCCGCCAAGTCATGTCTGACCCTTTGTGACCCCGTGGACTATAACCCTCCAGGCTCCTCTGTCCATGGGATTTCCCAGGCAAAAATACTGGAGTGGGTTGCCATTTCCTTCTGCAGGGGATCTTCTCAACCCAGGGATCAAACTCAAATCCCTTGTGTCTGGGGCATTGGGAGGTGGATTCTTTGCCACTGCACCACTTGGGAAGCCCAAAAATAGGCTAAAAGAGGGGACTGAGAGAGACACGGGCGCAAAGCATACGAGCCCATGTCTAGGGCATTATGTTCGTAAAGGATCACTGCTATTCTTCTTCATTACAAAGTATTTATTGAGCACTAACTGTGTGAATATATAAGTCTATGCCCCTGGTGTAAATAATGTGTTAGCATTTAAGATATTTTTAGAGACTTGCCTTAATGTTTCATTTCTAAGTTACTGTTGTTAGGTTGCTAAGTCGTGTCCAACTCTTTGCGGCCCCGTGAACTGCAGCATGCCAAGATTCCCTGTTCACTCCCAGAGTTGCTCAAAATTATGTCTATTGAGTCGATGATGCCATCCAGCAATCTCATCTCTGTCATCCCTCTTCTCTTTCTGCCTTCAGTCCTTCCCAGCATCAGGGTCTTTCCCAATGAGTCTGCCCTTCGCAAATTGTGGCCAAAGTATTCTAAGCACCTGCGATTGTTTCTGTGTGTTTCTAAGTAGGCAACAGGAAGTATCATTTTCTGATTCAGGCTGAAATACTAGAAAACTCCATTGCCTGTATCTGAAAATGCCAATGTACTTTATAAGCTGAATCAACCACTAAATGTTTACGGGGTCAGGCAGTTAGATCTGAGGTGCAAACACGGCTTAGAAGGAATGCTTCCGACGGTGCTAAAGTTTTAGAAGAAAATACTACGTGGGAGGCCGTACCAAGAGTGAATTGTTGTTCATGCTTCAGCTTTGATTTGGAGACACCTGTGAAAGAAAACAATCCTTTCCCAGCTCTTACTGGTTATTTTATTTCCAAAAAACATGCTTGTTATTTTAGCAATTGCCTTGGCGCTCCCGCAGGATCTACGATAAGTGAACAGTGCCACCTGCTGGTTTATGGTGAGAGTATTTCTTCACTGAGAAGAGCTGCTGCTTGCACTGCCTGTTTGGATGCACGCATGCCCAGTCGCTTCCGTCGTGTCTTTGTGACTCTATGGACTGGAGCCCACCAGGTTCCCCTGTCCATGGGATTCTCCAGCCAAGCATCCTGGAATGGGTTGCCATGCCCTCCTCCAGCGGATCTTCCCAACCCAGGCATTAAATCTGCCTGTGTCTCCTGCACTGCAGGCAGATTCTTTACCCACTGAGCCACCTGGGAAGCCCACTTGCCTGTATATGAACCCAAAAACAATGTTGAATATTTTGATTTCGGGAACCAAAAAGCCAACACTGGAGTTTAAAAGCAAAAATTAAACCACGTACACTTCCATGAATATAGACAAATTTACTCTCTGGTATAAAGAGTTCCCTTTTCTCCTCCAAAATTGTTGGTTTTTTCCCATAAAACTAGGCTGACAAGAGCTGCTCCAAGTGATTTAGTTCAAGTGCCAAGTAAAAACGTCTGGCTTGAGTCACCTGTTTCTCTGCACTACGTGGGCATGACAGGCTGGCAGAGACCGCTCCAAACACACTATTTGTCTAGCTCATTGCATATTAACATTTCCAAAGTAAACTTCCCCTTTCTGTAACTTTGTTATGCAAATGTTTTTATTGAGACTCAACGATGCCTTTTCTAGATGGTGTTGTCTGCTTAGCATGCAGCTCCGCTCATCCTGGAGGCTTTGCTTAGAGCAAGTCCGGGGATGATGACACTGAGCTCACAGGAGGGCCGGGCTGTGACAGCACCCGGGGGCACGGAGCAGGGGGAAGAACTCGGCTGCACCAGGGGTTCGGGCCCCCCTGGGTCCTGAAGCCGGCCTGCAGCTCCCCAGTGTCACCTGTGGGGCGCGGGCACTGCCTCTGGGACTAAGGAGGGAACGAGTGAGTAGTTGACAGCCCCCATCCCCTGCACACTGTGAGAGTCGCTGAGTCCAGATTTCCTCACCTGGAAGTTGCGTGACGTGCAGGACTCTTAGGCTGACTATAGGAAACATCAGGCGTGTCACCCCAGCCCAAGTGCTGGTGAGGAACAGACACGGATCCTTCTTCTCTTCCCTTACTCATTGACGTGGCTGCACCAGGTCTTAGGAGCAGCACTCGGGATCTTCAGTCTTTGTTTCCGCATGCAGGATCTTGTTCCCTGATCAAGCAGGGGTCGAACCCAGGCCCCCTGCTTTGGGAGGGGGAGTCTGAGCCACTCGACCACCAGGGAAGTTCCTCTCTTCCCCTTTTTAAGACACAAAGTGCTGAATCATCACCACGCGGTAAACGTGAAGATGGTCACCATCGTTACGACGGAGCCATTCAAACCTGGATGCATGCCTGAGTTAGAGCAGTTACCAGCGGTACGATCTTCCAAAGGTTCGGAATCTCGGAGTCTCAGTTCCCTACCTCTATAAAATGAGTTTAAGAAAAAAACAAGCAAACCCACCTAAAGGAACAGTTACGGTGAGAGTCCAGGAGGATGGTTCTGACACTGAGTGGGTCTCCCTTAGGACTCCTTCCCTGGACCCTTTGGGGTATGTGCTAGTGAGGTGGTTAGCCGCGCTCCCCCAGGTTTTTACGGAGGCCCAGTGTCCCGCAGTTCGACCATAGGTCTTGCCTTCTGACCCCAGCGTGTTCTTTACATACTCACAGTCAGTCGAGTGGCACCTGCCAGGATGTGAAGCAGGTGACACAGTGACAGCAGCTCGCTGGCCACAGGAGGGCTCAGAGGAGCTCCGGCCATGTTCTGCAGAAGAGAGAGAATTGCTTATGTGCCCAGCACCTTTTGAAAGAGAGTTTAATTTCCTGTGGATGACAAGATGACGGAAGCCCACCCATTCACAGCCCAAGTATAACACAGACTCAGACAACTGAAGACTCTTCCCTGAGCTGGACCCCGACGCAGTCCTGGCCTGCAGACACCGCCCTCCTGGGCCAAGGGCAGTCTCTTCTCAAGGACTGTGGGCCTCCTGCTTCACTAGGAAGACCGATCCAAGGTGATGAGGAGAGGGCCACTCAGCAGGAGAATTAAACCCAAATGGCCTGACTTTTTCTAGTTTTGAAACACGTTTCAGCCAAAAACCCAGAAGTTGATAAATAATTATTTAGCTAGCCTTCTAAATGAGAAAGTGGAGGTGTTAGTCACTCAGTCGTGTCTGACTCTTTGTGACCCCACGGACTGTAACCCACCAGGCTCCTCTGGTCCATGGGATTCTCCAGGCAAGAATACTGGAGTGGGTTGCCATGCCCTCCCCCAGGGAATCTTCCTGATCCAGGGATCGAGCCCAAGTCTCCCACATTGCAGGCAGATTCTTGACCATCTGAGCCACCAGGGAAGTCTCTAAATGAGATTTTCATATGAAGGTTATGCTTCCAGTAAGAGACAGGAGGATGTTTCAGAGTGGTTTTGCCTCCCACTGTTTTGGGAGTAGAAGCTGTGGACAGCTGTCCAGGAAGACCTCCGGCACTGAGCTCACTCCGGTGGGTGTTGGGTCAGTTTAAGCGGAAGCTGGGAATATCAGGACCCAGGGTCGAGCTCCAGAGATGAAAGAGACTAGCTGCTCACCCAGACGAACAGAACCCTGAGTACAGCAGGCAGGGCGTCTCAGCCTCCTGGAGAAAGGGCACCCAGGTGCGCAGCTGTGATATGTGATGAGAGAGGCTGAAAGGAACCTCTTGCACTAACTGTACACAGAGACCTAGAACTTACTGCTGGGTCTCCACCGGTTCTCACAGCATTTGGAGGCAAAACGAACAGCTTGTGCGCCAGGGAGGCACTCGAAGTGGGGAAGGAGCGAAGTACAAACTGAAATTCCATCCACAGCCTGTCCTCACTTGCCCTCCCCACCACGACCTGGGGAGACTGCGGTAAAGGGGTCCCCCTTTTGGGTGATTTTGAGATTTATCGGTTGTTTGTTCGTTTGTTTGTTTGTTTGTTTTTCAATTATTCCTTGCAAATGAAAGTTGAATTAGCTCCAGAATCTGTTTGTGAATGACAATGGGCACACATTTATGGCTGTTTATCACATCTAAGAAGAGAAGGCAATGGCACCCCACTCCAGTGTTCTTGCCTAGAGAATCCCAAGGACGGGGGAGCCTGGTGGGCTTCTGTCTGTGGGGTCGCACAGAGTCGGACACGACTGAAGCGACTTAGCAGCAGTAGCAGCATCACATCTAAGAATAAGGGTTTCACAGTTTTGCAAAGCAAATTGAGAAGCCCCCATCTTTCCTGTGATCTGTGACAAGGAGCATCTCTTCACCTCCTTTTTCCTTTGTAGCCCACGGCACTGTTCCCACCTGGGGCTCCACCCCCAACTGGCCACGTCCCTGGGCCACCTGTCATTCATTCGCTTCACCTGTGTTGATGTGCTGATCCATTGCTCAGTCATTTCCCCTTTCTGTAATATATGTATATGAATTGTAAATGGCCTTTCTTCTAGAGGAAATGAACTTGGGCAGGGGAAAGAGGAAGGAGGTCAGGGACCCTGGCCGGGAGACGTGTGTGATGGGGAGTCTGGCACGGATGTACCAGACCACGCTTCTGAGGTCACCATCCAGGGTTCTCAGCCTGATACACAGTCCTCCTCCCTGCAGGCTCCTCAGTAGCTGCTGTGCTGTTTGGGTGTTTGGAAAGGCCATGCCATTTCCACAGCAGCCTAATTAACTGCTGCAAGAATGAAACGTAATCCTGAGATATGCTAGTCCAGTGGACAGCAGGATTGAGTACTGATGGATTGAGTATTGACTGTTGCAGCCCAGAGGGCGGGCTCTTAGCATGGCTTTGTGTAGTCGTTACAAACCACCGAAATGGACACAAGAATTGATGCTCAGGAAGCATGCATTGAGGGCTTCCCAGGCGGCACTAGTGGTAAAGAACCTGCCTGCCGATGCTGGAGACATGAGATACACGGGTTCGATCCCTGGGTCAGGAAGATCCCCTGGAGGAGGGGATGGCAACCCACTCCAGTATTCTTGCCTGGATAATCCCACGGACAGAGGAGCCTGAAGGGCTACAGTCCATGAGGTTGCAAAGAGTCGGACATGACTGAAGCGACTTAGCACGCATGCACACACGCACAAGCATGCATTGAATGAATGAATGAATGCACATATTCCGAGGCCACAGCTTATGCCATGTGAGGCTTCCCACACAGCCCCTGTATTTAACTCTGTAGTCATGCCTGTCATCATGGCTTCCAGTCTCTGACACAGGGTCTCTGGGGTCCCATCGGAAAAACAGAGGTAAGAAATCTTGCCTCATAATGAAACAAGAGCTTACAAGCATCCTGCAATGGTTTATATCTTGCAAGAACTGCAAGGGCTTATATTATTGCTTACAGGGTTAATGTATTGATTTGAACAATAAAATCAGCTAAGGGGAGGCAGTATGTAGAGGCCCTTCTTTCTGTTTGAGGGAATGGCTTCAGATGAGAACCCTACCTGCTGGACCCAGGACCTATAAACATCATCACGCCATCCATGGCCTTTCCTCTTATCCATAACGGTGGGAGATAACTTGGTTTGTCTGTGTGTCTTAAGGAATCTCAAATCCTTCTGTTGTTGTTCTTCAGTCGCTCCATCATGTCCAACTCTTTGCAGCCCCATGGACTGCAGCACGCCAGGCTTCCCTGTCCATCACCAACTCCCAGAGCTTACTCAAACCCATGTCCTTTGAGTCGGTGATGTCATCCAACCATCTCTTCCTCTGTCGTCCCCTTCTCCTCCTGCCTTCGATCTTTCCCAGCATCAGGGTCTTTTCCAATGAGTCAGCTCTTCCAATCAGGTGACCAAAGTATTGGAGTTTCAGCTTCAGCATTAGTCCTTCCAGTGAACACCCAGGACTAATCTCCTTTAGGATGGACTGGTTGGATCTCCTTGCAGTCCAAGGGACTCTCAAAACTCTTTTCCAGCACCACAGTTCAAAAGCATCAATTCTTCGGTGCTCAACTTTCTTTATAGTCCATCTCACATCTATTCATGACTACTGGAAAAACCAGAGCTTTTACTAGACGGACCTTTTTTGGCAAAGTGATGTCTCTGCTTTTTAATATACTGTCTAGGTATGCAATAGCTTTTCTTCCAAGGAGCAAGCAAAATCCTGGGGGTGAAGCATTCTGTCAGTCCTCTGATTAATTTTCTGTACTTGGTGCCGCTGACCTCTAGACTCTTCATATACCATTGTCATGAGAACTGATGATGTCTTTTACACGTCAGTCCTTCTGTCCCTCACGTGACTCCACATCCTCCCAGCCTCCCATGGAGTGGTGCTCCCCCAGCTCCGTCTGCTTCCACGTAACAGTCTGTGTGGCCCATGGTGGATGAGAGCCAGGGTGTAGGGAATGCTCACCCTGCCTCTTTGCTGTTGGAAGTCGGGCCAGCTGGGTCCCAGGGCCCCTCCGAGCATCAGCCCAGAAGCAGGGCCTTAGGTAGCTGGCGGGGTTGAGGGGGATCTGTGCGGGCCTGAAAGCTCAGACTCGCAGCCCATCGTAGTCAGTCCATGGACCCCGGTCTTGGTGAAAGACTGCATTCGGTGCTCATGGCTGAGGGCAGGTACGGGCCTCCTCCCGTCAGCGAAGGGCTGGCAGAGACCCAGGTCCAGTGGATGAAATGGGTCTCAGAGCAGCAGCACCAACACCCGCCTCCAGACGCAGGCCGAGGGGCACACAGAGGCCGCCTAGCACGGTAGGAGGGCCACGCTTGACTTGTGCTGCTTACGCGGACGTTTGAAGCAGGCACGTCTCTGTACACGTGCACACACCCCAACTCGTGAGACACGCCCACTCTTACTTATCCGCTCTCACGCTCCCCTCACACAGCTGCTCTGTCCTGCTCACACTCACTTTCAGACCCCCGCTGTGCCCCAGGCCTGCCCCCTCCTAAAGCAGCTGGCCCTGGAGTCGCCGAGGTGCTGACCCAGCAGATCCCCCCTGTGCCCGGGGCCTGCACCCGCGACCTTTATCATCCTGACACCGAGACTAAAAAGGACATCGGTGCCAACTTAGCACTTTTGTTCACGATACACATAGGACAGAATTTAATCTTCCTGTTTCACATGCTCTCCGAAATCCTTTTCAATTCTGCTGCTCAGCTGAAAAGCAAGATCAGGTAAACTTGATCTGTGAATGGATCTGCCTCTCAGATTTATGTAGATACGTAGCAGTTCTACTGATCTCAGGGAGCCAGCAAGGACGTTGGTAATGAGAGAACAGCAAGCTGTCATGGAGAACGCGAGTTTTGTGAGGGTGGTCCCGAACTCTGCCAGCTGATGGGGGTCGGACTTTGAAAGGGACCTGGGTTTGCAGCACGTGATTTCAAATAGGGCTTTAAATTCTTATTCCGTGGTTTGCTGTTTATTGCAGAAATATCATACCAAGGTTAGGCTTGCTTTCATTTTTATAGTGACAGCCTTACGTGATTCCTTTGAACCTTCTGGCAATCTAAAAATATCCAGCAAGCACACAACTTTCCTCTGAAATGAGCAGTGCTTTCAGTACAAAAGTTGCTGTCTATGTCCTTGGAGAGGAGCCACCCCAAACACACTGGGTCTCTGCCCCTTTGGCGTATCTGTCTGTGTTTCAGCACATCACGTGTTCATGCACCGCTTCATCATTTATTCTTAAAGATCCTACTCTGGGAGCCACATGGCCATTATGGCGTGACACATCAGAGATCATGTAATGGCTTCAGAGTCTGAGAAATAGTTTCTGTCCAAAATGCTTGTAGTTCTGAAGCATGTTCTCAACATAACACAGTGTTTGAAAAACTGTCTTTTCTCATGCTCCATCTGCAAGACGGGCTGTGGGCTTGTGAATGGTGTGAGGACAGCCTAGAAATGGGCAGGGTGTGCCATTTTGGACACAGTTTCCTTCCCCATTTCCTGGGCTCCCCATGTGCTGGGTTAGCAGTTTTCTCCCCTAAGAAGGTATGTTGCAAGCAACCTTCCGTTTCTCTAAGGCTGAGTTTAATGGTGACCAAACATCCGGTTGGGCTTTCCAGGTGGCACACTGGTAAAGAATCCACCTGCCCATGCAGGAGACACGGGAGATGCAGGTTCGATTCCTGGGTCAGGAAGATCCCCTGGAGGAGGAAATGGCAACCCACGACAGTATTCTTGCCTGGAGAATCCCATGGACAGAGGAACCTGGCAGGCTAGAGTCCATGGAGTTGCAAAAAGTCAAACACGACTTTGCAACTGAGCACTCATGCAAACATCCATTCATGTGGCTGCGCCATGCTTTACTTGTATTTGTCTTAATTTATCTTTCAGAATGGTGACCGTTTTCCCATGGATTACTTTTTGCTATGTTTCTGAGTTTTCTTTAGGAAAAATTCCTCGAAGAGGAAGTTTGAGGGTGGAACTACATGCATGTTTCTTAAACTTTGCACACAGCATAAATGTTACCTTATGTAACATTTATGAATTTAAGGGAAATCAGGGAAATGTTTTAAAGGAATGTGGACATATATGATGGCAGTGTTTTTTCCTTCTGTAGTCAAGCTATTATTAGATTGAAGGTACTCTTTACAATGAAGGCCATCTCAGAATTAAGCCAGCCGGCATTGTGGCCTTACCTCCCGGAAAACCACTGCACACAGCGTGTGGTCCCTCCTCCAGCAGAGTGAAGCGGCCCACCGGCCCCCGCCAGCTCCTCTTTCCACCTTTGCCAAATGATAAGCAGTTATTTCTTGTTCATCATGGCAGTTTGTGATGCACTAAAATTAATTACTACTAACTGGCAACCCACTCCAGTACTCTTGCCTGGAAAATTCCATGGATGGAGGAGCGTGGTAGGCTGCAGTCGATGGGGTCGCAAAGAGTCGGACACAACTGGGCGACTTCACTTTCTTTCTATAGCTCCTTTTGGAGAAGGAATTGGCAACCCACTCCAGTGTTCTTGCCTGGAGAATCCCAGGGATGGGGGAGCCTGGTGGGCTGCCGTCTATGGGGTTGCAAAGAGTCGGACACGACTAAGCGACAAACACACACACACAGCATACTTCTTAGAAATTATAATGTTGGTACGACTCTGACTCTCCTTGGTGTTAAAAATTATGAGAATGTGTTAACACAGATATTAAGACATTTTAATGACAGATATAGTGTACTTGGGCTTGCCAGGTGGCGCTAGTGGTAAAGAATCCTCCTGCCAATGCAGGAGACACAGGAGACGCAGTTCGATCCCTGGGTTGGGAAGATCCCCTAGAGGAGAAAATGACAACCCACTCCAGTGTTCTCACCTGGAGAATCTCAGGGACAGAAGAGCCTGGTGAGGTCCATAGGGTCGCAAAGAGTTGGACACGAGTTAGCAACTGAGCACGCATGCATATAGTGTACTTATAGAGGTTTTAATGTAAATGTGATTTACATTAAATTAATCTTAATCTTAAAATTACACTTCAAAGTCCTCTAAAGTTCCATTTATTTGAAATACCAAATGAACCTAAAGCCTTGGCTAGCTGAAACGCCACTTGTCCCTCACACAGCAAGCTGTGTCCCACCTGCCCCAACCAGCGCCCAAGCATTCTTTTTTAGTTCTGGCTGCATTTTCCTGCTCTTCAAGGTTGGTATAATTGTGTTGACATCGTAACTCATCATCTGAAAACCGATTACAGATTTGCACATTCCAGGACTCGGTGATGATGCCGAGCATGACTCGGCAGGAGCGCAGATTGACAGAAACACGTTGTACTTGCCTTGCAACAGTGCTGATCACTGAACGTGGAAAGAGAAGGATCTACCTCGCCTGAGTGGAATGGAAATTACTGGTGGAGAAAGGAGTCTAGAAATTGCTTGTTGCGAGTCAGTTTACTGTCATTAGCCTGAAAGGCATTTCCTTAGAGCCGATACTAAGAACCACTCTGTCGTGGTTCATGAGGCGTTGCACTCAAGCCCCATAGTTAGTGATGTTTCAAAGCAAGACATAGGTCACAGATCAGAGGTGCGGAGTGAGGAGGTCCTGTCACTTCACGGTGATGTAAGCATTGAGAGGTTTCTCCAAGAACTTCCCCAGCAGTCTAGTGGCTAGACTCCATGCTTTTGCCATTAAGAGCAACAGTTCAATCCCAGGTTGGGGAACTGAGATCCCACGAGCCATGACGTGACCACAAAAAGAAAAAGAAAAACAACGTTAAAAGGTTTATATACACTGAGCTGACTTTTCCCTCCAAAAGGTAGGACTTGGACACCTTACTCGTTTGAGAGATTTGAGAAATAGCAAAAATAGGCCCGTGGTGGTAGCATCAGCTTTCTTTCAGAAAGCATCAAATCAAACTTTACAACTTAAAATAATGGGACAATTTCATTGCAAATGCCAGAATCTGTTCAAATCAAACTGCAAGCATATGTGAGGGAAAAAAAACCTAGAGGTCGTGAGGGTCATTCCTGTCCAGACCGTTGACTGGCATCCCTAGTTAATGGTTTATTTCCAGCGTGGACCTGTATCAGACACATGTTTATATATGATCCCTGAGACCGACTAACTTCACTTCAGCACAGTGTATCTTTCAAAACTGACACGAGCAAGCATCCACGTTTTAAAAATCCACTGTTTTAACTGCCACCTGACAACCTCAGGTGTAGATTTGCAGGTTACCTTCCAAATCCCCTATTGCTACTTCCTGATTCACCCAAGGGTGAGGCTCCACCAGGAGCCTGCCTGGACGAGAGTCCTTGAGGACCCTTGGTTCCCATTCATGTTCCCTGGACAACAGCCAGGAATACTGCCCACGGTGGGCCCGCATCTAAGGAAAGGCCGTCGGTGGCGCCTGCGGCCGCCACGAGTGACAGTTAACAGGCTTCCCCCCAAGATCCTGCTCTAAGTCTTGTCACTCGCTGTGTGACACAGCTGGTTTCACGCCAGGCCACCTGCTGCCGGTCTGCACTGATCTGAAGGCCTGCGAGACACGTGAGGACCAGACCAGCGTTCAAGGTGGAGTCCCAGAGCTGAAGGAGGTGGTGAGAGCAACTTTAGCATTTTGTCCATCCTCCTGCCTCCAATGAAACCTCAAAAAAACAAAAAAACCTATGTCCAGGCCACCCCAATAGGAGAATTCATCCCATTCTTCATTCTTTCATTCCTTCTTTTAAAGATTCTTTTGTTTTTTTAACATCTTTTATTTTTCGGCCATGCTGAGTCTGCTTTGCTGCACACCGGCTTCCTCTGGTTTCTGAGAGCAGGGGCGACTCTTCGTTGCTGTGTGCAGGCTTCGTGGTCGCTCCTCTTGTTGCAGAGCCCGAGCTGTAGGGCACGTGGGCTCGGTAGTTGCAGTGCATGGGCTTAGTTGCTCCACGGGCTTAGTTGCTCCGCCGCATGTGGGGTCTTCCCGGACCAGGGATCGAAGCGATGTCCCTTGCATTACAAGGCGGATTCTTAACCACTGAGCCACCCGGGGAGCCCCATGGCTATGGTCTTAATATATAGAGGAGTGATCCATTCCACTTTTCTCTAAGACTCCAAAGGAGATGATCACTTTCTTCTGGAAACCTAACCCCGGTGATACAATTTTGCACTGTTAGGTTGTTTAGAAGCTGTTGCTGCTGCCTTGAAACAGGAAGTTGTCGGGTTCTCTGTAGCAGTAAAGCAGAAGTCGTGGCGTCTGCAGGGTTCCGGTGACCTCCTTGGAATGAGCGCTTCCCTCCTTAGATGCCGCCTCCCCACGGCGAGTATTTCAGGGTGAGTGGAGTCATTGTGCAAGAGGGAGACACCACGACACATTTTCCTACGACACTGCGACACGGAGTTGTAGACGTGGAAGATCACAGGCGATGTAAGCAGAGGGGATTCTGGCCCGTTTCGTTACCTGAACTGTGGATCTTAACTAACTGGAACTTGCCGATGCCGTCAGGGTCACTGAGATAGGAAGCCATGCTCAGGCTCTAGGTGGGACTGTGGATACAGACAATATCACCTCCTTCTGTGGGACTGTCCTGTTCAAATCTCAGTTCATAGGTTCACAAATGAGCTATCCACAAACCAGAAACAGACTCACAGACACAGCAGAGAACACACTCGTGGTTGCCCAGGGCAAAGGGAGTGGGGAGTAATAGGCTGGGAGTTGGGGCTTCCCAGGCGGCTCAGTGATAAAGAACCCTCCTGCACTGCAGGAGATGAAAGAGACATGGGTTTGATCCCTGGGTTGAGAAGATCCGCTGGAGAAGGAAATGGCAACCCACTCCAGTTCATTTGCCTGGGAAATCCCACGCACAGGGGAGCCTGGCTGACTGCCATCCATTGCATTGCAAAGAGTCAGACAGGACTGAGTGACTGATACACGCAAACTATTATATATAGATGGATAAACAAGGTGCTACTGTATAGCACAGAGAACTATATTCAGTATCCTGAGATAAACCATAAGGAAAAAGAATATAAAAAATATTTATGTACATGTGTAACTGAATCCCTTTGCTGTACAATGGAAATTAACACAACAATGTAAATCAACTATTCTTTAATTAAAAAAAAAAAAGCATAGCTTCTGATGAATTTCCAAAAGAAAAAAAAAAAAAAAAAAACCTGAAGTGTCACCAAGCTATGTGCCCAGCCTTGCAGAGAGAGCTGACCTGTTCATAGTCCATGATGGGTCCAACCCCAATCATGGCATTTTGGCATTATGTTATAATTATCTGCATAGGTATTGCTGTGTTTCTTCCATCCTTCCTTGAATAAACCTTTTAAAAGTACCTCCTCTGGGCCAGGTGCTGGGGAGGGCAGTGCTGGGGACACTTGGTTGAATACCACTGTGCTCCTGCCCTCGGGGGACAAAGGTCTAGAGGAGATAATGGGTCAGAACACACCTGGTACAGGTGAGGGGAATGAAGAGCAGGTAAAGGGTGGGTGTGGGGGGTAGGGAACCAGCCAGAGGGGCGGTGAACCCAGGCTTGGGCGCCAGGGAATCTGCCCAGAGTGACTGCCCAGCTGAGAAGCGAAAAACCACGTTCATGGGCTTGCTGGACAAGGTGGACCTCGGGGCGGGGGGACCCAAGGGAGAGCGGGGGCATCTCCACAACAGATGTCCCCTCCCAGAGACTACATCCTCACCTCTGCGACCCTGCCCCGCCCCGCACGGCCCAGCACTGGGCAGCCTCTCAACAGATGCTGCTGGAAGAGGGAGCAGTTCCCACGGAACAGTGAGCCCGTGAGCCCTGGCCATCTCCCCCCGGGGTCGTGGCAGTGGAGGTTCCTTTAGGAGCTATGCTGCTGCTGCTGCTGCTAAGTCACTTCAGTCATGTCCGACTCTGTGCGACCCCATAGACGGAAGCCCACCAGGCTCCCCCGTCCCTGGGATTCTCCAGGCAAGAACACTGGAGTGGGTTGCCATTTCCTTCTCCAGTGCATGAAAGTGAAAAGTGAAAGTGAAGTCGCTCAGTCGTGTCCGACTCTTAACAACCCCATGGACTGCAGCCTACCAGGCTCCTCCATCCATGGGATTTTCCAGGCAAGAGTACTGAGTGGGGTGCCATTGCCTTCTCCGTTAGGAGCTAGGAGCCTTGTGAAAATCTGATTCTAGTCCCTGGCGAAAGAAAGTGAAAGTCTCTCTGTCATCTCCGACTCTTTGTGACCCCATGGTCTATACAGTCCATGGAATTCTCCAGGCCAGAATAGTGGTGTGGGTAGCCTTTTCCTTCTCCAGGGGATCTTCCCAACCCAGGGATCGAACCCAGGTCTCCTGCATTGTGGGCAGATTCTTTACCAGCTGAACCACCAGGGAAGCCCCACTGGCGAAAACAAGACTTCAAAGAATAAGGCATTAGATCTTAGTGATTATCCCTGAAAACAGTCACCGAATGCCCACTGTGGCTGGCATCATCCAACATAGGGGGCAACGTTTTAAAACTCAGAATAGTACTGTGTCCCAGCCTTGGTAAGAATGGCCGAGGGAAAGGGGACCATCACACCCTAGAGGTGATCAGGGCTGCTCTGTGAGGGCCCCGAGGCTCTGAATTCTCTGCTGCCAGCTTGAGAGGGAGGAGGAAGGGGAGCCGCAGGCTGAGCCGTCCACGCACCTGTGTCCACCCTTAGTCGGCCTCACGGACATCCCTGGTGCCACAGAGCAGGAGGAGGTGGTGGTGGAGATGACATGGCACCTCACCCTCCCGCAATCTACCATTAGCTCTGAGTCCAGGCACTTGCTCTTTAGCGGCCACTTAATCAGCGGGCTTACTCCTTCCTCCACAAGCAATAAAATCAGGAGGGGAAAAAAAAGAACAAACACCTAGGGTGTGGGAAGGGGCAGTCGGATAAGTCTGGGTTTTCTTTCACACTTTAGTAAGACTCACAATGAGTCACTCACTCAGATAATCATGATGGTGTGATCACTCACCTAGAGCCAGACATCCTGGAATGTGAAGTCAAGTGGGCCTTAGAAAGCATCACTACGAATAAAGCTAGTGGAGGTGATGGAATTCTAGTTAAGCTATTTCAAATCCTGAAAGATGATGCTGTGAAAGTGCTGCACTCAATATGCCAGCAAATCTGGAAAAACTCAGCAGTGGCCACAGGACTGGAAAAGGTCAGTTTTCAATCCAGAGAAAGGCAATGCCAAAGAATGCTCAAACTACCGCACAATTGCACTCTCATCTCACACTAGTAAAGTAATGCTCAAAATTCTCCAAGCCAGCCTTCAGCAATACATGAACCATGAACTTCCATATGTTCAAGCTGGTTTTCGAAAAGGCAGAGGAACCAGAGATCAAATTGCCAACATCTGCTGGATAATCAAAACAGCAAGAGAGTTCCAGAATAACATCTATTTCTGCTTTATTGACTATGCCAAAGCCTTTGACTGTGTGGATCACAATAAACTGTGGAAAATTCTGAAAGAGATGGGAATACCAGACCACTTGACCTGCCTCTTGAGAAACCCATATGCAGGTCAGGAAGCAACAGTTAGAACTGGACATGGAACAACAGACTGGTTCCAAATAGGAAAAGGAGTACGTCAAGGCTGTATATTGTCACCCTGCTTATTTAACTTCTATGCAGAGTACATCATGAGAAACTCTGGGCTGGAAGAAGCACAAGCTGAAATCAAGATTGCCGGGAGAAATATCAATGACCTCAGATATGCAGATAACACCACCCTTATGGCAGAGAGTGAAGAGGAACTAAAAAGCTTCTTGATGAAGGTGAAAGAGGAGATTGAAAAAGTTGGCTTAAAGCTCAACATTCAGAAGACTAAGATCATGGCATCTGGTCCCATCACTTCATGGGAAATAGATGGGGAAACAGAGGAAACAGTGTCAGACTTTGTTTTGGGGGGCTCCAAAATCACTGCAGATGGTGATTGCAGCCATGAAATTAAAGATGCTCACTCCTCGGAAGGAAAGTTGTGACCAACCTAGATAACATATTAAAAAGCAGAGACATTACTTTGCCAACAAAGGTCCGTCTAGTCAACACTATGGTTTTTCCAGTGGTCATGTATGGATGTGAGAGTGAGACTGTGAAGAAAGTTGAGCGTTGAAGAATTGATGCTTTTGAACTGTGGTGTTGGAGAAGACTCTTCAGAGTCCCTTGGACTGCAAGGAGATCCAATCAGTCTATCCTAAAGGAGACCAGTCCTGGGTGCTCATTGGAAGAACTGATGTTGAAGCTGAAACTCCAGTACTTTGGCCAGCTCATGTGAAGAGTTGACTCATTGGAAAAGACTCTGATACTGGGAGGGATTGGGGGCAGGAGGAGAAGGGGACGACAGAGGATGAGATGGCTGGATGGTATCACCAACTCAATGGACATGAGTTTGGGTAAACTCCGGGAGTTGGTGATGGACATGGAGGCCTGGCATGCTGGGATTCATGGGGTTGCAAAGAGTTGGACACAACTGAGCGACTGAACTGAACTTAGTAAGACTCTGCAAGGTGCATGTTGCTGGGAGATAAGGGTTTTCCGGTCACTGGAGGCACCGGGCTTCTGGCTCTCCTCAGCCTGAGGCGGGCATTGTCTCGCGCTCACACGCACCTGAGGAGGCCTGCCCAGGCCCTGAGGGAAGGCCTCAGGGGAAGGGGCTCTCTCAGTGGAGGGCTTTCACCACCACCTGCTCATCAGGGCACAGAGGCCCATTGAAGAGGGTAAGGGGGCCTCTTCCTGCCACTATTGAGAGCCGGAACCTTCCTAAGGAAGTGTCACCGCCATCTACAGAAGCCTCCAATGGCTCAGCTCCATGGAGACCTGTGTGTGTATGTGAACCTCAGACCCCACCTCCTGGTTCTTCTCTTTCTTTTTGAGCAGGAAACTTCATCAGTAATAATTGAGGTCACAGGTCCTGGGGCAGAGAACACCAGAGGTTCAGGAAAACCTTGAACAGGGAGTAACAAGCCTCCTGCCCCTAAATGCCCCGTGCCCATGAGAACTTTGTGTCGTGACGGGAAGTTTTGGAGATTTGTTTCAGCGTCAGTCATGACTTCAAGGATGAAATCCAGTCGGGGTTCTCACTTCCTTTTTATTTATGTATTTTCAGTTGCACTGTGTCTTCGTTGCTCACGGGCTTTCCCTGGTGACAGCGAGTGGAGCGTGCTCTCTAGTCACGATGTGCAGGCTTCTCACTGCGGTGGCTTCGCTTGCTGGGAAGCACAGGCTCTCGATGTAACGAGCTCAGTAGTTGTAGCTCGAGGACAAGCGGGCTTTAGTAGCTGTGGTGCAGGAGCTTAGCTTAGCTCACAGCATGTGAGGACTTCCTGGACCAGGGATGGAACCCGTGTCCACTTCACCAGACAGGTGGATTCTTATCCACTCTGCCACCAGGGAAGTCCTGATTTTAAGTTTCAACATCAATTCAACATCAACATCAATTGCCGTAGTGTGACCCGTCTGTGGTAAGGTGATCTTTACCTAACTCACCAGGGTCTACCACCTCAAATGAAAGTCTTTGTCTAAAATCATGTAGACCGAGGCTTCCAAACTCAGGGCGGCAGCCTGATTTGTGCAGTTGCTAAGTCTTGTCGGACTCTTTGCAATGCCATGGACTATAGCCCACCAGGCTCCTCTGGCCATGGAATTATCCCCGCAAGAATACAGGAGTGGGTTGCCATTTCCTCCTCACCATCCTGATACTTCACATCTAAAAAGCAGAAGTCCCTAACATAAACCTCTGGGTTGACTAAATTAAGAGACCATAGTCATAGTGGGTCCAACTAATATGACTGGAATTGTAGATCTCTGTGGCTGTACATTTACTACATCCATCCTATATCACCATTTAAAGGAAGGATAAGATTGCAGACATTAGAAACAGGTACTTACTTGCAGCAGTTCAGATCAACAGTCTACTCTGTGATTAATGGTCTGGACACTATCTGTCCTTGCTACAAGACTTGACAATGAGCAAGCAGGTAAACCCAGCACCCAGAGACACCAGGAAAGTTAGAGATAACTCAGGTCAATTCTGATTTTTTTTTTTTACTTTATTTTCACAAATAACTCTGTGTGTGGCGGGAAAATTCATACACTCTCTTTGCAGACAATTACACCACATTTTCTTATTTCTGATTTTCTGTTTCTACACACCTCTCCTACATCATAGCACAAAATAAGTGTTTCAAAGCCTAAAAGTGAAGAGCATCCTTTATTAGAAAAAAATCTAAATTTCTTTCTGTTAACATGGCTGATTTTTTATCTCCTCTTGTCCTCCACCTCCGGAGAAGGCAATGGCACCCCACTCCAGTACTCTTGCCTGGAAAATCCCATGGACAGAGGAGCCTGGTAGACTGCAGTCCACGGGGTCGATAAGAGTTGGACACGACTGAGCGACTTCACTCTCACTTTTCACTTTCATGCATTGGAGAAGGAAATGGCAACCCACTCCAGTGTTCTTGCCTGGAGAATCCCAGGGACGGGGGAGCCTGGTGGGCTGCCGTCTATGGAGTCGCACAGAGTCGGACACGACTGAAGCGACTTAGCAGCAGCAGCAGCAGCAGAGTAAGGGTTGGACACGACTAGCAACTTCACTTTCACTTTTCACTTTCATGCATTGGAGAAGGCAATGGCAACCCACTCCAGTGTTCTTGCCTGGAGAATCCCATGGACGGGGAGCCTGGTGGGCTGCCGTCTATGGGGTCGCACAGAGTCAGACACGACTGAAGCGACTTAGCAGTAGCAGTGGCAGTCCGCCACCTCATCTTGTCCTACTCACTACACCATATGCAAGGTGCTCTGCTTCTTTTTGTCCTGGTACTTCAGCTGGCCAGGTAGTCCTCAACCTAGAGAGTTCTAGAACCACTCTGTCACACACAGAAGCCATCAGCCCTGTGAGGCAGCTGAGTGACTGGAAGCATGGAAGTCACCAGCCCTGTGAGGTAGGTAGTTGAGTGTCCGGAAGGCAGCTGTCTAAATTGAGATGATGTGAGCCTTAATTACACATGAAACTTCAAAGACTCCGTGAGAAAAATGTAAAGTAACAACACCTTTTATGTTGGCCACATGTTGAAAATGTGCCTTGGCTAAATTGGTTTAAAAATGAAAGTCACTCAGTCATGTCTGACTCTTTTCGACCCCATGGACTGTACAGTCCATGGAATTCTCCAGATCAGAATACTGGAGTGGGTAGCTATTCCCTTCTCCAGGGGATCTTCGTAACCCAGGAATCGAACCCAGCTCTTCCAAATTGTAGGCAGATTCTTTACCAGTTGAGCCACCAGGGAACCTGATATGTCCATATTGGGCTAAATAAGATATTAAAATTTATTTCACCTGTTTCTTTTTATTTTGAGCTTCCCAGGTAAAGAACCCACCTGCCAATGCAGGAGACATAAGAGACATGGGTTCAGTCCCTGGGTGGGGAAGATCCCCTGGAGGAAGGCATGGCAACCCACTGCAGTATTCTTGCCTGGAGAATCCCATGGGCAGAGGAGCCTGGTGGGCTACAGACCATAGTGTTGCAAAGAGTTGGACAAGACTGAAGTGACTTCCAGGAGTCATGTATGGATGTGAGAACTGGACTATAAAGAAAGCTGAGCGCTGAAGAATTGATGTTTTTGAACTGTGGTGTTGGAGAAGACTCTTGAGAGTCCCTTGGACTGCAAGGAGATTCAACCAGTCCATCCTAAAGGAAATCAGTCCTGAATATTCATTGAAAGGACTGATGTTGAAGCTGAAACTCCAATACTTTGGCCACCTGGTGTGAAGAACTGACTCGTTGGAAAAGACCCTGATGCTGGGAAAGATTGAAGGCAGAAGGGGATGACAGAGGATGAGATGGTTGGATGGCATCACCAACTTGATGGACATGAGTTTGAGCAAGCTCCAGGAGTTGGTGATGGACAGGGAAGCCTGGTGTGCTGCAGTCCATGGGGTCACAAGGAGTCGGACACGACTGGGAGACTGAACTGAACTGAACTGAAGTGACTCAGCATGCATGCAGTGCGGCTACTAAGACACTTAAAGTTGCTCCTGTGTAGGCTCTGTTCTACTGTGTCCTTTTGCCAATGGTTTCCAAATCAGAAAGACTGAAATGCTGCAGAATTACACTGGCAGAGTCTGTTCCTGCTGCGTTTGATTAGCAATGCCATCCCACTGGCCAAAACTGATTTTCTGCGTGATGGTTTTCTTCCACCGCCTGTGTCTGACTCTAATTAGCGGGCTGTGGGTGCTGAGGCTTTCCAGCTCCCTGGGGCTCCCAGCCTGACTCAGTTTGCCTGCTATAGCCCCTGCTCCCACCCCAGCCATTCAACCAGAACCCACAGCCTCCGCAGAGCCTTGCCTCCCACCCTGAGCCTCCCTCTACCTCCAGTCCCACCCCCACCTCTCCTCCTCACTTCAGCACCTCCTACTCAGTGGTCTAGAGTGAAAGGATCCACCTTCCTCCCCGAAAGCCCCCAGAACTTGCACTGTCCCAAACCTGGAGCAAGTACCGTTCAGGGACCCATCATCTGACCAAACTCAACTGGGTCTCAATTTACTCTCCACTTCCTCCTGGAGACCTAGGCTGACTGCCCAGGTTAGTGGGTGCTCATATCTTATGCTTCTCCCAACCTTGTCCTCTGTGATAGGATACAGCTAAGCATAAAGTCAGTGAGGTCAAGAAGAAGGCCCTGCGTGGCACCAGGCACATAATACGTTCTCAATAAATACTCATTGGCTGGAGGGAGGGCTGGGTAGAGAGACGGAGTAAAGGAGGGAGGGGTGATCTGTGATTCATGTGAGACTGGAAATGTATACATCTGTGTATGCCCTCAGGATGCCTGGCTCATAGTGCGTGTGCTCAGTACTTCTGAATGAATGAATGAGCTCGAGCAGGCCTTCTGACCTGCAGTGTGCACACAGGTCATCATTGACCTCACTAAATGCAGGTTCTTCAGCATGTCTGGGTGGGGCCTGAGATTCTGCCTTGGGCTTCTAGGTGATACCGAGCCCTCTGGTCTGGGGCCACAGTTAAAGTCCCAAGGAGCCAAAGGCTGGGGCTGTGACGTCAGCTGGGTCCTCAGCGTGTCTGGGCTTCCTTTGCTTCGTGTGTCATCTCTTGACTGACAATGGCTGTTCCAGCCTCCTCCATCCTTACCTCTCCTCTTCCTCTTGCCTCCAGAAGAGTAACTAATTAGCTGGCATCACACTAATGAGATGTAACCTCCTTCAAACAACCTTCTCATCAGCAAGTTGCCACCCCTGGAGTCTGCCTTCCCACAAGCTGCAAATCTGCTGTGTCCCATGAAGCCACAACTCTGGAGTGTTTAGGTCTTCCTGGCCTTGACTTTCTCCAGGGTCTTCCTCCCACCCTTATTCCGCTTCGTTCTAGCATCTTCATTCATTTTCCTTTTCTTTTTCTGGTTTCAAACCAATCCAAACCCCTCTGTGATGAAGCCTTCCCCTCTCCCTCAGCCCTGTGATCTTAGCTTCTGAACTCAGCTACAGATTGCATAACTGAATTTAAAAAAATGTCTTGGTGCCATCCTCCTGCTCCTTGGGCCAACCTCCAGTGGCTGGATCCTGCTGAACCTGGGCTCTCCCCATGCTTCTCGAGAGTTTAGAGTTTTCCAGCTCCTACCACTCATTCATTTTACAAATGTCTGTCTAGCGTGCCTACGTGACAACTGCTGTGTTAGCCCTGGCATTAATGAGTAGTTCTGGGAGGATGTGAGGTCAGTGCTTAGCGTTTTGGGATAACTGGGTGTTCTCTGAATGAAGAAAGCAGGGATGGAGGAGGGCTGGACCCAGGATCCCCTACTCTGTCCCTCAGTTTAACTCTTTGAACTTCTGCTCTTTCATCCCAGTCTTCTTTTCCATAATAATCACATGGGATTTGTGTTGGTGTGAATTTAAAGTGACGGCATCCAAACCAGCTGGGAACGTGCAGCGGGCAGCACCATAACTTAGAAGGGAGGTTGGGAATGGGGAGATGGGGAAAGTGGAAGCAGTGACAGATTTTATTTTCCTGGGCGCCAAAATCACCGTGGACAGTAACTGCAGCCATGAAATTAAAAGACACTTGCTCCTTGGAAGAAAAGCTATTGCAAACTTAGACAGTGTATTAAAAAGCAGAGACATCACTTAGCCAACAAAGATCCATCTAGTCAAAGCTATGGTTTTTCCAGTAATCACGTACAGATGTGAGAGCTGGACTATCGAGAAAGCTAAGCACCAAAGAATTGATGCTTTTGAACTGTGGTGTTGGAGAAGAGTCTTGAGAGTCCCTTGGACTGCAAGGAGATCAAACCCATCCTAAAGGAAATCTTCCCTGAATATTTACTGTTGCTGAAGCTGAAACTCCAAACTTTGTCCACCTGATGCCAAGAGCTGACTCACTGGAAAAGACCATGATGCCGGGAATGATTTAAGGTAAAAGAAGGGGGCAGCGGAGGATGAGATGGTTAGATAGCATCACCGACTCAATGGACATGAATTTGATCAAACTCTGAGAGAGAGTGCAGGACAGAGGAGCCTGGCGTGCTGCAGCCCACGGGGACACAACTTGGTAACTGAACAACAACAGCAAAGCAAAGAGGAATTAGCCTGGTGTTAGAACCACTGCCTAAGGAGGGAATGGAATGTGAAGGACAGAAAAGTAAATGCCACTGCTGCCAAACACCAGCCCACCCAGGGCTCAGCTCTGGCGGTTTCTGCAGACTTGCATCCCCTGGACACTCCAGCACACAACCTGGGGCTGTTGTCCTCCACCTCTTGTTCTCCACGGTCTCTCCAGCCTTGAGCTGGGAGCCTGGTATGCGCCAGACAGACAGAGATCACCTGCTATGTTCCAGATACGTTCCAGACGTTGAATCTGGGGAAACACGGATGAGTGAGATCCAAGTCCTCTTGGTTCGGGTTTCCCTGGTGGCTCATCGGTAAAGAATCTGCCTGCGGTGCAGAAGACGCACGTTCGACCCCTGGATCGGAATATCCTCTGGAGGAGGACGTAGTAACCCACTCCAGTGTTGTTGCCTGGAGGATCCCCATGGACAGAGGAGTCTGGCGGGCTGCAGTCCATGGGGCCACCAAGAGTCGGACACGACTGAAGTTATTGAGCAAATCTTTGAGATAAATATTCAATATTTAATAGAGGACTATAAGAAAGAGACAGTCCTGGAGAGAAAATACCCTGCCATTTTTTTGGCTGAGGCTATGGGGAGTGGGCGGAAGTGGGTATACTCTCAGGGCACCTATAAAACTGCCCAACACACAGGCAAGGATTGCTATATAATTTTGATTGATTTATCTATCACTGACAAGCTGCAAAACCTCCCGAGACAAGCGTCTCTAAGATGTGCCAGTGGGAGTGCCGCCAACACTGCCGGCCCCTTTCCAAGGCTGACCCTGCCCAGAGCTGCCCGGGGTCGGCCCCAGGTGTTCAAGGGAAATATCCAGCTCCCCTGCCACACCAGCAAGCAGAAGGATGCCCACGGGCACATGGGACAAATTGGGCTCAAGCTGCCATATGGCCTGGATTTCACATTTTGACTGGCAGAGTATAATCGTTTTTACAGAGTCTAGTGTCTTGCTACAGATTGTAAATGATAAGGTCACAAGGATTAGAGACCAGTTAAAAAATTATAGAAGACATATGCTGTGCATTTTACTAATGAATGGCCATATTCAAGCATGTTCACTAATTAATGGCAATATTTGAATGGGCCCCACTAATGAATGGCAATATTTGAAAGTGGTGCTGAATGTGATACTCTGAGACCAGTGCTCCGTCTCCGGAAGGAGCCAAATGCTCCATAAGGCCTGGGAAATGCTGATTGGAAAGCAAAATTGAGCCGGCCTTGCAAGATGTTAGAGGGAGTTTCCAGTTAGATGCAGAAATTCGCCCACCAAGAAGTTTGTTGGAAGGAACACGGATGCTGTGAACGTCTTCAGCAAAGACACACAAGGGTCCCAGTTGGCAGGCCAATCCGACCTTAGCCTTCAGAGACAAGGGGAGCCATGAAGGGAGAGAGGGAGCTGGGGAGGATGATGGTGGGGCAGGCACCACGGGAATGCTTCTTTGAAATGGTTACAGCAAGAGAGGGTGAGATGGGAAGTGTGGGGCTCAGGGAGAGGAGTCACTGCCATAGGTCGCACCTGTCACACTGCCCCAGGGCCCCTGCCCTGTCCTGGCTGACGTCCTGGCAGCGGCGCTGAGTCTGTTCAGCTCAGGGTTAAGGCCCAGGACACAGCAGGGGCATCTGAACCTGCTGCTCCTGTGTCTCCTGTTTCTTTCTCCCTCAGCTGGACCTCCAGTTTGTTGGCCATCAGTTGTTTAAAACCACCAAAGCAAAAATTCACTTAGAATCCTTTTCTCGGCAGCAGGATGGAATCAGGACAGTCTGAACAAGTTGGTGACAGGCTCCGAGCACCTTGTTTCAGAGCCCAGGTTTGGGGGAGACAGGGAAACAAGCGATGGAGGGCCGGCCGCAGCTCACGCTTGACCCCGGTTCAGCCTTCTGGACAAGGCTCAGAAGTGACTCGAAGCTATTTCTCCATCCAGGAAGGTGTCTTTGCAGAAATCCAATGTGGGTGAAGCAGGTTTTAGAGTTAGAGATTCTCTTGTGGCCTTGTTGGGTTTGACGCAGGCCCTGATGGTTGACACGGCGCCCTGGAGAGGACCGGGGCAAGCCCTCTCTCACACACTTGGCTGTTGGACCCGGGACCAGCGCACCCTCCACGGAGATCAGGCTCGCAAAAGCAGTCAAAATATGAACGTCACACACCCTTTGATCCAGCTATGTCACTTCTGGAAACTCACCCTGCAGGTCTCCTCTCGGATGTGCAAAATGACCTGTGGAGAAGGACACGCCCCACGGCTTTGCTTATCATGGCAAAATACTGGAAAGGACCTAAATGCTCATCCGTGGGGGCTGCTTGAATTCATTCATAAATGTGTGAGTTAAGATACATCTGTCGACTTGACTATCGTGTGGCCGTTGAGGAAGATTTCAGCTGTTCAGGGCCGCTCAGCAGGTGCTGATACAGGACAGGCTGTGAGTGTATGACATGGAAAGTGAGGGGCAGAGCCCGTTGCCTAAAGCAATACTCTGTGCTGCTTTTAGTCTCAAAATAGCGTTCATTTATGCAGGTGACAGCGATTGTCTCTGGGGAGTTTGGTAAGCTGACCAAGGAGGAAGGGAGACGTTTTTTTTTTTTACTATTTGCCTTTTGCATCTTTTAAATTTGTGCTGTGTGCATTATCCACTCAAAAAATACATAAACTACTTTTTAAAACTCAGACCATGTGAATTATGTCCCAATAAAGCTGTTTTTGAAAACATTTTTAAGTTTGAAAACACAAGAATATCTTTTTACAATTTTTTTAAAATTATGAAACTATGATAACACATTTACAAGAGGCTTGGAAAATACTGAACAAAGTTATATACATTTATAAATATATAAATTATAAATTTATAAATATATAAAGTTATATATTACATTTATTTTTTAAGTAGATAAATGAAGATTTTTAGTTGGAGATTCAATATCAAACTCTCAAAAATTAATAGAATGAATATACAGAGAAGTAGAAGGATATAATAGACCTGAAAAGCACTTTGAACCAATTAAGCATAACTATTTATACAATTTTCAACATATGATTTATACAATTTTCACACAACAGTAAGGAAAAACTATAAATAGCTTAAAGAAGAAACCAAGTTCAGATGCTTTTGTCTATAATCATACCGTGGACGCCTCAGTTCCCGGCAGTGTCATCCCCAGGAGCCCCACCCTCACTGTTGGAAGCATTTATCAGGCTCTTCTCTTAATTTAAGGTTCCAAGGTCAGTCCTGTTGAAAGTAGCCTGGAAGATATGGTCTCTTATAGTGTGAGCTCATCTTCTCTAATAGGTTCCAAGACAGATGGTGATAAAGTTTCCCATTAGATGGTACTCACGGTAATCGTATAAATTAAGACTCTGTACAACCTAAAGACTGAATGGATACATACTTGTACTTGATGACCTCATGATGCTACTGGAAAAAAAAAAAAAAAAGAATTTTCGGGGTTCTTTTAAGAGCTCCCGTGAATAGAAATTAAACCAAGGAAAGTAAGGGGCTTTTCATGTAGCAAACCTAAAACAAAAATAATTCAGGGGACGGGGCGAGGGGAGAGGGCATAGAAGTGACAGCACTTGGTGGGAATCGAGATGGCATCGTCGACCCACCCTCGAGGAGCTGGATAGAACTTGAAAAAGACAAAAGAACTCAGCTACTGAGCTATATTCAGTTTCCTTGAAGTTATTTATTTTTAGCCGTCTGGAGATGGCGTGTAAAGGATCGTCTTAGTCTGTTTGCATTTAGAGCGTGGCCCAGTTTACAGCTGCTTCCCACCATAAAATTCTGTGATTTTAAAATGTTGTGGACTTGAAAGGAAATAACCTGACATTCTTGCTTTCAGAATTGTGCTTTAGCAAGTTAGACTCTTAACACCATTTCTGTTCTGTGGCACCGTCTTGTCAGAACCAGTTTTGCATATATGGGCATCTAGTCGCCCCACAGGGAGCCTGGCTCTTCCGATGGACTATTTTTAATACACTGGGGCCGAATCTCTTATATCACTGCTGCCATCTTCTGGAAAGTCAGACGCCTAGAAGAACAATATTTTATCTATTCCCAGAGAAGGACAAACGTGTGCTTTATAGTTTTGATGTTTCTCTTAACTACAGTAAGGGGTCCTGAGATGGCATTTGATGTTCTCCTGCTCTTTTAACACAGAACTTCAGAGCTGTGGAAGAAAAATAAATAATAATAAGCATAATAAAATGCTTTTATAATAGATGATGTCGTGATAGAAAACACGTGCAAAGAACTTTGGGCATTCATATAGAGACATTTCAACTTGGAGGATCAAACCCTTATTTCGAGGGTCATCACTTACAGGTATTGACTGGCTCTCAACTTTATTGATCAGCAGCCACTTGAAAATTTTGATAGCACTGGAGGCTGTTCGTTTGATTCCTTTTTATGCTTCCAAAGAGAAAATATACATACATCTCCTTTTGAATGTCTCCATTATGAGCATATGGGAGATCAAGCTCAAGCATCAATCAAACAACTTGTCTACTGACATGATACTGAAAGATAAAGTGATGGGCGGTTCATTTAGCTGTAAGATAGTACGGGATTTCCTGAGAGGACTGGCAGTGACGATACCTCTGCACGTACAGGAAGAAGAAGAGGTCAGTATCCCCTCTCTCTGCTGCAGTCATGGCGAGTTGACAAGCCTGGCACTTCCCAGGAGGTCCTCAGTTTCACTCGGGGCCTCACAGAACCACAGCAGTTATTAGTACACTGGGAATTACTTTAATTAACAAGGTGCTTAATTATCACCTTACTTTTCTGTAGAATATTTTTGTGTATAAAACATCGTAACTCCATGAGAAAACCATTTCTCATGTTTACTGTATGCCAGAAACTGGATGAGGTCTTAGTTATCTATTATTTCTTCTTTACAGATGCAAAAAAACTAAAGTAAAGAGATGTTAGGATCACACGGATAATAAATGGTAGAAAAGAGTCTCTGACTCAAGGTCTCTCAGGCTTCAGAGGCTTTACTTTTAAACACTAAATTGTATCTGATTTTTTTAATATATAAATATCGCTATATGATTTCATGAATTACAATATGCTATTCTCTTACATATTGTCCAGGTCCAAGTTTTCATTCATTTCAAAAGTAAATACTCAACACATACTAATTTCAAGACAGATATATGACTTGAATGTTAAGAACAGTTTGGCTATTTCTTACTAGGAAAAAAAAGTTTATCTCATTGGACTTATCCCTAATTGAATAGTTGTTTTAAAATTGTATATTTTAGGACTCCCCTGGCAGTCCAGTGGTTAAGACTCCATGCTCCACCGCAGGGGGCACAGGTTCGATTCCTGGTTGGGGAACTAAGATCCTGTTACGCTGCATGGCATGGCCAAAAAACTTAAAAAAAAAATTGTATGCTTCATTTTAGGCATCTAGAATGAGCTAATTACTATAGTTACGTGAGAAACTTGCCCTCAACTTCCCAGGCAGCTACTCCAAAGAGAAAAATGTATTGGATCACCAAGTTCATTGTCAAATAAAGGGAAGCCATCATGTTGTTGGGTGTGATTAACTTGCTCCTGCTGTTATATTCTAAGATGCATCATCCCGTGGGTAGCAAACTCTGGGAAACAGTGAAGGACAGAGAAGCCTGGCATACTGCAGCCCGTGGGGTTGAACAGAGTCGGACATGACATGGCGACTGGACAACAGCAAAAAACAACAATAGGAGATCTCTAGTATATATTTATATGTGAGTGAAGTGAAAGTCACTCAGTCCTGTCAGACTCTTTGTGACCCCATGGACTATACAGTCCATAGAATTCTCCAGGCCAGAATACTGGAGCAGGTAGGCTTTCCCTTCTCCAGGGGATCTCCCCAACCCAGGGATCAAACCCAGGTCTCCCACGTTGCAGGCGGATTCTTTACCAGCTGAGCCACAAGGGAAGCCCTATGTATATGTAGATATCTATATATCTAATACACCTACATCTATATAGACAGAGAGAGCTTGATCACAAGGAACTGGCTTATGTGGTTATGGGGCTGGCCAGGCAAGGCCTAAATCCATAGAGCAGGCTGCAAGGAAGGGCAGGCTGGAACTCAGTTGTCCACAGGTGAACTCTCTTCTTGAGGAAGCTTCAGTTCTGCTCCTAAAAACTTTCAACTGATGGAATCAGTCCTATCCAGATTACCTAGGACCATCTCCCTTCCTTAAGGTAAAGTGACTATTGGTCTTACCTACAAAATACCTACACTGAGAAACCTAGATTAGTGCTTGGCTGAATAACTGGGCACTAGAAACGGCAAACCACTCCAGTGTTGTTGCCTGGAAAATCCCATGGACAGAGGAGCCTAGCAGGCTACAGTCCATGGGATTGCAAGAGTCGGACACGGCTCAGCAACTAAACCACCACCACCATAGTCTAGCCGAGTGGACACATGAAACTAACATCACAGACACTAAGATAATACAGCCCATATGTATCGGTTTTTAATCAAATTTCATAAGGGGATAGAGTTTAGAAAATCAATAGAGTAAGTATTATTACTGTTAAGATTTTTTTTTAAGCTTTAAAGATTCTTTTTTTAAAAAACTGCAGAAATTGTTGGCATTTGTCAGATCTATCTCTAAAGAAAATAACCCAGGAAAAGTATACAATGTAAATGGGTGGTAGTCGATTCTATTAGTGTTTACTCATAAGGCATCTTAAAAGAGCCTCAGCAAAAGTGAGCCCACAGTTAATCACTAATAAGCCCCTGGGGAAATTGTGGCCGTCGACACTATTGGTAAAGCCAGATCTATGTGCCCTAGAAAGGAGACAGGTAAGTCGGTAGAAAGACTGTGAAAATATTACAGTCAGATTTGCTTCCTCCTCAAGCTCTTTGGAAATACCTGTGCCCTGGGAGTTTTTGCAAACAAACCCAAAATATGATTTCAAGGAATCCTATGTCTGCCTAAGCCAGAATTCCCCAAACTTCCTCTGTTCACCTTGCCCTTTGTGGCTGCTTCTCCTGGTGCTTCTAGGCCATAAGAAATGCCTAACAGTTCTGTTTATTAAATATTTAGGTCCAAATAACATAGTAAGAATTAATATCTTAACAACTTAATAGCCATTTGAAAAAACAGTTCATATAAATTGAAAGAAAAAAATTGTATTTATTTCATTCTTAAATAACTACATCTCCTGGTCCAAAGAAATGTTCACCTGTCTTTCTTATCACACAGTAACCTCCAAAAATCCTGCTTTGCAAAAACAGGATGTCATCAAAAGAAGAGCAGTACAATGTACATTAATGCCATGAGTTAGTAATTCAGAGTCCCACAGATGCCAAGCATCACTGTGCTTTTCCTCAAAAATGTAAATAATCCCACCACACCTCTGTGAATTTGTTGTGGCATCCCAGGGCTCCTTGTTACACAGTTTGAGAAACGAAGGCCTAAGCATTTGTTCAAGCACCTGGTTGACAGTCTTCTACATAATTAAATTAAAAACCTGAAGATATTTTTTAGATCAAACCAGACCTTCTAATTATGTCCTCATTTTGTATGAGACAGATTTGAGTTATTTAACTAGAAAGCCAAAGGCACGATGTAGCTAAACTTAAGTTATACTCTCTGAATAAGAGCAAATTAGCAAGTGCATTCATGCTAAATCATCACCAGCACATTCTTCAAGCTTTTGCTTGCCTTTTGCCATACTGAAGCGGTGAGGGTTTAATTTTTATATGCGCTTTCTTTTCCGGTTTTTTTTTAATACTCTATTCTTTGTAGCACTGGTAGGAAAGGGAATTTAATGTCTTTGTGTCAGGAAAGCCCTATTTATTCTGACAAAATGATCAACCTCCAGGGTGTTCCTCTACCATGAAACTGGTTTTATATCTCACCCACGAGCTAATAAGATGTGAAGCATTTTCCCTGTCACGCCAAGAGATCAGACTTGCTTCCATGGAAAGCGCTGGGCTGAGATCATACAGTGAGCTCTTCTCAATGAGTGAACCACACAGCTCACAGTTTTTCTACACAAGAGCAGAGTGATGGGTCTGAGGCAAACCCAGATGAGCGGATACGTTAAAAAAAAATAAAAGAAAAACCTTAAGAAGGAACTCTAGGATCCAACCTGTTCACTGTTCGCTGCATTAGCTTTCAGTTCAGGGAAAGTTAAAATGTCAGAAGTGAAAGCCTGGCGGTCTTGGTGCTTTGTGTAAACACGAGCTGACACACCCCCCTCTCCCACCAAGATGAACCTTTGAGGAACGCTTACGTCCCACAAAAGGCGGCTCAGTCTCTTTGCTGTGAGAAGAAATAAGAAGGCTAAAAGACTCTGAAAGTGTTGGCTCGGAAGCCAGATGGTGACATCTGTAGAGGAGGCCTCTTCCTCATAAAATACTTGTTCTTCTTGTTTGTTATGCCCTGACATTAAAATTATTTTCAGATGAGTTGTTGAAACAAGAAAGTGACCGTGGGGAGGGTAGGAGGGAGCAGGGAACCTGTTTCTGAAAAGACAATGTGAAAAAAACCGTCCTGAAAAGGCTGTTATTTTGAGGTGAGGCAGAGTGGTGATGTGTTTGGGATGAAGCTGGGTTTTTCTAGATCCTGTTTGTTTGGGGGGTTATCAGTTCAACCTTCTTTTTGGCTGCATCAGGTCTTAGCCGCAGCTCAAGGGCCTCTCTCTAGTTGTGGCAAGTGGGCTTAGCTGCTTCACAGCATGTGGGATCTTACTTCCCCCACCAGGATCGAACCCGTGTCCCCTGCATTGGAAAGAGGATTCTGAACCACTGGACCACCAGGGAAGTCCCCAAATCAGTCTTATCTCAAGCAAAATTGAGTGAAATTTCTGGTTTATGCTCTAGTATATGAATTTGGGAGCTTTCCAGCCTCTGGAAATTCTTCGAGGCTTCCAGGAACACAGTGTGATTGCTGTATGGGCTTATCGATTGCCATGTAAAAAGCATCCCCAAACTTAGGGTTTAGAACAGTGACAGTCTGGTTCCTGCTTTGCTTTGTTTTGCCTTTGCCCGCAAACCTGTAATTTGGACAGAGCCCTGTGCAAGCATTTGTCTCCAGTCCACGTGGGGTGAGCGGGGGCAGGTCACCCAGATGCTGGAAGACCCAGGTGAAACACGGCTCAGACACCGGCCGGCAAGAGTGCTGTTGGCTGGGGGCCTCAGTTCCTCTCCATGCACGCCTCTCCATTGTGACTGGGCTTCAAGAGCAAATGTCCCAGGAGACAGAGAGTGGAAGCTGCCAGCTTTTGTGAGTTCAGTTCAGTAGCTCAGTTGTGTCTGATGCCTTGCAACCCCATGGACTGCAGCATGCCAGGGCCCCAATAGTGGCAGGCTGTCACTTCTCCCAACTCTGGTCGAGGGGTCAGCACATCCAGATTTAGGCAGGAGGGGTATGGAGCCTGCCTCTCAAGCAGAGGAGTATCAGATCTCACAGGGCCTGTTCTCTAAAACCACCACCATCGCCCACACGCCATACTCGTTGACCGGCTCTCTTTTCTGCTGGAACATCTTCCCTGAATACAGCTTCTGCTGGGAGAGATGTTACTCCCCACGGAGTAAATTGAGTGGTTGTTGAAGGGAACCAGTTTTCTAGTGAAGGAACTCATCTCCCAGGTGGCACCAGTGGTAAAGGACCCCCTGCCAATGCAGGACACACAGGAGATGCAGGTTTGATCCCTGGGTTGGGAAGATCCCCTGGAGAAGGAAATGGCAACCAGCTGCAGTGTTCTTGCCTGGAGAATCCCATGGACAGAGGAGCCCGGTGGGCATAGAGTTGGACGTGACTGAGCAGCCAACACTATCTAACTAACTCCTTCTCCAGCCGTGAAATAAGGGCAGTGCCTGGCTGGCATCTCCTCAGAAAACACCGTGTGCCAGGCCTGCCTGTAGCCACTGAGCATGTGTTTTATTTCAGCTACCTCTCGTGGCGCTCATGTGAGACAGTTATCATTGTCACCCTGTCTTCTCAGAGGAGGAAACCGAGGCCCAGGCTCCGAGGCCGCTCTTCCAAGGTGGTCTTGGTCGTCAAGGGGCGGGGCGATGGCTCCAGCCCGGGGCGTCGCCGCGGAGCCCAGGCCCTCAGCCGCCGCGGCGCCTCCGAGCCGGCCGGGGCCGGGGAGGGGAGGCAGGCTGCAGGGCCGAGCGAGGCCGGCCGGCGTGGGGCAGGGGAAGCAGGCCGCAGGGCCGAGCGAGGCCCGCCGGCGTAGGCCAGCTTCCTTTTGCAGCATTCACGTCTCCAGCCTCCTCCTCAGTCAGTGAAAGGGGAGGACCATCGACTCCTAGGTCTCCTCCATCCTGAAGGGAGCGCTGAATGCTGACAGGAGCGCCGTCTCCGGGTGAGAGGCTTCACTTCAGCCACGCCTTAGCTTCCTGGGGCGCCACAGCGGGGCTAAGACCACAGGAACGTATGTTCTCACAGTTCCTGAGGCCGGGGGTCCGAGAACGGGGGAGCAGGGGCGGTTTCTCGGAGACCTCTCTCCTCGGCTCGCAGATGGCCACCTTCTCCTTCGACGTCCCTGGGGCAGGAGACCCCGGTTCGAGCCCTGGGTCGGGAAGATGCCCTGGAGGAGGGCATGGCAACCCACACCGGTACTCTTGCCTGGAGAATCCCAGGGACAGAGGAGCCTGGCGGGCCACAGTCCCGTCAGACACGTCAGAGTGACTCACACTTCACGTTCCCTCACCCACACATGGTCGTCTCTCAGTCCCAGTGCCTGTCCTGATCGCCTTCTGTAAGGACACCAGTCCTATTGCACAATCCCACCCAAGGACCTCATTTTACCTTGCATGCGTGTGTGCTAAGCCACTTCAGTCATGTCTGACTCTTTGCAACCCCATGGACTGTAGCCCATCAGGCTCCTCTGTCCATGGGATTCTCCAGGCAAGAATACTGGAGTGGGTTGCCATTTCCTTCTCCAGGGGATCTTCCCCAACCAGGCATTGAACCCACATCTCTGATGTCGCCAGCATTGGCAGGTATGTTCTTTAGCACTAGCACCACCTGAGAAACCCCATTTTATCTTACTTACCTCTTCAAAGGTCTTATCTCCAAACACTGTCACATTCTGAGGTGCCGGGGGTTAGGACTTCCACATATGAGTTTTGGCGGCACGGAATTCAACCCATGATGGCCCATTCTTCTTTCCACAGTAGGCTTTCAATACAAAAGTAAGACCTTTAACATGGATATATAAATCCTTTATTCAAGAAAACATATGCAGAATACATCATGCAAAATGCCAGGCTGGATGAAGCACAAGCTGGAAGACTCCCTGCACAAGATTGCAGGGAGAAATATCAATCACCTCAGATATGCAGATGACACCACCATTATGGCAGAGAGTGAAAAGGAAGTAAAGAGCCTCTTAATGAAAGTGAAAGAGGAGAGTGAAAAAGCTGGCTTAAAACGCAACACTCCAAAAGCTAAGATCATGGCATCGGGTTCCATCACTTCGTGGTAAATAGATGGAGAAACAATGGAAACAGTGCGAGACTTTATTTTCTTGCGCTCCAGAATCACTGCAGATGGTGCCTGTAGCCATGAAATTAAAAGACACTTGCTCCTTGGAAGAAAAGCTATGACCAACCTAGACACCATATTAAAAAGCTGAGACATTACTTTGCCAACAAACATCTGTCTAGTCAAGCTATAGTTTTTCCAGTAGTCACATATGGATGTGAAAGTTGGACCATAAAGAAAGCTGAGCACTGAAGAATTGATGCTTTTGAACTGTGGTGTTGGAGAAGACTCTTGAGAGTCCCTTGGACTGCAAGGAGATCCAACCAGTCCATCCTAAAGGAAATCAGTCCTGAATATTAATTGAAAGGACTGATGCTGAAGCTGAAACTCCCAATACTTTGGCCACCTGGTGTGAAGAACTGACTCATTGGAAAAGACCCTGATGCTAGGAAAGATTGAGGGCAAGAGAAGGGGACGACAGAGGATGAGATGGTTGGATGGCATCACCAACTTGATGGACATGAGTTTGAGCAAGCTCCAGGAATTAGTGATGGACAGGGAAGCCTGGAATACTACAGTCCATGGGGTCACAAAGAGTCAGACACGACTGAGGGACTGAACTGAACTGATGCAAGTAAATAAATATCAGATGTGAAATTCTTGGCTGAGTTGTTTTCCTCATATGCTAACACCAGTAACACTTAACCATAGGTATTTCTTTGCATTGCTGTCTCTTCTGCTAGGCTAGAAACATTTTGAAGAGAGGAAATGTGACTCATTTTCAAAATGCTTCTGCGGTGCTTAGAACATTCTTTAGTAAAGAGTGAACAGTGTCATCAAAATAGGACTGTTTGTCCTCTTTGCGAAAGGTAGTTTGGCTCAGAAAGCATCACCAAGTCAGGGGCAGGAGTAGAGCAAGCTAGGGAAAGGAAAGCAGGCTGTGACCAAACGGGGCCCGCAGGCCCGCCTCTAACCTGCTTGTGTTCTCCCGCAGTTCGTCTTCTGCCGGGACTGTAAGGAACCGTACCACGAGGGTGACTGCGGCGCCGTGATTGAAGCCTCAGGAACAGTCACTCAGGTAATGCGCCCTCTTCCTTCCCCAGATCGGGGCTCAGGCTCTCGTCAGGGACAGGAGCTGGTTTCTGGAGATCACCAAAGGTTCCAATCTGAAAAAGAAAGGACCAGACTAGCAGCCTACGGCCATGGTAATGAGGCTCCAGCTCCCCAGTCATCAGTCCCTCCAGACGACCCCTGTCCTCAGGGTCCCACTGCAGACTTCCCAACGGTTATGTGTGGTGTGTTGGTTCTTCCACGGGAGTTGTTCCCCAGGGGCGAGTGGAGTAGGGATAAGGAGTCTAGCGTGATTGGAGGAGTCTTTAGAAAAGACATCAAGCAATTTAACAACCTCTGAATCAGGGAAATCAATACTAACTTCACATTATTTTTTTTTAAGTGCCCTTGTTTAAAGTCTTTGGTGAGAACTCTCTCCATGAATGATGTGATAGAAGTATTATATGATGCAAAAATATCGTTGTTTCTTTAGCAATATTCTTACCAAACTCAGGTCCAGCTCCTCACTGCTGGAAAATCAATCCCTGAGAGGCAGCTGTTGGTAGAAAGGAAAATTGCTTTTGGTCAGAAAGCCGGCAATCTGAGGAGATGGTGGACTCAGTGTCCCCCAGAAACCATCTCTGAAGAGTCTGCTCAGCCATGAAGGTTTTAAGGGGAAAAAGGGAAGTAGTATCGGTGAGTCACTGAGATGAGGGCTCAGAGTCATCGTCATCCCCCTGCGTGCAGGCTTGTTGACTTCTTGTGAGCTTTCTTTGGATGCTCTCTTGTTCACATAGCTTGTTCGAGAGATTACTAAACTCTGAGGAGATCTGGTCATATGCTAATTGCTTATTCATCATTCCCACTTCTTTGATCTATGGAAAGAACCAACAGGTTAGACAAGCTATTATATGATCAAAAGATCTGATAGGTGTGCTCCACCCTGGATGAACAGAGCTTAGGGGCACCTGGTTTAAAAGTTACAATGTAGCTTTGCTGCTGCTGCTGCTGCTAAGTCACTTCAGTCGTGTCCGACTCTGTGTGACCCCATAGACGGCAGCCCAGCAGGTTCCCCCGTCCCTGGGATTCTCCAGGCAAGAACACTGGAGTGGCTTGCCATTTCCTTCTAAACTGACAAGAAAAGGGGTTTCCTGCTGAGGGTGTCATCCTGCAAAGAGCTGTGCTATACCTCATTTCAGTCTTGATGAGGTAAAGCACGTGTTTACTGAGGCTGACTCTCTGAAGTGTTGTATCAGGCTTTAGGAAATGCAAATGTATTTTCTTTTATTTATTGATTATCACTCACTTTTGGAAAAGACCCTGATGCTGGGAAAGCTTGAGGGCGGGAAGAGAAGTGGGCGACAGAGGATGAGATGGTGGGATGGCATAACCAACTCAATGGATATGAGTTTGAGCAAACTCCAGGAGACACTGAAGGACAGGGAAGCTGCAGTCCATGGGGTCACAAAGAGTCAGACATGACTTAGTGACTGAACAACAACAATGATCGGCCAAACCTTAGGGGAAAGGAGTAAAAATTTCAACACACTTGATGAATTTGCTCATTATTTTTCTCCTGATAGAGACATTAAGAGGGGTATAAACATGAAATCTACCCAGATAAATCCTTTAGCCATTCTATTGACAGGAACCTCATCAATAGGCATAGAAGTTCCAGAACATTTTAATTTCAAAAGTTGAGAATGGTAAATATCAGAAGGTTCTAAAGGGCTTCCCTGTGGCTCAGCGATAATCCGCTTGCCAACGCAGGTGGCACGGATTCAATCCCTGATCTTTGAGGATCCCCATGCCTCAGGGCAGCTAAGTCTGTGCACACAGGTACTGAGCCTGAGTCCGCAAGCTGCAACTTCTGAAACCACGCACTCTAAAGCCCCAGCTCTGCAACAAGAGCAGCCCCTGCAATGAGAAACTCTCACATCACACCTTAGAAAGGAGCCTGCATAGCAGAGAAACAGCAGAGCCAAAAAGAAATGAATGTTAACATTCTAAAAACAAAAAATGAAATAAAGCCTGTTTTTAAAAAAAATGCTCTAAAATGAGAGCATAAAGAAGTGAATCCCTATGAGATTCTGTGGAGGGTTCTACTCAATTTAAAGTAGCCATGGAAGCGCAGTACATGAGCTCAGGGCTTCTCAGCAGCTCCTAGTATGCTGGCCCGACCATGTTGGGAGCTTTAGGACTGGGCTGCCCTTCCTACAGCAGAGGCAGCACACGCCCTTTCTGTTGACTCATTTTAGCTCCAGGGCATTCGAATGCAAGCTCGCTGGGTCCAGAGGTCAGGAATAATGGTGTCCCTGAGACTCCCGCCACCCCCACCCACCCCCGCCACCGCCTCAGGACCAGAAGGGCTAGACCGGAAGACCGGCAGATACTCTTGGAAATGGGTGTTGTCCATCAGTTCACACCCCTCTGTTCATTTGATAAGAGCATGGACAAGGCCTTCCGAGAAGGGATACCCTAACATCTGTCTATCTCCCAACAGTAGCAGTGAAGTGAAGAAGAGCACTGCTTAACCCAAAGCTGGCCAGCGCCTGACCCACTCCATCAACCCCTTCATTCAGGAGGAACCAACCAACCTTGGTGTTGACCACTAAGGTTGTTGTTAATAAATCTCTCAGTCGTGTCCGACTCATTTGTGACCCCATGGCCTGTAGCCCGCCAGGCTCCTCTGTCCCTGGAGTTCTCCAGCCAGGAATACTGGAGTGGGTATCTGTTTCCTTCTCCAGGGGATCTTCCCAGACCAGGGATTGAACCCACGTCTCCTGCCTTGGCAGGTGAGTTGTTTACCACTGAGCCACCAGGGAAGCCCCATTGGTTAAGGTAGCCCAAATTAAAAAAAAGGAAAGGAGCTCCACAATATGGGAGAAAGAACGTTATAGCTGGCCTTAGGGACAGATGGCCAGTATCAAGGGGCCTGTGTCTGCAGACACCATCTATTAGCAGGTATTAAACAGCATTTCTATGGGACAGTCACCCTGCTAGATTCTCTGAAAAAATTCAGAGAAGTACATTTATCTTCAGAGGCTCACCAGGGAGCTATAGGGGAGGCTTATGGGAAAATAGGTAATGGTAATAATATGCCAAAACAAAATGTAGCAAATCCAGTTTTGTATAACACTTCCCTAAGAAAGTCATGAAAGGCGGGTCAGAGCTTGTCAAGGGGACAGGGGAATAAGGTGACATAGAACGTTCCAGCAGAGGGCACCAAATGGACAAAGTGCAGAAGCAAGGTTCTCGCCAGCTAGACTTCTGTTCATCCCTGCATCCTGAGGCTCAAGACAGTACGCGGTGCACTGACATCTAATAGGTGTTTGTTGAGTGATGATGGTGTCAATTGAAGAAAAATGCACACCCTAAAAGTTGTGAATTAAGTTTTTATCTAGGGACCTTACTGAGGACTATAGCCAGGAGACAGACTCTCAGACAGATCTGAAGAACCACTCTGAAGATGTAAGGGAGGAGGAGAATAATAGGAGTTTTTGTTTTTGTTCTTTTCTGATAATAGTTTGTGCTGAAAAAAAAAAATGGAGTCAAACATCAAAGTTAAGTTAATCACTCAGTCGTGTCCGACTCTTTGCGATCCCAAGGACTGTAGCCTTCCCCGGCTCCTCTGTCCATGGAATTCTCCAGGCAAGATACTGGAGTGGATTGCCATTTCCTTCTCCAGGGGATCTTCCCCACCCAGAGCTCGAAGCTGGGTCTCCTGCACTGCAGGCAGATTCTTTACCAATTGAGCCACTGGGGCAGCAAAGATTACTGCTAATCACACAAAACAGACCTCTCACATTAATGATTTTAGTGCCTTTCTTTGTGTGGGAAGGTGCAAGGGTCCGGGCTCTGAAATTATCCCTTCGATGTACATCTTGCCTACCTTGGCCAGTACCCAGGGCATAGAGCGGTTCCTGGTTTTCTGCACTCTTGAACTTCCCTCAGGGGAGGGGCCGCTGCCGTGGCGATGGCCTGATTTCAGGCAACGTTCCCTTTCCACAGTGGCATCTATCAAGGAAAAGAGGTTCTTTCATTTCTTCAATAGTATTAAACACCTCTAACAGGTTAGGCTTTGTTCTCGTCTGCGGGGATAAAGTGCCTGCTCTCATGGAGTTTGTGTTACTTTATCAGATGTCACAGGCTCCCCAGGTGGCTCTGTGGCTAAAAAAAAAAAAAAAAAAATCTGCCTGCAATGCAGGAGACGTAGGAGATGTGGATTCTGTCCTGGGTCAGGAAGGTCCTCTGGAGGAGGAAATGGCAACCCATTCCAGTATTCCTGCCTGAAAAATCCCATGGACAGAGGAGCCTAGTGGGCTACAGTCAGTCCATGGGGTTGCAAAGGGTCGGACATGACTTAGCAACTGAGCACACACACGGTAGATGCCACAGGGCTGCACAGTCAATATGATAGGAATTCCAACAAGGAATCTTTAATCCTAGACAGGGATATCCAGGAGAGGATTCAGAAGAGACACCTCTGGAATAGGACCTCTCTAAAATGAGCCTCCTTCCTGCCTGGTGCCCCTGGTAACTGAACCAGGCCTCATATTTCTCTTATTTCATTTTTTTTTAATTTTATTTTATTTTTAAACTTTACATAATTGTATTAGTTTTGCTAAATATCAAAATGAATCCGCCACAGGCATACATGTGTTCCCCATCCTGAACCCTCCTCCCTCCTCCCTTCCCACACCATCCCTCTGGGTCGTCCCAGTGCACCAGCCCCAAGCTGGTGCTTATTTCTCTTATTTCTCTTATTTCAAAATGAAGCTAATGGCCCAACCAAACTGGAAAATTCTGCTGGTCCACGACTGCCTGAGAACAGAAGGCAACTGGAGTTTGGGGGGTTTGCTGCCATTTCTTCCTAAGTCTCTGACCCACTGAGGGTCCTCCTCAGATGCACACATGAAGAGACTGTAACTGAAGGGTCACAGTGACCTGCAGTGGGGGGAAGGGTCGCAAGAACCAAGATTGATGGGGAAGGTCTGAGAGTCCAGCATCGGGGGGAGCCGTGACTGCCCCAGGCCTGAGGGAGAGGAGGCGGAAAGGGTGTTTCACAGGGACCCGCCTCAAGGGCCGGAGCCACAGAGGAGCTCTGAAAAGAGACGCAATTGGGGGGCGGGGAGTCTACGTTGCCAGGAGTGGACCCAAAGCTGGAGGGGAGTGATGACCACACCTTGGCTTCTCCCACCCATCCTCTGGGCTCTTGCTAATGTCTCCCCTGGCCACACCCAGCTGAACCAGCCACAAAGGATTCAGCCTTCCCTATGCAAGGCAGAGAGAGAAAAGAACCCAGGATAACCCGTATATTCTCCACGTCTCCGGTTTCCTCATTTCACCCAGGACTACTCTTGGACATGGAGAAGGATGAACCCAACAATCTATTTCATCAAACTGAGAGAGCCAATTCCATTTGGCAAGAGAATGAAGGGTTTTTATTTTCCTAGAGCCAGTTTATTTTCTGTTTCCTTCATTTCTCTCAGACCACAGTGATCTTCAAATGGGTGACCTCTGCAATCCCATTGACCTGAAACCTTTGAAAGGATGGCACTCCACACACCTGACAATAAAAATCTCATCGCAGCCTCCCCTCCTGGGACGGAAGGCTTCAGATGAATCCTCATGTCTGAATGTTGCTAATACAACAAAATACCGTCATTAGCCTTCTTCAAATTTCCTTTCCATTCAATTCACTTGTAAGGCTTTTCCTTTCAGCCGTCCGTGGCCATGCTCCACTGTTCTGTCTTGAAAGCTGAGCGGTTTCTGGGCTTTGATATGACATTATCCAACCAGACAAGCCTGTGTCTCCTGGGGCCCAATTGGGCTTTTCCTATCAACTAAGCTATTTGACCCTACACTTAATGCATTTTTTGATTAATGCAATATTTAAAAAAAAAAAAAACTCAAAAATTGGTTTTAAATTGGTTTTAAAATATTGAACGAGCTTGAAGTCAAAACTGCTGGGGGTCTGGGGAATCAGTGACAGAAGATCAATCCTTCTCGGGCTAATGCGAGTCCAGCCCCATTTGCTGCTGCTTGCTCAAGCGGGGTGTTCTCCTCCATGTGTTCCCCTGGAGGCTTTCTAATAAGTAAACACTTGCTCTTGTAAACCACATAAATTGATTCGTTCTCCCAGGGGTTCTAAGCAGTTGACGTTCCTCCTCCTATTCAACAAGAAGGCGAATGAGACTTCCAGAGTTGTAGCAGTGTTGTCCAAAGCCACAGAGGAGATTATTTTCATTGGCTGTGCCTGCTTAAAGAAGTCTGGGAACACTGACCCCTCTCTCTGATGCATAAATCTACTGTGTCTAATGGGAGTGTGCACCCCTGCCTGCCAAGCTCCTACTTGACCTGCAAGACCCAGAGCATGTGTTACCTCCTCCATGAAGCCATGCGCCCAGCCCACGACTTCCTCCAAGCTCTCAGACTACTACACAGACCTCTGTGATCCATTCATCACATTGAAGTGCTGTTTCCTTGGATCTTCCCTAAGATTCTAAGCTTTCTTGGTGCAAGATTTGTACCTGTTTTGTCTTTATAACCCCAGTGTCCAGCTTAGGCTGTACCCATTAAATGTTAGTGAATGAATGATGACACCCCCCCCACTTTCATCCTCACGTGTTCAGCCTCATTGTGAGGCTGGGAAAGCATGCTACAGGAATGGGGAGGGGGACAGAGGCCAAGATGGTGACACAGGAACCCCTAAGCCCCCCGCTTCTCACGGCCACACAAAACCCACTGGCACACCTCAGAGATAATAATACAGGTTCAGTTCCAGACCATCACAACAAGGCAATATCACAGTAAAGCAAGTCTCACAAATGTTTTTGTTTCCCAGTGCATATAAAAGTTATGTTTGCACTCTATTGTATTCTATTAAGTATACAATATCATTGTGTTCCAAAAGTACATACCTTAATAAGAAGCTATTGTTCATTCACTAAGTTGGGTCTGCCTTTTTGTGACTCCATGAACTGTAACACACAAGACTCCTCTGTCCTTCACTATCTCCCCGAGTTTGCTGAAACTCATGTCCATTGAGTCGATGATGCCATCCAACCATCTCATCCTCTGTCACCCCCTTCTTCTCTTGCCCTCAATGTTTCCCAGCATCAGGCAGGGTTTTCTCCAATGAGTCGACTCTTCACATCAGGTGGCCAAAGTATTGGAGTTTCAGCTTCAACATCAGTCTTTCCAATGTACACTCAGGACTGATCTCCTTTAAGAGAATGGACTGGTTGGATCTCCTTGCAGTTCAAGGGACTCTGAAGAGTCTTCTCCAAAAACCACAGTTCAAAAGCATCAATTCTTCGGTGCTCAGCCTTCTTTATGGTCCAACTCTCATATCCATACATAACCACTGGAAAAACCATAGCTTTGACTACATGGAGCTTTATTGGCAGAGTGATGTCTTTGTTTTTTAAAATGCTATCTAGGTCTGTCATAGCTTTCCTTCCAAGGAGCAAGTGTTGAGGCTGCTGACTGATCAGGGTGGTGGTTGCTGAAGGTTGGGATGGCTATGGAAATCTCTCAAAATAAGACAGCAATGAAATCTGCCACATGGATTGACTCTTCCTTTCACGAACAATGTCTCTGTAACATTTCTCCACAGTAGAACTGCCTTCACAATTGAGGTCAGTCTTCTCAAATCCTGCCACTGCTTTATGAAGCCAGTTTAGGTAATATTCCAAATCATTTGTTGTTGTTTCAACCATTGTCACAGCATCTGGCCCAGGAGTCAATTCCATCTCAGGAAACAACCTTACTTGTTCATCCACAAGAAGCAGCTCCTTATCCATAAAGTTTACCATGAGATTGCAGCAATTCAGTCACATCTTCAGGCTGCAGTTCTAGTTCTCTCACCATTTCCACCACATCTGCTGTTCCTTCCTCAAAATCACCCTTGAGGACTGGAATCAGTTTCTTTCAAACTCCCGTGAATGTTCACATTTTGACCTCTTCCCATGAATCATGAATGTTCTTCATGGCATCTCAGATGTTGAGTCCTTTCCAGAGGTATTCAATTTACTTCGCCAAAATCAACCAGAGGAATCACTGTCTATGGCAGGTATAGCCTTATGAAGTGTGTTTCTTAAGTCATAAGACTTGAAAATCGAAGTGGCCCTGATGCTTGGGCGGCAGAACGGATGTTGTCTCAACAGGCATGAAAACAGCGTGAGTCTCATTGTGCGTCTCCATCAGGGCTCTGTGGTCACCAGGTGCCTTGGCAGTGAGTAGTAACACCTTGAAAGGAACCCTTTTTTTCTGAGCAGTAGGTCTCAACCATGGGCTGGAAATACTCAGTAAACCGTGTTGTGAGCAGGGGTGCTGTCATCCAGGCTTTGCTGCTGCTTTTATTGAGCACACGCAGAGTAGACAGAGCACGATTCTTAAGGGCCCTGGGATTTGGGGGATGGTAGATGCGTGTTGGCTTCAACTTATCACTGACTCTGTGGACATGAGTCTGAGCAAGCTCCAGGAGTTGGTGACGGACAGGGAAGCCTGGCGTGCTGCAGTCCCTGTATGCAAAGAGTCAGACACGACTGAGCGACTGAACTGAACTGAAGTCATCAGCTGCATTCACCCCTAACAAGAGGATAAGCCTGTCCTTTGAAGCTTTGAAGCCAAGCGTTGGCTTCTCCTCTCTAACTATGAGAGTGCTGATGGCATCTTCTTCTAAGATAACGCTGTTTCTTCTGTTGTTCAGTGTAACCACCTTCATGAATTAGCTAGATCTTCTCAATAACTTGCTGCCGCTTCTACATCAGCCCTTGCTGCTTCACTCTGCACTTTTATGTTATGGAAGTGACGTCTTTCCTTAAACCTCGTAAGCCAACCTCTGCCAGCCTCAAACCTTTCTTATGTAGCTTCCTCACCGCTCTCAGCCTTCATAGAATTGAAGAGAGTTAGAGCCTTGCTCAGGGCTTTCCCGGTGGCTCACTGGTAAAGAATCGCCTGCAATGCAGGAGACACAGGAGACACAGGTTCAATCTCTTGTTCAGGAAGAGCCCCTGGAGGAGGGCATGGCAACCCACTCCAGTGTTCTTGCTAGGAAAATCCCATGGACAGAGAAGCCTGTGGACTACAGTCCATGCAGTCACAAAGAGTTGAACACGGCCGAAGTGACTGAGCACAGCCCTGCTCTGGATCCGGCTTTGGTTTAAGGGAGTGTTGTGGTTGGCTTGGTCTTCTTTCCAGATCATACAACTTTCTCCACATGCACAGTAAGGCTGTTTTCACTTTCTTATTGTTTGTGTGTTCACTGGAGTAGCACTTTAAATTTCCTTCAAGAACTTTCCCCTTGCATTCAGAACTTAACAGTTTGGTGCAGGAGGTCTGGCTTTCAGCCTGTCGAGGTTTTGGACATGGCTTCCTCACTAAGCTTAGTCACTTCTAGCTTTTGATGTAAAGTCGGAGACTTGCAACTCTTCCTTTCTCTTAGAGACCGTTGAGGGTTATTGATCGGCATAATTTCCATCCTGTTGTGTCTCAGGGAATAAGGAGGCCTGAGAAGAGGGAGAAAGGCAGGGGAACTCATGGGCTCCAGGGCAGTCACAACACACACAACATTTCTCAGCTAAGTTCAAAGATTCATGGTGCCTCAGAACAATTGCAATAGTAACATCAAGGGTCACTGGTCATAGATCACCATAACCCATATAATAATAATGGAAAAGTTTGAAATATCACAAGAATTACCAAAATGTGACACAAAAACTCAAAGTGAGCAAATGCGATTGGAACAGTGAATACCTGTGAAGTGCAGTAACGTGAGACATAATAGAACCAGCTCTGACTGTACAGCGTCCACCGTACAATGACAGGGATCCAGGGACAAGCTGAGTGACTCCTGCACACCAGACAAAGGAGAAGATGCCCTCATGGAAACAGGCAGGAAAGGCTGACACACTCTTGCGCTAAAACCCGCCCCCCAGGATTTCCCTGGCCGTCCAGTGGCTAAGACTTGGCACTTCTACTTCAAGGAGCACAGGTTTGATCTTGCATGCCATACAGTGCCCCAGGTGAGAATCCGCCTGCCAATGCAGGAGCTGCAGGAAACACAGGTTCCATCCCTGGATCCCTGGATCAGGAAGATCCCCTGGAGTGGGAACGGAGGAGCCTGGCAGGCTATAGTCCACGGGGTCACAAAGAGCCAGATACGACTGAGTGACTGAGCATGATCCGTGCAGCACAGCAAAAAACATCCCCACCCCAGCATTGACCCTTGGAACTGCAAGGGAACCCCCAACACGCAGCTTCTCCCCGAGGACCAAAGGGTTTGGACCCCACATCTTGTGCACCAACTGTTGGGATTCCCACTGGAGGGACTGACTCCCAAAGCAGCTAGCTCTAAAAACCAACAGAGCTTGTGTGCATGAGACCCACAGGACTGTAGCAAACCAAGAAGTGATTCTTAACAAGATGCGCAGCACTCGCCATAGCTCTCCCCGCAGGGCTTAGTGCAGAGGGCGCAGGCAAAATCTCACGGTCTTTCCGTCAGAGAGGTGATCTGCCTACTTTGACAGTGTTTAGCAGGCACTTAGGGTGGGCAGAAGGCGATGGCATCCCACTCCAGTACTCTTGCCTGGAAAATCCCATGGACGGAGGAGCCTGGTGGGCTACAGTCCATGGGGTCGCTAAGAGTCGGACATGACTGAGCGACTTCACTTTCACTTTTCACTTTCATGCATTGGAGAAGGAAATGGCAACCCACTCCAGTGTTCTTGCCTGGAGAATCCCAGGGATGGCGGAGCCTGGTGGGCTGCCGTCTCTGGGGTCGCACAGAGTCGGACACGACTGCAGCAACTTAGCAGCAGTAGCAGCAGCAGGGCGGGCTGTGACCCCCGAAGACCAGGGAAGCCAGAGCACAGTTCCCCTGCCTTCTCTGTGCAGTCCACGATGAGTCACCGGTGCCCCCCTGGAAGGAGCCCGTGCACACGTCTGCACTGCAGCCGTTAAGGCTGCTGCCCTCAGAACGGATCACATACCGCTCTGATGGACAACGAGTCTTCCACTCATGAGTCCCTCGGGACTGGAGCAAACAAAGAAGCAATTCTGAGCTGGGAGCAGACCAAAAGAAAAAATGCCTATCTTCCATCCTGAAAGGGGCATTTTGAAAGTGCCACCTGGGGCCCAGGCTTCTAATTTAGTGGCCTCCAGGGCTGACTGCAGCTCTTCCCAGAGGCCAGGGCAGCAGGCAGGTACATCTCCCCTTTCTCCTCTCAGCCCGCTCCGATAATGGAGCCGAGGCCTCAGCATCTCGCAGGAAGGAGTTTGTACACACCCAGCTTTTGCAGCTTCCACTTGAGGTGACCCCACCCACCTGGGGTCACCTGGCCCTAATAGCCAAAGGGGCTTGCATCCATGAGTCCTGCAGGACTGGAGCAAAGAAGCAGTCATTTAGGTGTTTTTTGGTTGCATTGGATCCTCCGTGTGGCGAGAGGGCTTTCTCTAGTTGCAGAGAGCGGGGGCTGCTCTCGAGTTGTGGCCCACGGGCTTCCCACTGCGTGGCTTCCCTTGTTGCAGAGCCTGGGCTCTAGAGCACACGGGCTCAGTTGTTGTGGTGCTGGGGCTTAGTTGCTCCTTGGCATGTGGCATCTTCCTGGACCAGGGATCAAACCCGTGTCCCTTGCATTGGCAGATGGAGTCTTATTTATCCACTGTACCCCCTGGGAAGTCCCAAAGAAACAGTTCTTAGTAGGCACAGGAACATCGCCACCGCCCCCTGCAAGTACCCACTCATACCCAGCAGAGAGGGAGCAGGTGCTCCCTGGAAGGGACCTAATGACATGTTTTCCCAGCTGCTGCCTGAGAATCCACTTCTAATTGGCCCAGGTGCAACTGGGCTGAGTGCCATCCTCCCCTTTGGGACAGTGACAGGTCTTGGCACACGCTCACCTGCCGGGAGCCACTAAGAACAGAGGAGGAGGCTTGGACAATCACAGAAGGCAGAGAGACAACCGGTAGCCCAGGCCAGTCTGCTTGATAATATTCAGCCCCTGCACTAGGCCGTTCGGTCAAAGCTGAGAGCTGTGTCTGTTTCATCTAAGGCACAGAAACGCCCACGGAGTCAGAAAAACAGAGAAACAGGAAAATGTTCCAGACAAAAGAACAAGATACATCTCCAGAAACAGATCTTATTTTCATGGAGATAAGTGATTTTCCTGATAGGGTAACAGTCATACATGTTCACTGAGGTCAGTAGAGCAATGCGTGTACAGGGTGCATATACAAGCAATGCATATATGTGCATATATACTTCAACAAAGAGAAACTATTAAAAAGCACCAACCAGAAATCACAGAGCTGAAGAATACAATAACTGAACAGAAATTTGCGATCCGAAGTTTCGAATGCAGACTAGATCAAGCAGGAGAAAGGATAAAGCAAACTCAAAGACCAGTCAGTGGAATTCATCCAATCAGAGGCGTATTGGAAGGGTAAAGGATGAAACAGAAGAAAGATACTATAAGAAATTTATGGGGCACACTATTTAATGAAATAGACCATGCATGAATTATGAAAAGTGAAAGTCTTAGTTGCTCAGTCGTGTCCGACTCTGTGCGACCCCATGGACTGTAGCCCACCAGGCTCCTCTGTCCATGGAATTCTCCAGGCAAGGATACTGAAGTGGGTAAGCCGTTCCCTACTCCGGGGAAACTTCCCAACCCAGGGATTGAACCCAGGTCTCCTGCATTACAGGCAGATTATTTACAGTCTGACCCACCAGGGAAGCCCAAATGAAATATTGACATATAACATTTTATAAGTTTAAAGGGCACAATATATTGATGATACTCGTATCAGATAAATTAGACTTTAAAACAAAGGCTGTGAAAAGAGACAAAGAAGGTCACTCAAAGGATCAATCCAAGAAGAAGATATAACAATTATAAATATATATCCACCCAACATGGGAGCACACATGATATGTTCCTAACAAGTATGAAAAAGGAGAAATTAACAATAACACAATAATAGTGGGAGACTTTAATACCCCACTCACACTTATGGATAGATCAACTAAACAGAAAATTAACAAGGAAAAAAACAAAAAACAAAAAAACATGTATCTATAAAGCTCACTAAAGCAAAGCACAGTAAAATGAGGTATATTTATAAAAGGCGTTAAATTTATCAAATAAAAAAAAAAATAAAGTGCTGAAAAATTAAAGCTGTCAAAAAAAAAAAAAAAAAGTAGGGCAGTATTCTTTAACAATGACAATATCATAAAAAAACAAAGAAAGGCTGTAAAAGTGTTCCAGATTAAAAGAGACTTTATCAACATGACAATGAAATGCAATATCTGATCCTGGACTAGATCTTGTACTAGAAGGAAAAAGTGCTAAAAAGGACACTGAGGGTCAGTTAACAGTATTAGAATACAGACAGTAGATTTAATAAAAGTATTTTATCCATGTTAAATTACTGAAGCTGACAACTGTACTATTACAGTTATTAACCAATATCCTATTCTTAGGAAATTCAGAAATATGTACTGAAGTATGTGGGATACTTCATGGGAATAAAAACCATGATATCTGCAGCAGGCCTTCCAAGAGTTTAGAAAAAAACTTTTTGGGTGGGAGCAGACAAATAATAAAGAAATGGGGTGAAATAAGAACAAGTGAAAAATCTGGGCAGAGGTTATATGGATATTATTTGTATTATTTTTGGAACTTTTCTTTAAGCTTGACATTAAAAATTAAAAATGTGCAAAAAAAAAAATAAATAAAAGAGATAGTTCATCACGAAGATATAACATTAGGAAATATTTTTTAACGCTAGTAAATATTTATTCACTCCACACAGGAGCACCTAAATATTTAAAACAAATATTTATGGAGCTGAAGGAAGAAACAGATAACCATATGATAGCAGCAGGGAATTTCAGCACCTCACTTACAACAGTAGATGTATCACCAGACAGAAAATCAATTAGGAAATGTTAGGTCTAAACTCCATGTCGTGTTTTCAGGAAGCAAGCGCTGAGCCCCTAGAGATGTGAGTGTAGGCTTGGGGTCAGGGGGTGCAGGCTTGGGGCGGGGGGTGCACTTGGGGGTCTTGCTGTGCATAGTGAAAGCCGCAGGCGGCAGAAGAAGGGGCTTCAGTTGCAGCAGGGGGTTCAGCCCGTCCTGTGAGGAGCTCTGGAGCCAGGATGAGCCCTCAGATCTCTGCATCAAGGAGGGCGGGCAGCAGGAATGCACTCCCCCAAGCACAGACCCGCCTTTGTCTGTGGGCCCCCGACCCAGCAGGGAACGTGACACGGGGGAGGAAGCCACTTCTTTCAGCTGAGGGCAATTCCTGGTTGGAGTCTATCACCGAGAGCTATTCGGCCAACACACCTCATGGCCAGGGAAATAGTTGTTCTGGCCAGGGTCTCAGCACGACTACAATCCACCCTTGGGGTAACAGTCATGCAGACATTCACTGAGGTCGGTAGAACGATACAAGGTGCATATACAAGCAATGCGTATATGGTTTCAACAAAGAGAAACTATTAAAAAGTACCAACCAGAAATCACAGAGCTGGAGAATACAGTAACTGAACAGAAAATTGTGATCGAAAGTTTCGAACGCAGACTAGATCAAGCAGGAGAAAGGATAAAGCAAAGTCAAAGACCGGTCAGTGGAATTCATCCAATCAGAGGCGTATTGGAAGGGTAAAGGATGAAACAGAGTAAAAATCCTCCCTGACCGTCAGGAAGAGGCAGGGCTGCAGCCATAACGGAGGGAAGAGGAGCAGGTTGGTGCCTAGGTGACTCACCGTGCCATCTGTTGGTGCCCTCCTGCCCAGCCTGGAGAGCAGATGGTCAAGCTCAGTAGCCGTGCTTTAGAAGAGCAGGTGGCCAGGGGCTTGGACCCATCAGGGATGACCTGGAGTGCATGGCTGAGGGTGACTGCCGTGAAGCAGACGCCACCTCCAGACCAGCTGCAGTGCAGGGAGCTGCGGACCCCTACTTACCTTCCTCCTGTGAACCTTCCTGACAGTCCGTTATGCTGCCAGAGTGGCAGCTCCTCCCCTTGCCCTCCAGTCTCTGGGCGAGCAACATAAAGACAGCTTCAAGTTGAACAGAATTCTTCATATATATCCCAGGCTCAGGAGTTGCAGCTCCCAGGCTCCAGAGCACAGGCTCAGTAGTTGCTGCACTTGGGCTTCGTTGCTCTGTGACACGTGGGATCTTCCCAGACCTGGGACTGAATCTATGTCTCCTGCACTGGCAGGCTAATTCTTTACCACTGAGCCACCAAGGGAGCCCTTTTTCTTTTTAAACCCTAATGCTTAAAAAAAATTTTCTTTATTTGGCTGCACCAGATCTTAGTTACGGCACGCAGGATCTTTCCATTGCAGCATATGAGATATAGTCCCCTGACCAGGGATTGAACCCATACCACCCCCTGCATTGGGAGTAAGGAGTCTTAGCCACTGGACCGCCAAGAAAGTCCCTTTTATTAAAAAAAATGTATTTATTTGACCGCGCTGGCTCTTAGTTTCGGCATGTGGGATCTAGTTCCCTGACCAGGAATTGAACCCTGGCCCCCTGCATGGGGAGCAGGGAGTCTTAGCCACTGGATTGCCAGGGAAGCACTCCAAGTTTAACAGAATTTGTGATGTATTTCATAGTAGAAACATTTTTCCCTGTGGAAACCAGAGCCTTTGTACCTGTGAGGCTCAGAGCTGCGCAGACAGAGCACAGATTCCCAGGTGGGTCCCTGGGAGTTGCGGCAAGAGGGGCCGGTCCTGCTCCCACCTTTGACCCCGAGCCACCGGATTCTACCTGGTGGAGGCACAGCATCGGGTATGGTTGTCAGTTTACATGGAAACAATGGACAGAAGCAAGGTGTTCAGGGAGGGATGACGGGTTCCCTCTGGGCAGCTCAGCAGAGGTGCTCGGCGGGTCAAGGAAGAGATGAGTAGACCACCTCAGAGGGATGCTCAGCTGAAAAAGACACCGATTAGATTTATCATCTCAGGGCCCTGCACTTCAACCCCCAGTTCTATAACCAGAGGCTGAGAGACGTGCCTGCCCTGGAGAAGGAGCTGAGAACAGCCACAGCTCAGAAGGCTGGATTCCCGGGTGCCCTTTGCCATCTCACTGCGGGCTTTCCTCCCAGATGTCCACTGCCGTTCACGTAACGACAGCCCCGGAATTGGGAGACCAGGGTGGGCGGCGGGGGTAGATCACTCCTGGAGGTCTGGGTCCACAGTTCTCTGGGAGTGTAGCTCCTGAATCACTTGTTGGTTTACGTAAAGCAGCTTTGTCAGTGCTACTTCATTCAAGTCCTTGACTCTGGATGCAAAGGGTGGCAGACTGTTAGCACAAGTCCGTGTGCCTGACGCACAGCGAGGCCGAAAGGAGCCGGGAGCAGGGAGCAGTTTATTGCAGGCCCCTGCCCGGATGGCTTAGCGGGTAAAGAATCCACCTGCAGTGCAGGAGACACAGGAGATGCAGGTTCCATCCCTGGCTCAGGAAGATCCCCCGGAGAAGGAAATGGCAACCCACCCCAGTATTCTGGCCTGGAAAATCCTATGGACAAAGGAGCCTGGTGGGCTGGAGTCCATGGGGTCGCAAAGGACACTACAGCCTGCAGGCACAGCATTCGAGGAGACGGGTGGCTTTTGGCCCAGCAGAGACGGGTCGAGCTCCCAGAAGTGTTCCAGCAAAGCACTTTTTAAAAAAGGAGGAGAGGGTCCTGGGGTCTGTGATCAGTTCATGCCCAGTTCTCTGACTGGCTGATGGCAAGAGAACAGGGCGAGGAGCAGGGGTTACCATCAGTCCTCAGGCTCCAGGGGACCCGGGGCTGTGCGCTCAGGGTCGCCAAAAATAGTTAACTTCTTCCCTTGGGTGGGGCGTCTCACATCTGCACAGATCAGCTGGGAGAGAATCTGCCTGCAATGCTGGAGACCTGGGTTCAATCCCTGGGTTGGAAAGATCCCCTGGAGAAGGGAAAGCCTACCCACTCCAGTATTCTGGCCTGGAGAATTCCATGGACTGTACAGTCAATGGGGGTCTCAAAGAGTCGGACACAACTGAGCGACTTTCACTTTCACATCTGGGAAACAACTCAAGAAACTTGCATCAGATACTGTTATCTACTTCAGAGAGGAGTTAGAGTGGAGGATATGGGGGCCTGTCTAAGAAAGGGCCCCTGGGGTCCTGCTCGGTTACAATCCCCCCCTTTCCTTTGATACTCCTTAATTTTGAGGAGAAAAAGGTTTGAACAAGAAAAGAAATAAAGATTCAGATAAAGATGTTAATCAGAAACTTGGCAGGGATACCCACAGGGTCCTGCTTGGTTACAAGATGAGCAGACGCCTAATGACACCTAATGATGATGACAGAACCCCTGAAACGCAGCTGTGAGGTCGTTGTCTGCAGCCGCGCGGTCCGTCTGCAGCCGCGCGGTCCGTCTGCACCATCATTCGACAGACAGGTGCAGCGCAGGTGCTGCAGACAACCCCGAACTTCTGCGGCGCGTCTCCCACGCGCTTCACTCGTTGGCTCTGGGGAGCAGAAGCGGCCCTGGGCTGGGGCTCAGAGCGGCTGTGGTTCCCCGATTTCCAGGCCTGGCACTCACATTCTTCCAGGGGTTCTCCTCCCCTGCCCCTCAGCAAGGCCTGCTGAGCTATAAATAATAGAAAGAGCATGTATGGGAAGTATTTTATGCCTTGTACTATAAAATGGTACAACTTTGAGGTTTGAGTTTTTTAAGGCTGAATGCTAAAAAAAAGGTCAGGCATGAGAGAGAGAGAATGGAGTAGGAAATGGCAACCCACTCCAATATTCTTACCTGGAAATTCCCATGGACAGAGGAGACTGGTGGGCTACAGTCTGTGGGGTCGCAAAGAGTTGGACACGACTGAGCAACAAGGAAATAAGTCCTGAATATTCATTGGAAGGACTGATGCTGATGCTCCAACATTTTGGCCACCTGATGCGAAGAACTGGCTCATTTGAAAAGACCCTGATGCTGGGAAAGATTGAGGGCAGGAGGAGAAGGGGACGACAGAGGATGAGATGGTTGGATGGCATCACCAACTCGATGGACACGAGTTTGAACAAGCTCCGGGAGTTGGTGATGGACAGGGAGGGCTGGCGTGCTGCAGTCCCTGGGGTCGCAAAGAGTCGGACACGACTGAGCGGCTGAACACAGAGAGAGAAAAAATGAAACACAACATTGAAAAGCAAATGGTGGCACACCTGAGCATGTGCGCACATACACACACACACATGCCTCACATACACACACTACACATACCCCCTCACACACACCATCTCTGCCTGGCAATTCCCTGGGTTTCCAATTAGAAGACGGGAAATAGCTGCAGAGCTCCTCTCAGTCACCAGGTGGCGCCAAAACCTTAAGGGAAATCATACTTTGCAAGTACTGGTAGCCAAAGTGAAGTGACCTTCACTTCACAAGGGTTCACCCCTTTCAACTGACAACAAGGGCAGGAGAATCAAGACACAGAAGCAGCATTTCTGGGTGAAGTGCAGACTTGAAAGACTGAGAGCCGGGTCCTACCTACAATGTAATGAACCCTTTATTCACTGATGGGTTAAAGATGGAGGCGTGGGGGGTGTATATATTGTCCGCAGGACAGGAGATGGATCACCTGCTCTGTCTGATCGCCTCTTATCAAATGAAGCAGCTTCCAAACATGCATGAAGTGTCAGCACGTTGGAGGTGCTTTTTAAAAATATTTGTTTGTTTGGCTGTGTCGGGTCTTAGTTGGGACACTTGGGACCTGTCGTTGCAGAGCGTGGACTCTCGTTTCCGGCGTGTGGGCTTAGCTCCTCTGGCATGTGGGATCTTAGTCCCCCACCAGGGACTGAACCCATGTGCCCTGCATTGCGAGGCGGATTCTTAACCACTGGACGGCCAGAGAAGTCCCGCGTCAGCACATTCAAACTAATGGCTGTTGTTTTCCAAGTTCACGTTGAATTTCTTTCTGCAGAAATTAAGTGTACCTCTCTTATCTGATCAGCCCTGTCCTGTGAGGAGTCCAAGGCCAAGCAGAATGGCTTTGAAGTCCAATAGGCCTGGTCTTAAGAGTGAGTGTCGACTGGGACTAGCTGCAGGGGTTGATGGGGGTCAGCTTGGCTCATGCTGCACAGCTGTTCTGTTAGACACCAGTCTCCGTGCTGCTGGGAAGTCAGTTTGTAGGTGTGGTTAACCCCTGCCACCAGTTCGCTGACTCATGTCAAATAGATGACCCACAATGTGGGTGGGCCTCATCTAATCACCCGAAGGCCTTAGGATCAGCCCTGTCATAAGGTTCATGAAGCAAAGACTGAGGTTTTCCAGAGAAGAAGGAATTCAGCCTTGTGATTATAACTTGGAAACTCCTCCTGCATTTCCAGCTTCCCCTACAGATTTTGAACTAACCAGCTCCCACAATCCCATGAGCCAATTCCTTAAAGTAATTCCTCCATATTTTATACATATGTATGTACACGTGTACATGTACATATGTACATGTGTGTGTGTATATATATATATATCAGTTTAGTTCAGTCTCTCAGTTGTGTCCAACTCTTTGCAACCTCATGAACCACAGCACGCCAGGCCTCCCTGTCCATCACCAACTCCCGGAGTCCACCCAAACCCATGTCCATCGAGTCGGTGATGCCATCCAGCCATCTCATCCTCTGTCATCCCCTTCTTCTTCTGCCCTCAATCTTTCCCAGCATCAGGGTCTTTTTCAAATGAGTCAGCTCTTCGCATCAGGTGACCAAAGTACTGGAGTTTCAGCTTCAACATCAGTCCTTCCAATGAACACCCAGGACTGATTCCCTTTAGGATGGACTGGTTGGATCTCCTTGCAGCCATATATATAAACATATATGTGTGTATATATATATCTCCTATTGTTCTGTGTGTTTGGAGAATGAACCCTCACTGACACATGAGCTGTAGTCATCAGTAAGTGAATTATATCACCTCTCCAAGACATGCTTTCCTCATCTGTAACGTGATGTTGTAAAACCAAAAGGATTTAATGAATAACGCACGCACCGTGCCTAGCGTGGATCCTGATCAATCACGGTGTATACTAAGCACGATATTCTTCCCTCATCCATCCTCATCCCAGCACACACACCCCCCCACAAGTTTACATCAGGCTGCAGAGATGAGACGCACACCTCCAAGACAATCTGTGCTAGAGCACACGCGCGCACACAAACACACACAATTCCTTGTCTCTGTGCTGACTGCAGTGTATGCAGATGTCCTGTCTCAAAGGGTCGTCCACAGACCAGCTACTAGGGCATCACTCAGGAACATGGTGAGACCTACTGATCCAGGGACTTTCCTGATGATCCAGTGACTGGGCTCTGAGCTCCCAACGCAGGGGGCTCAGATTCAGTCCTGTTTTAAAAAATAAATAAATGAATTGTAAAAACCCTGGTGATCCAGAAACTGGGAGGAGACTGCTGGCTTTGAGGGTGGGAGTTGAGCGAGGGGGGGCGGGGTCTACAGCAACCGGGGTTTGAACAAGCCCTCCAGGTGCCCCCACGGGCTGAGAGCCACTGCTGTGCTGACTTGTCAGCGCTACAGAGCAGGGACTTCTTTTGTCTGTTGTCTGCAGATTCTCTTTTGTTTACATATTCCCAGTACCTAGAACAGTGCCTGGCACATCGCAGGCATCCACCACATGTTTGCTGAATGAAGGGGTTTCTGTGCCAGCTCGACAAAAAAAATAACAGTCGGCTTTGTACCAGCATATCTGCACTTCACACAAAGGACAGGCTTGTTCTCTGCTCCAGCTCCCTCTTTGCGTCAGGGATGCCTCCACATTCCAGCTCCTGTCTGCCTTGATCATTTTAGTCTTGACCGGCCTGAGCGATCGTGGACTCGAGACCTCCATCATCCAACATCCAGCTCAGGTTGCCTTCCCCACCTGACTGCAGACTTCCCCCATTTGCCAATTCGTGAGGCTAGTGAAACACAAAGAACTTTAAAATTCCCATTAAGTGATACCCTCATTAATTATCTCACAGCTTAATATTTAGGCTGTCCTCTTTCCCCACCCATCTCAAAGCATGCTCACAGACATTATTTACCTTCCTTCCACTCCATGAAGCAGACCGAGGTCCCTTGGGGCAGGCAGGGCTGTATAAGATCTAATCCCACAGTGGTGCCTTGTACTGATCGCGCCAAGAGCAGAAATCACCTCTGGTACTGTCGTCATCAAGAGTATCCTTCCAGACCGAATCTGACGGCATGGCCTGGGAAGTCTGGAGCTGAGCGCTGGGAGTGTAGCCTGGCAGCTCTCCCTGTCCATTGCCTGACACTCCATTACATTCTAGGACTTAAGTGATTTCCTTCTAAATACACGTAGAGATAGATATATTCTCAGTATTTAGTGATTAAATATATGTATTATATAAACTAATGCTATGTAAACACACAGCTGCTGTGCTCTGCTCAGTGACATCAGTCGTGTCTGACTCTTTGCTACCCCGTGAATCATAGCCCAGCAGGCTCCTCCGTCCATGGAATCTCCAGATAAGAATACTGGAATGGGTTGCCATTTCTTCCTCCAAGGGATCTTCCCGACCCAAGGATCGAACCCCTATCTCCTGCCTCTCCTGTATTGTAGGCAAATTCTTCACCAGTGAGCCACCAGGGAAGCCCATAAATACATAGATCCCCCCCAAAAAATGTTCAGTTCAGTTCAGTTCGGTCGCTCAGTCATGTCCGACTCTTTGCAACCCCATGGACTGCAGCACGCCAGGCCTCCCTGTCCATCACCAACTCCCGGAGTTTACTCAAACTCATGTCCATTGAGTCAGTGATGCCACCCAACCATCTCATCCTCTGTTGTCCCCTCCTCCTCCTGCCCTCAGTCTTTCCCAGCATCAGGGTCTTTTCAAATGAGTCAGCTCTTCATATCAGGTGGCAAAAGTATTGGAATTTCAGCCTCAACATCAGTCCTTCCAATGAACACCCAGGACTGATCTTCTTTAGGATGGACTGCTTGGATCTCCTTGCAGTCCAAGGGACTCCCAAGAGTCTTCTCCAACACCACAGTTCAAAAAGAGAGAGTAATAAATATTAATAGTTCCAAGAATCTTTGTGCCTGAAAGGGAACCGCAGTGTTCTAACTCACCGGCAGGGGGCGCGCTGCTCACAAGCAGTGCTCTTGGACTAGAACATTTGTCTGCTGGAACCTCCACTCTGTGCAGAGGCAGGAGTTTTCAGTTAAAGATGTGGCAAGTGGGTGCTATCTGGGCATTCAGTTTTGATGATAAAGGCGACACTTCACAGTTGGCGTTCACCTGAAAACACTCTCATCTGATTTCAGCTAACTAATTTCAGAAATTAATGCTAATCAGATCCTTTTTGGAAAATAGATTTAAGTTGACTTTTAGAAGTAGGATATTTGTTGTTGTTTAGTCACTAAGTTGTGTCCAACTCTTAGTGACTTCATGGACCGTAGCCTGCCAAGTTCCTCCGTCCATGGGATACTCCAGGCAAGAGTACCGGAGTGGGTTGCCAAGCTCTCAATGAGAGAGTCATTTCCTAGGCAGGTTGATAGGCAATCTAGGGGTCCCCAAGGAGAGAGGGGTCTGGAATTCTCAAGGAGGAAGAAAGGACAAACTTTTTTTGTTTCTAAACATTCCTTAGGATTATATAACAATAATGTATCCTGCCTAAGGACAGTCTTTGGATTCAACCTTCTGTTATCTTAAAATGTTAATTATGGGAGTAGACCTGGTCTTTACAAGGATGTATCTTGCCTGAGGACCATGTTATCTTAAAATGTAAATTATGGGAGTAGGTCTGATGAGGTCTTTACAACCTCCAGATATTCTTTGGATTATATAACTTCATTGTTAACACTAGCAAGCGGGTACTCTTTCTGCCCCCTTCTGATGCCTATGTCAGAAGCTTTCTCTATCTCCTTTATACTTTAATAAAACTTTATTACACAAAAGCTCTGAGCAATCAAGCCTCGTCTCTGGCCCCGGATTGAATTCTTCTCCTCTGGGGGCCAAGAATCCCGGTGTATTCGAGTGATTCAACAACAACCTTTCATCCTCCAGGGGTTCTTCCTGAGCCGGGGATCAAACCCTCAGCTCCTGCATTGGCAGGTGGATCCTTTACTGCTGAGCCATCAGGAAGCCCCAGGGTAAACAGATGTCACAAATAAGTTTCCTAAAGCTGGAAAGATGACATGCATACAAACAATCTCCCAAGTTGTTCTGTTGTTCAGCCACTTGGTCATGTCCAACTCTTTGCAGCCTCATAGACTGCAGCACACCAGGCTTCCCTCTCCATCACTGTCTCCCAGAGATTGCTCAAATTCATGTCCATTGAGTCAGTGATACCATCCAGCATCTGTCCTCCCCTTCTCCTCCTGCCTTCAGTCTTTCCCAGCATCAGGGTCTTTTCCAATGAGTCAACTCTTCGCATCAGGTGGCCAAAGTACTGGAGTTTCAGCTTCAGCATCAGTCCTTCCAATAAATATTCAGGACTGATTTCCTTTAGGATTGACTGGTTGGATCTCCTTGCTGTCCAAGGGACTCTCAAGAATCTTCTCCAGCACCAAAGTTTGAAAGCATCATTTCTTCAGCACTCAGCTTTCTTTATGGTCCAAATCTCATATCCATCCATACATGACTACTGTAAAAACCATAGGTTTGACTACACAGACCTTTGTCAGCAAAGTGATGTCTCTGCTTTTTAATACACCCAGGGACGGGAAGCCTGGTGGGGTGCCGTCTATGGGTCGCACAGAGTCGAACACGACTGAAGTGACTTAGCAGCAGCAGCAGCAAGTTCGTCGTAGCTATTCTTCCAAGGAGTAAGCGTCTTTTAATTTCGTGGCTGCAGTCGCCATCCGCAGTGATTTTGGAGCCCTAGACAATGCAATCTGACACTGCTTCCGCATTTTCAAGTAGCTCTAACTTGCATCTATATCAACAGTGTCTCCTAGGCACAGATTTTAAAATCTCTCTGAGGGCGCTTGATTTACCTGCATTTTTCAAAGGAGATTCCATTGGTCTTTTCAGTTTATACAAACCCCACAGTCTGATGGTGTCACCTCTATAAACACAAGATGAGGTTGGTGATGTTGATGCCTTCAGGGTGCCCCAGGCTCTGTGCTAAGAGCCTTCATGCTTATATTCTTGACTCACAGCCACCGCTGTGAGGTGTGAACTGTGTCCTTCACACAGGTGACCAGAGACTGGAGCTCGGTGTCTGTCCACGGTTACACGGCAAGCGAAGAAGGAAGCTGGCATTTGAGCCCAGGGATCGATGCCTCTAAGCCCTGCTCTGAACCACTTCTCAGGATGCAGGCAGCTCTAAGCGTTCACTTAACCATCACCGCCTACAAACAAAGCCATGGTCACTGCTTGGGCCACAGGTTGTCTATCATGCCAATAGTTGACCTTGCTAAGATGGATTTTGAAGGTATATAGGAATTAGAAGAAACTGCTGATTTTTTAGACATTGACTGTGTAAAAAAGTTTCCCTGATAGCTCAGTTGGTAAAGAATCCACCTGCAATGCCGGAGGCCCTGGTTTGATTCCTGGGTGGGCAAGATCCACTGGAGAAGGGATAGGCTACCCACGCCAGTGTTCTTGGGCTTCCCTGGTGGCTCACTTGGTAAAGGATCCGCTTACAAGGCGGGTGACCTGGGTTCGATCCCTGGATTGGGAAGGTCCCCTGGAGGAGGGAAAGGCTGCCCACTCCAGTATTCTGACCTGGAGAATTCCAAGGACTATGTAGTCTATGGGGTCAAAAAGAGTCGGACACAACTGAGCCACTTTCACTTTCATGTAAGAAGAGAGACCGTCCCATCCCACCCTCACACATCCTGCCCCCCACGTGCACTCACGCACGGTCCCCCCGCGTGCTGGATGAACACAAAGCAGGCACAGGGGTCTGTGCGGTGCACCTAACTGTCACACTGCCCTGTGGGAGCCGCAGTCAAGCTCACGTAGGAAAATGGTGCTGAGTCACCTCCTGGCACACACTGCCAAGTCCCTGGTTTACAGCTTGTTGCCTAAAAGCATGAGGGAGGGTGAGTTCATCCAACTAGACAGGCTCTTAGTCTCAAGTGAGGTGCTTCCCAAGCCTGCCTGTGCCCCCACGAACCCCCAGGGCATTTTTATAAGTGCTTATTTATTTGGCTGCGTCGGGTCTCAGTTGTGGTATGTGAGGCCTTCCGCTGCAGCGCCTGGACTCTCTGGTTGTGGCACACGGGCTCCAGGGCACACAGGCTCAGTAGTTGGGACACTCAGGCTTACTCGCCCCACGGCACATGGGATCTTAGGCCCCCCGCCCAACCAGGGATTGAACCCGCATCTCCTGCGTTGCAAGACAGATTCTTAACTACTGGGCCACCACGGAAGTCCCCACCCCACCCCCAACCAGTCACATTTCTGGACTCCACCCTAGAGCTACTGAATCCACATCTCCAGGTTGTGAGCACAAGCAAAGGTGTGCATGTGTGTTTTTTAAATCCCTCAGTGATCCCATAGCAGTGGTACACCCGACACTGCTTGTGATCATTCCAGAAGGATTAGGACATCGGTACCAAGGATGCTCATAAAGGATGCTGAGAAAGATGTCGGTGGAGAGGCTCGGTGACAGCACTTTTCCCCCGGTTCGCCTGGACACAGAACCCACTAGAAGGATGACCCAGCGCTTGCTTCTTGGTTCCCCGACGTCAGGCGGGCCCGCAGCAGTGAGGTGGCCCCTGACTGTCCTGCTTCCAGTGGATCCAGTTGGGTGAAGCAAGAGAAGCAAGAATGATGTTGACATGGGCGTGGAGGCCCCCAAGGGGATTGTGGTGCTCTCGGGGGCTCTGTTCTCCCAACGAGGAAGGCAGCCAGCAGCCGGGGGAGCAGGCTGGGCAGTGAGACAAGCAGAGATGAAAAGGACAAGGAAAAGCCAGCCTCAGCTCTGACAGTCGTGGCCTCATCCACGTCCCCTTGAGAGCAGTTGCAGCAGGTCAGGCAGAAGCAAGGGGGTGGGGGCGGGAGGCGCCGCTGGGCTCCGAGGAGCTGACGTCCAGCCCTCGGCCTCAGCCTTTAGAACCGCTCTGTGACCTTGCCACGGCCTTCAGCCCTGAGTCCTCTTTGCTATTTGTCACATCACAGGAAAGGGCTTCCCTGGTGGCTCAGTTGTTAAAGAATCTGCCTGCAGTGCAAGAGACCCGGGTTCAATCCCTGAGTCAGGAAGATCCCTTGGAGAAGGAAATGGCAAAACCCACTCCAGTATTCCTGCCTGGAGAATCCCATGGACAGAGGAGCCTGGCGGCTACAGTCCATGGGATCACAAAGAGTCAGACATGACTGAGCATCTGAGCACAGAGCAAATGCAAACTATTATACAGAGAATAATAGTTTATCCGACCTTGTTGGATAAACAGCAACGTTCTACTTCAACTACCCCGGTGGTCCAGTGGCTTAGAATCTGCCTTCCGATGCCGGGAACCTGGGTCGAACCCTTGGTGCAAAAACTAAGATCCCACCTGCCACAGGGCGACCAAGCCCGCGGAAAGCGATGCAGACCCAGTGCAGCCAAAAGAAAGATAACAAATGAAATTTAAAAGCACTGGCCGCATACCAGGTCTAAATATTAAAAAGCAAAAGCAACAAGCTCCTACTGTTTAGCACAGGGAACTATATTCAATATCTGGTGTTAAACTGTAATGGAAAAGAGTATGGAAAGAATATATATGTATATCTGAGCCCAGCTTTCTTTATGGTCCAACTCTCACATTCATACACGACCACTGGAAAACCCATAGCTTTGACTAGACGGACCTTTGTTGGCAAAGTAATGGCTCTGCTTTTTAACATGCTGTCTAGGTCGGTCATAACTTTTCTTCCAAAGAGTAAGCGTCTTTTAATTTCATGGCTGCAGTCACCATCTGCAGTGATTTTTAAACTACAGTTGATTTATAATATTGTGTTAGTTTCAGGTGTACAGCAAAATGATTGAGTGATGCGTATATCAATTGTGTGGTCAGTCTCTCAGCCACGTCTGGTTCTTGTGACTCCAGCCCTCCAGGCTCCTCTGTCCATGGGCTTTCCCAGGCAAGAATACTGGAGTGGGTTGCTGTGCCCTCTTCCAGGGGATCTTCCCAACCCAGGGATAAAGCCTGTGTCTCCTGCATGTCCTGCGCTGGCAGGGGGATTGGCCAGTGGATTCTTTACCATCGAGCCACGGGGAATCCTTCAATACATGTGTGTGTGTGTGTGTGTGTGTGTATAGATACAGATTCTTTTTCAGATTCTTTTCCATTTAGGTTACTATAAGAGATTAATATAGTTCTCTGTGTTATACAGTAAATCTCTGTTATCTATTTTATATACGGTAGGCGTATCTGTGAGTCCCTCCCCACCCCACTTTCCCCAGTGGTAACCGTAGGTTTGTTCTCTGTGTCCCTGAGTCTGCTTCTCCTTTGTAAGTCAGCTCACTCGTCTTGCTGAGCGTCTGTATTCTGCGTCCCGCCCGGCCGTCCCGGCGCCCACGGCCTTTGCGGGTCGGGGTCTGCCGTGTTGCGTCTCTGCCACTTTCTCTCATGGCAGCTTGTTTTCTCCTGTATTTGCTGACTTTTTTAAACTTGTGATCCCAGGTTTCTTGGAATGTTATTTGTGTTTTTTGTTTGTTTGTTTGTTTTTGAGGTTTGGCTTTTTAAAGAGCATTACTCTACAGAAAATATTTTTGCTTCAGCTAGGTTCTTGGCTATACTGTCAAATCAACTTTTTGGCATGAGGCTCTTTTAAGGCTTAATCAGGTGGTATGAATTCTTTTCACAGATTTCTGTGCATGAGGTGTGTATGCGTGTCTGTAAGCCAAGTAATGGGAAGATCCACCTTCCACCTTGGCTCTGGCCCAGGTTCCACCTCTGCTTGTAAAGACCAAGCCCTGGGCACCCTGGGATTAGGAAAACCACCCCAATGCTAACATCAGATTCCTCCCTCCCTAAACCAGCAGAATTTTCTCTTTCTCATCCTGAGCTTCAGGGATTTTCCTGACGTTCCCATCAAGTCAACCATTTACTTAGCAAAGACGTCTGTTGCTTTCCTACTTATTCATCCAGCATCTTCAGGTATTTACACCTGGGAGCAACCGCCTTCAGCATGCAGGCACCAGATTGCTGAAAAGCGGCATTTTCCAATTAGTCTTCGGTCAGTAACATAAATTTCTCTGATCTTTATGTCCCTAGTAAGCAATTTTAAACCATCACTACAGTATTACAAGCTCCTGGACCTTAACAGAAAAAAAAAAAAAAGAAGCTAGGGACATAGGGTCAGGAAAGACATATACTGGAGATACAAACCTACTTATTAAATCTTGTGACATTCTCATTCATCACAGCTTTATCACTGGGCTGTCAGCCAGGAATAGTCTTTACATTGTCCCAGAGCCAAAGGAAGTCCTCTGTGTCCTGCGGTTGCTTCTACTGAGTCCGCTTTATTCTAACTAAGTGTTCGAAATCACGTGACACCCTCTGAGTTATAAAGGACGTTTACCTTTGTGAAGAGAAGGGCCGATTAAGAGGAAGGAATTGGTTTCACCTCGATGACCACCATCGGGGAGATGCCCTTCTTGGCTCACGGGGCTCGATTCCGGATGACTGTCAGGTTGGCACCTTCATGGGGTGTGTCATTTGTCCGTTGACTCAGCTAAAATGTACTGAGTGCCCACTGGGTGCAGGCCACTGTGCCAGACAGACACTGGAGAGATGAGGGAGACACAGCCCTGACCTTGGCCTTGGATGAACTCACTTTCTGTTGGAAGTAACAGAAATATAAATACTCATTACCATGAAACCATGAAATGCTGCATCTGAGATGTAAAGACAGGTATTTCCCTCCTAAGTGTGCTTACTGTTAAGTCGCTGAGTCATATCCGACTCTTTACGACCCCATGGGCTGTAGCCCGCCAGGCTCCTCTGTACATGGGATTCTCCAGGCAAGAGTACTGGAGCGGGTTGCCAATTCCTTCTCCAGGGGATTTTCCTGATCCAGGGAATGAATCTGTGACTCCTGCTTGGCATGCTGATTCTTTACTACTGAGCTACCAGGGAAGCCCATTTGCTTCCCAGTACTTCATTCTTAAAAGACTGAAAACTCAAATATTTCAAAAATACGTAAGACTCTGATGATGACACGATACCAGTTGGATTGGTATCTGGGGTGAAGGACACTCGCCGGGTTCCGTGCCTGACCTAGGTCCCTCCCTGCACGGTGGTTTCAGGGGGCGGCTGCTGTACTCACTGAGGCAGACATTGCTGACCACAGCCCTCCCCACCTCCGGCCTTCACTGTCTTCACTCTCACCATGTAGAAAACCCGCTAAGAGGCAGCGGTGCTGGGCGGAGTTTGATCCTCAAAGCGCAAGGCTCTGGGCCAGAGAATCTCTGGTTTGGGTTTCCGTCCTCCAGGTTTCCCAAATCTTTGCATTCAGTCCACCCTGGTACTGTTTTATACAAGGTGAGCATCCTGACACCCGGCCCTTGGCTTTTTTACTACTCAGAAGCTTCCTTGGTTTGATATCTGCCTGTCTTCTCCAGGTTACCATGAGGATCCACTGGAATAAGGGAAATCAAAGTGCAAAAAAATAATGTGCTGTAAATTTATAGAGCTTTATCAATGTTATTATTAGAGTAATATCGGAGTGTTAGAGCATTTTGTATTATATGGTTTCTTTACTAACTTATATTTAAGTCATTTTTCAGTTCAGTTCAGTTCAGTTGCTCAGTCGTGTCCAACTCTTTTCGACCCCATGAATCGCAGCACGCCAGGCCTCCCTGTCCATCACCAACTCCCGGAGTTCACTCAGACTCACGTCCATCGAGTCAGTGATGCCATCCAGTCATCTCATTCTCTGTCGTCCCCTTCTCCTCCTGCCCCCAATCCCTCCCAGCATCAGAGTCTTTTCCAATGAGTCAACTCTTCGCATGAGGTGGCCAAAGTACTGGAGTTTCAGCTTCAGCATCATTCCCTCCAAAGAAATCCCAGGGCCGATCTCCTTCAGAATGGACTGGTTGGATCTCCTTGCAGTCCAAGGGACTCTCAAGGAGTCTCTCAAGACTCTCTCTCTTCTCCAACACCACAGTTCAAAAGCATCAATTTTTCGGCTCTCAGCCTTCTTCACAGTCCAACTCTCACATCTATACATGACCATAGGAAAAACCATAGCCTTGACTAGATGAACCTTTGTTGGCAAAGTAATGTCTCTGCTTTTGAATATGCTATCTAGGTTGGTCATAACTTTCCTTCCAAGGAGTAAGCATCTTTTAATTTCATGGCTGCAGTCACCATCTGCAGTGATTTTGGAGCCCAGAAAAATAAAGTCTGACACTGTTTCCACTGTTTCCCCATCTATTTCCCATGAAGTGGTGGGACCAGATGCCATGATCTTCGTCATTTTTAGTAGTGTCTTAATCTAAAAATGGGCTTCCCACCTCCCAGTGCAGGAGATATAAGAGACATGGGTTTGATCCCTTGATCGGGAAGATCCCCTCGAGGAGGGCATAGCAACCCACTCCAGTATTCTTGCCTGGGGAATCCCAGGGACAGAGGAGCCCGACAAGCTACAGTCCACAAGTCTGCAAACAGTCAGGTGCCACTAAAGCAACCTAGCACGCAGGCGACCTACAAATAGGCCTGGGAATGTTTTAAGAGTCATCACAGATTAATAAAATGACTTGCATGTTTGTATTAATTTTAAAGCATAGAAGAAAATTTTTAAATTCCGTAGAGGCCAAGATGGAGGGGTTCTGTTTGGATTACCATTTGAAATATATTTCTAGACCACAGAGTTCTTGTACTGAATCCAAAAACGTCCCAACTCTTTCGTTGCACGTGTCACTCAGCATTGAAGTAAGTAAAGAGATTGTAGTGTCTGAACAGAATATCTGCAGTGGCGCCCTTGAAATCCCTCCTCCTTTCTGTGGTCTGAGTCAGGGATAAGTCATTCCTCTGACGTGAATGACATTAGCAAATATTTCTGAGCGCTTGTTGTAGATGCCCAGGTCATTCATAGCATCACTTAACGGGTGTCAGACACTTGTTTTTTTGCTTCTTTAAAGACATTGACCCACTCGATCCCCGGTACAGTGCACTGGAGAGGTCGATTTCCATCTGAGATGGGAACTTTCAGGGAGTTCTGCAGTGTTCCCAAACCCGCCTACCCGCGTAGGGATTTGAACTCAGGCAGCTGGCTCCAAGGCCCCATCTTGACCGCTGGCTGTTCCTTGCTCTGTCACATCAGCTTCACCTCCCTCTTCCTGCCCCGTCTCTTTGGTGACCACATTCCTGTCCGGGTGCAGGAATGCAAGATAGTAAGACGTTGAAGAAAGCTGAAAAGCGAAGATTTTGGAGTCACAAAGATTCTCCTACTTACCGGCTTCAGGCAGTGGTTTAACTTGTCTAATCCTCGATGTAAAATTAAACCCAATGCACACACCTGAGGAAACACCTAACGAGAAGGGTTTCAGAGCCTGTCTCACCCTGCCCACGTAATCAGCACCCGAGAGATGTTATTTATCACTAGTAGTCAAAACAGCACAAAGGAGGAGCTCAAACCACAAAGCCACATGGTCTTTTCTTGCCTTGTAAGCACAGGCCACATGCCAAGAAAACTGTGTCGGGGCCTGTCCATCACTTGTCAAGAGAGTTTCCCTCTGAGCTTCTTGCCTGAAGGCACCTCCATGTCTAAGAATTTCCAGGACAGCGTTTCAAGGAACCCTTGTCCAGCCCACTATGCAGATCTGACTGTCTCTTCCCTCTGTCTTCTCTCCCCAGGCCTACAGAGTCAATGAGAAGGCGGCAGAGCAGGCCCGGTGGGAGGAAGCCTCCAAAGAAACAATCAAGAAGACCACCAAGCCCTGTCCCCGCTGCCACGTGCCGGTAGAAAAAAACGGTGAGTCTGGGCTGACCGAAGAGCGCGGCTGCGGTGGGCTGTCCTCGGAGGGCGGCAGAGAAGTCGGGATCTACAAGGGCTTGCTAGCTGGGGAGCTCAGCGCTGGGGCTTTGGGGCCATCTGGCCAGGGTTTGAATCTCAGCACCCACGTCAAGCTTCTTAACCTCCTGAACCGCAAGTCCTCGTCTGTAAAATAGAGATGCTAAACAGAAGCTGCACAGCCACCGTAGGATTAGGTGCAGGACGGATGGCAAATGCTTCCCCGCGCCTGGTATAGAGACAGCGCTCAAGAAACACGAACCGCCCTTATGTTACTTACTATTAACATATCGAACTCTCCTGGAGAAGGGAATGGCAACCCACTCCAGTATCCTGGCCTGGAGAATCCCATGGACAGAGGAGCCTGGCGGAATACAGCCCACAGGGTCACAGAGAGCAGGACATGACTAAGTGACTGACACTCACAGGAAACTCCCCAGTCTGCCGTCTCCCTGGAGCGCTCTGATACTGAGATACTCATCGGCTGGGGCTGAGAGCTGGCCTGTGGTGAGTGAAACCCCACCTGCAGCCCCAGGGTGGGCCCTGCAGCCACTCTTTCCTCTGCTAAGGACTATATGGAAAGTCTTTTGTGTGGCTGGAGAAGACTCTTCAGAGTCCTTCGGACTGCAAGGAGATACAACCAGTCCATCCTAAAGGAGATCAGTCCTGAATGTTCACTGGAAAGACTGGTGCTGAAACTGAAGCTCCAGTCCTTTGGCCACCTGATGTGACAAGCTGACTCATTGGAAAAGACCCTGATGCTGAGAAAGATTGAGGGCAGGAGGAGAAGGGGACGACAGAGGATGAGATGGTTGGATGGCATTGCCGACGTGATGGATATGAATCTGAGCACACTCTGGGAGATGGTGAGAGACAGGGAAGCCTGGCGTGCTGCCGTCCATGGGGTGGCAGAGGGTTGGACAGGCCTGAGCAACTGAACAGCACCAACCGAAGACAAATGTGAGAGCACCACAGGTTAAGTCCCTAGAATGTATCCACTGAGTCATCGTTATGCCTTCATGATCTGGAATGTTCCTGGGCCTGCAGCGGCCTGGCCCGGACCTGTAAAGAGAAGACAACACCAGAATCAGAGGAAAGAGCCTCCCTGGTCCTCACGGGCTGAGCAGGGTTAAGAAAGCAGCCCAGGCCCTTTCACCAGAGAGGAGGCACAGCGCTGAGAAGCATGGGCCAGTGTTCTGTCTCGTGGGTCCTTAAAGGATGCAGATTCAACAGTAAGAGACCCACTCTGCTATTTTCAAAGGTCAGGAACCCTGGCTGTCTATCCCCTGGAGCCCAGAAGGGCACCTGATAAATAAATACCCTGGTGAATGTAAAAGGAGCTAGGAAAGGAGAAAGACACATACATAGATGCTTTTCTAAAATACGGTAGAGAAAATGAGCTGGAGAAAGACCCTGGGGTCAAGAGACGGCTTCCTGGTGGAGATGATGCCTGAGCCCAGAATGAGAATCGGTGTCACGAGGCAGGCAAGCCTCCAGGCAGCCGGCAGGTGCAAAGGCAGCAAGTGTGACCCGTCCACACAGCGCGTGCAAGAAGCCCAGCTCGTTCCTGGGTGAGGACGAGGAGCCTCGGCTGAAGCGAGTGGGCGCGGTGTAGGGCCCTGCGTGACCCGAGGGGCTTGGACTCGGTTCTCTAAGGCAGGGCGCCACTCGAGGGCCTGAGGCCGAGAACCCACGGGCTCAGATCCGCCTTGAATCAGACCACACCTGCACCCCCCAGAAGATGGAATCAAAGGCGTCAAGTGCTTCCTGACTGCAGCAACATTTCCTAATCTGGTTCTTTCTACGAAATACTGTGACGTACCGTGTACATGGAAAGCACTGATGTTTCACCTGTAGGCTTTTTTTTTAATGTTCTACAACCGCTTTTAACGTTCACAGAATGTGTGTTCACGTTACCAGCACAGCATATCCAGGATCCTCACCGTACACACAAATCTGTCCTTTGGAATCCTGATCGCTGGCACAAGGTCCGGGGCCACGTGTTACAGAGTATTCTCAGAGTCAATAACAGTGAAAACCTGGGGCACGTGTGAGTGTTCTTTAGTGCCGCAGGGACAGGCAAGCTTTCAAAGAACAAGGCAGAGATATATATATTTAAAAAACAAAAAGTGCACAGAACGTATCGTTGAGCTAAAAATGCTTCTTTGCAATTTTGTGTAGAGTGTGATCCTGAAGGATGAAGGGAGAGGTTTATGTCTTCTCAAAATTCTGTTTGAATCAACTGGAGATGCATGACTCATGTTTAGAAAGAGTCAGGCCAGGGCAGAAAATCTAAGAGACTGAGATTAAGCAGAACTGGATTTAATTTCAAGGAAACCTGATTCTCCCACTGGCTTAGAGGTCACACCTATAGATTTTTAACCTATGAACTGAAAAGCTGAACCTTTCAGCTAGTTCATGATAGTCTAAACTGTTCTAAAGGCTATCACTACAGCCTAAACAAACCTAGGCTCTATTAGAAAAGCTAGTTTGTGGCTCAGATGGTAAAGCATCTGCCTACAATGCAGGAGACCCAGGTTCGATCCCTGGGTTGGGAAGATCCTCTGGAGAAGGAAATGGCAACCCACTCCAGTACTCCTGCCTGGATAATCCCATGGACGGAGGAGCGTTGTAGGCTACAGTCCATGGGGTTGCAAAGAGTCGGACATGACTGAGCGACTTTACTTCATAGAATGTAAAGAATCTTTCATTCAAGTATTAAAAAGTAAAGAAAAAAGAGAAAACATTTCATATAACAGTGGAAAGGGAGAGACAATCTGTAATATTCTAAATACTCACCCTAATCAGTGGGATAAATGATCACGTATTTCTAACACTGAAAGTTATATAAAACTAGTATTTTTTTTAAAAGCTAGTTTCACGGTAGTTTTCCACCTAAATGTTTCATATTTAACTGAATTCCTAAAGAGTAGTTCTACCTTCAGCAAAGCTGTCATGATCATGAGAATTCTCACCATTTTAAACGCAGGCTAAACCTTGCGCTTGCTCCCATAACACCCTTCAACCTCTGGAAATTCTTCCTTCACTTCTACCAGTTCCATCTCAAACCAGTGAGATCCTGGTTCCATTCCCTGATCAATAAGTGTCTTTTGCCCGTTAAATCTGCCTTCAGCTTGTTCCAAAACTTCAGCTCTCTCATTAAATCTGATGGCAGAGTGGCCAGCCCAGGCCATGGTGTTGGCTCTGCACAGTCTGGGCTTTCCATGGTTTGAGCAGCGGTCAGGAGACAGAGTTCTCTAAGAAGAAAACCAGATTTTCTCCATCCAAATATCCACAAATCAGTGTGACACCAGGAACTTCCCCGGTGGCTCAGACAGTAAAGTGTCTGCCTACAATACAGGAGACCTGGGTTCAATCCCTGGGTTGGGAAGATCTCCTGGAGAAGGAAATGGCAACCCACTCCAGTATTCTTGCCTGGAAAATCCCAGGGACGGAAGCTACAGTCCATGGGGTCACAAAGAGGTGGACATGACTGAGCGACATTTACTTTTAAGCTGGCAAGATTTTTAGAGTTGGAGTCCCTGACATTTCTCCATTTTATGGGGTCTAAAATACTCCTTCTGTATTACATACCAGGAAGAAAAGAGAGTTAACAAAATGATCGTCTTCATTCCTGCTATTTCCTTTTTTTCTTATTCTGCTATGCCACTGTGAGTCCAGTTTCTATAATAAAATCTCACTTGTTAATGCTAGTGCTCCAGATCCATTAAGATTTTAGTGTAATAGGAAAAATTCTCAAGCTTTCATTCAGCCTCCCTTTAATATTCAGCTAATTTGAATGCATTGCTTAAGCATTCTCTATGATATTCCAGAAAAATTTAAGTGATTATACAGTATTACACTATTAAATTATTGAAATCCTAAGTGTACAGTCAGTAAGTATGTGTTGAAAATACTCAACCCTGTAATTGTGTAATCCTAATTGGAAAATATTAAAAGTATCACAATGAGTTTTTCCCTTTATTTTCCACATATGTAAATGCTTAAATGCCCTTTAAAGCAAACCAAAAAGAAGTAGAAAAGTATGGGATTTTAAATACCCTTCAGTTAGCCTGAAACAAATGCCTTTAGTTACATATTCATAAATATTTTATATTAGTGCAAGTTCTCATGCCAAGCTTTTAATATAAAAATGAGACAGCCCTGAAGCAATTATTTGGAAAATTTGGCAAGGAAAAAAAATGGCTTAACAAGATAATTGGTAAAATTGAATAATGGAGTGCATTCGATGCTAAGTGAGATTCAAGCAAAGAAACCATGTCTGCCTGGATTGTCTGGGAGATTCGCTCACAAACAGTTCTCTACATACAATTTTATACAAATAACTTTCCCTTCACGTCACAGCAGACTTGCTGTCTGATCCCCAGAAGCAAATAGAGAATGCAGTTAACAAATTGGGGAGGTGGGGAAATCCCAAAATAAGTCCCCGAATAAGGGACTTTTCATTTCGTACTGGAAAGGCCCTGCTTCCTGAATGAAAGAACGTTGAAATCACGCAGATCTTGGCTAAACCTCTGGCTTCACACTGTTTATTTATTTTTGGCTGTGTTGGGTCTTCCTTGCTGCAGCCGTTCTTTTCTCTAGTTGCCGAGAGCGGGGCTCCTCTCTAGTTGAGGGGCTTCTCACCACCATGGCTTTCCCTGTTGCAGAGCCCCGGCTCCAGGACACATGGGCTTCACACGTCGCGGCTCGTGGACCACAGAGCACAGGCTCAATCAGTGGTGTGTCACACGGGCTTAGTTGCTCCGTGGCATGTGGGGTCTTCCTGGATCAGGAATCGAAACCATGTCTTCTGCACTGGCAGGCGGATTCTTTACCACTGAGCCACCAGAGAAGCCCTGCCTATACACTTAAAAGTACTCAACCTTGAGAAAATTCTGCACCCGGGCAATCCCCTTAGTCTCACGAGGTGCTCTGAGGAGCAATGACGTAACAGATGCAGAGCACCTGCCATTATTCACTAGTTTCTCACTGCCCTCATCTTGGCGTTTCCCTGGTGACTCAGGTGGTAACGACTCCACCTGCAATGCAAAGTCCATCATGCGAAATGCCGGGCTGCAGGAAGCACAGGCTGGAGTCAAGGCTGCCGGGAGAAACAGCAACAAGCTCAGATATGCAGGTGATACCACTCTAATGGCAGAAAATGAAGGGGAACTAAAGAGCCTCTTGATGAGGGTGAAAAAGGAGAGTAAAAAAGCTGGCTTAAAACTCAGCATTCAAAAAACTAAGATCATGGCATCTGGTCCCATCACTTCATGACAAATAGATGGGGGAAAAGTGAAAACAGTGACAGATTTTGTTTTCTTGGCTCCAAAATCACTGTAGATGGTGACTGCAGCCATGAAATTACAAGATGCTTGCTCCTTCGAAGAAAAGCTATGACCAACCTAGACAGCATATTAAAAAGCAGAGACATCACTTTCCTGATAAAAGTTCATATAGTCAAAGCTATGGTTTCTCCAGTAGTCGTGTATGGATGTGAGAGCTGGACTACAAAGAAGGCTGAGTGCCAAAGAATTGACGCTTTCAAACTGTGGGGTTAGAGAAGACTCTTGAGAGTCCCTTGGACTGCAAGGAGATCAAACCAGTCAATCCTAAGGGAAATCAACCCTGAATATTCATTGGAAGGACTGATGCTGAAGCTGAAGCTCCAATACTTTGGCCACGTGATGGGAAGAGCCAACTCATTGGAAAAGACCCTGAGGCTGGGAAAGATTGAGGGCAGCAGGAGAAGGGGGTGATAAAGGATGAGGTGGTTGGATGGCATCACTGACTCAATGGGCATGACATTGAGCAAACTCTGGGAGATAGTGAAGGACAGGGAAGCCTGGCGTGCTGCAGTCTATGGGGTCACAGAGAGTCAGACACAACTTAGCGACTGAACAACAACAATCTTCATCTTAAATAAAATTTTGAATAGCACGAAGGATCGTATTCAATATTAAATGCTTTTAAAACAACTGTCCCAACTCCTGTATTATGAATTTTTTCAAGCCAAGTAACACTGAAGAGGTGATAAAAATTACTCATGGTATATATTAACATTATTATATATTAAATTGCTAAATACATTATTGTATACTTAAAATATTAAATTTACTATATATTTAATTAAGGAATTGACCCCTGGCTGTGAAACACAAAGCATTTGTCTTTAAAACCCATCTCAAGAGAAGTCAGTAAACTCAGATTTACAAATAAAGTTTGTCCTCGATGAAAGTGGCATGCTTCGATCTCAATCATTTCTTAAAAAACATTCATTTATCTTTATTTTGGCTGTGCTGGGTCTCAGTTGCAACACATGGGAATTTTAGTCCTGGCGTGTGGGATCTGGTTCCCTGACCAAGGATGGGAACCCAGGCTCCCTCCATTGGGAAGCATGGAATCTTAGCCACTGGACAATCAGGGAAGACTTCATTTAAAAAAAAGAAAATTGTATTGGCGCATAATTCATTTACAGTGTTGGGTTAGTTTCAGGGGCTAAGTGAACCCGTCTTCTCCAGATTCTTCTCCCATATAGGTTATTCACTCCCTTCTTCATGAAGGTCAGAATTTCAGCATTTGTTTTCTTCCGTTCAGACTCTGCCCTTCCGTTGCTTGCGGTAATTCCACGGGAAAGTCGTCTGTGGGCACGCGGGCGGGTGTGGGAGTGTCGCCCAGGCGCTCATCCGTGTCCCCTCTCTGCCCGCAGGAGGATGCATGCATATGAAGTGCCCGCAGCCCCGGTGCCAGTTCCAGTGGTGCTGGAACTGCGGCTGCGAGTGGAACCGCGCCTGCATGGGCGACCACTGGTTCGACGTGTAGCTGGAGCAGCGGCCGCGCAGGCGCACTCAGCCGCCATCCTGCTGGGCCCTACTGTCTTCTGCTTTTTCCTCTCTCTAAACACACACACACATGCACACACACACATATAAACACTCACATTTCCAGTTCTTTCCAAAACCACCAAAGCAAAGTTATTGGAGAAGCTCCCAGGATCCCCGTCTCCGGACCCCTGAGAGACCGCCGAGCTAGTGATGAGTCCCGCCAGAAGTATTTTCAAGCCCCGAAAATACACTAACAGTCAGAGCACAGATGACGGCGTGGTTCCCCGTCTGTGTGCGCTGTCATTCTTGAATGAATTCAAGTCAGGCTGGATAAATACATAGAGACGGATTTCTCAATTACCTTTTACCTTCAGCAAATATTGGGAAGAAGCGTTTGGTGGGGTGGGGAATGATTTTGAGGGACGATTACCTGTGGTTCTCTGTAAGACTGCAGTGGATTCTGAGAACTTCATGCGCGGCTTCAATAGCAATGGACTTATTTAAATCTTCAGGAAGCATGTATTCCCAAAGAGCCACAGGCAGTAGTCAGAACTATATGTTTATCCCCAAGAATTCTATATTTATATCTTGCATTAATGAAACATCAACTCTGAATGAATCAGCTTGTCAACTAAGTGAGAAATTATGAAAGTTAATCTGAACATTGAATGCTCAAAATGTATGAATTTGAACATTCACTCCATTTAACTCTCTGCAACTTTAGAAGTTGTTTTTCTGAAACATTACAAAATCTAGAATTTGATTTTAAGCACTCATTTTGAGCATGAAAAATAAGCTCATATGTCTGGCTTCACTGTACATGTAATGAAGGTGCCTCTAAAGGAGACACTGTTAGAAATGAGTTCAGTAATGATTCTCAGTGTTAACAAACATGCAGTTTATTAAAGCAGAATCTCTAAAGAAGGAACCTTTCCAGCCCATCAGAATGAAACCAGGCAGATCAGAAGGGTCATGCTCTTTCTGTCTGCCTGGATAACGTTAATTACACTTTTGTATATCAGAATATATTTTCTTCTGATCTCTTTCAGATCTGATTCAAATTGCAGTTGTCAAAGCAATAAGACGCAAAGGGAAACTGCAACAACAACTTAAGTGCCTAGAAAGGATAAAGGGGTCACTGCGGATGAATTGTGATGTGGAATCAAAATACAATATAAATGTAATTAACCAGGTTCAGGGCAACCCACACGGGGGCTCTGCCCACCCAGTGGGTTACTTAGAGTCCTTTTCTCTACGATTGTAAATTCACAGGAGAATATTTCCTCATATTAGCACAGCTTGAATTGGATTGCTGATCGTTTTCATCCTTGTTTTATGAGTCATTCGCAGTGCATCAAAGAGAGACGCGTTCACGCTGAAAGCCGCCAGCCTCCTTCTCCACGGCAGAGTGTGTGGGTGGGACAGTCTAACCGCTGCCTTTTGTTCTCGTGGTCTGCCTTCTCTGGAAGGTGGCGACAGTCCCTGAGGGTGTGATGACTCTCCTGCGAGCACAGGGCATCTTTCAGATGGATTTGGAGACCAGTAGCCAGCCTCATCTTTGTAGACAGAGCACCAGAAATCCTTGCTGGAGTTGGGGGTGGAGGTGAACCTCAGCAAGCTCCCGCAGATGTCCTGTGCCCCTGTCCCTATGCGTCCATCCAAGGACTGTCCCACCCTGCTCACTCCCTCCGAGGTCCTGAACCTGGAACGTGATGGGCGGAAGACAGCCCCATCAGTGGGAAAGGAGTCACGTGGCTTCACTCTGTTGAAGATCCAGCCTCCCCATCATGGCCCCAAGGCTGCCGGCTCCTGTCGGGCGCCTATGGGTGGTACAGAGATGATGCAGAGCTGGTGTCTCGAGTGAGAAAAAGGCAGGGCATCGGGCTTGAGCCACCCTTGTGGTTGGCTGGCATCAGGGCTGGGCCTAGAACCCGCTGGGGGCCCTCCTGCACATTACCGGTGGTCCCAGCGGCTCCTTACCCCCGACCCCGCAGAACAATCAGATGGCTCTCTCTGTCGTGGGGTGCTCCCAGCGTTTCATACCCTCCATGGGTCTGAGGTTTAATGATGCTGCTGTTATTGCCTCCTCCCCGATTTGCATGGTTTGTTGGGGATGCCAAGCTGAGCACTTTACTCCCACTTGTTCCAGCAGTAGAAGCCCTAGGTCTCAGCTCTTTTCCTGATGGTAGCCTTCCTTTATTCTTTTTTCAAAATTAGCATAAATTGATTCTCAAAACAAGTTAAATGACAAACAGCCACTGTAAATGAGTCTGAATCACAAACCACTATAAATGAACATGTCTGAGCACTGAACAATGTCACAAAAATCTGAATCTAGCAAAAGAAAAGAGTCTTTGCAGAAGAGTATTTTTTTCTAATTTGTATAAGGAAATACTCGGCAACAGTTGTCTAAGGTCGTACTCAAATTGTCAATAAAAGAATCGAAAGAGCGTCCAAGTCCATCTTTGAAGTTGTCCGTAAATGCTGAAGGCGGGGGAGGGTAGCCCAGGCTGTGTCTCTCGGGTCCAGAAAGGGTTGCCGAGTGAGCCCGTGGCCATCCTGGTCTCCGTTCCGAGCTCCTGATTCATTCTGGTGGTTTATGTTCTTTCTAAAGATTTACTCATTTATTTACCTTTGTGCAGTGGTGCATCTCTGTCGCTGCGCTCTGGCTTTCTCTAGCTGCGGCGAGGGAGGGCTACTCTTCCTTGCGGTGGGCAGGCTTCTGGTTGCGGTGGCTTTTGTTGCAAAGGGTTTCAGTCGCTGTGGCACATGTGTTCAGCAGTTGCAGCTCCCAGGCTCCAGAGCACAGGCCCAGTGGCTGTGGCGCACAGATTTAGTTGCTCCATGGCACGTAGGGTCTTCCCAGACCGGGGATCCAACCCGTGTCTCTTGTATTGCAAGGCAGATTCTTAAACCAAGCTGGACCACCAGGGAAGCTTCCTGGTTGTTTTTAAAACTAGGTACTAGCTTCAGTGCCATCAAAATTTTAAAGGTCTTTTCAGGGAGGAGGGGAGGGAAGGACTGGGAGTTCTGAGTTAGCAGACAGACTAGCGTGCGTAGCATGGATAAACAAGGGCCCACTGTAGAGCACGAGGAACTATATTCAACATCTGGAACATACTGGAAAAGAACATGAAAAAGAATAAAATGTATAACTGAGTCACTTTTCTGTACAGCAGAAGCTAACACTACATGGTGAGTGCTAGTCGCTCAGTTGTGTCCGACCCTTTGCGACCCCTCCAGGCTCCTCTGTCCATGGAATTCTCCAGGCAAGAATACTGGAGTTCACGGCCATCAGCAGCTGGTGGATTTTTTTTTTTAAGTTATGGTTTGCTTTTTAGAGCCCTGTTAAAAAAAATTGTTTTTTAGTGTATTGAAATACAGTTGATTTATTGTGTAAATCAACTGTATTTCAATATATTTTAAAATAAATATGTTTCAATAAATTTTTAAATAACCCAACTGTATTTCAATAAATCTTTAAGTAAATCAACTAAATTTCAATAAATTTTTAAAAATTTTTGAGAGGGCTCTAAAAAGCAAAGTATAACTTTAAAAATCTAGCAGTTACTTTCCTGCCTTCTCAGCACACTTTTCTAAGAAAACGTTTAAGGCGAGTTTGAGTTGGAAAGCCCGCAGGACTCTGTCCGGCCTCGAGGAGCGCTGGGACTTCCGTTGCCCTCCGTGTGGGTGTGTGGTGCCACATTTCTTGGACGCTGTGTCAGTGTCTGCCCACTGTTCACTTCACAAGGGGCCCGTGTCTGAGTGAGGCCGACATTCCTGGGGCTCTCCTACGTATCTGGGGCAAGCGGCAGACCCCGAGGGCCCCTGGGGGCCAAACCCCGCAGGAAATGCTCTGAGGAAACACTGCCTTTCTAGGAAGAAAGGCAGAAAAAGCAGGGGGGAGGGGGGAGCGACCCCACCGCCTCCCTCTGCCTGAGCCTTGGGGTCACAGCAGCCACCTTGAGGGGCTGGTATGAGGACTGCATGAACTGATGCACATGAAGCCCTCAGGACGGGACCTTGAACCCGGGGACACTCAGTACATGTTCCTTATCATTATTAATAATAGACGAACCAGGCACTGGAGCCCTCTGGCCCCACCCCAAACAAACAAGCCAAAAGCACAAAGAACGCAAGCCAATTGCAGATGCGATCGAGGTGTGTGTCTAGTCCCAGAGCTAGGGGTTTTGCTGTGACAGACAGGCGGTGGGTTTCAGTGTTGGATTAACCAAGGCCCCAGAAATGTCCCTACAGAGGCAAGTTGCCAGCTGTGTTTGAAAAGGCTTGAAGGGACAGGACCCAGCTCTTGTGCAGGGCCTCCAGCGTGGACAGGAGAGAGCCGACACTGAGTGGAAGTGAGCACGCGTAGATGTGAGTGTGAGCCAGCAGATGCGGTGTGCGGGTGCGTGCTTCCCGCCCCCAGTCACCCTTGCCAGGCCACTTCTGCACCACGGAGAGGATCCATGTCAGCTTCGAAAAGAAAACCCTGTCTCAAAACAACGCTGGGCCTGTCTTCAGATCACCCACTGTGAGTAAACTGTCCAACCACAAATATTTAAGAACTTTCACTGCAGTCTGAACAATCATGCAGAACAAGGCAGGGAGTATTTTCTGGGAAGATCCATTTGGCACTCAGATTAGTGGCTCTGTCTCGATGGGAACTCGCTGTTCCCTGATCTCATCCTCTGATCAATAGGCTGAGAATCAACTTTGTCACTGGGGGACATGTCTGGACCCCAGAAGACAGACTCATAGTAACCCAACTTATGAGAGAATGAGGTGCGGAAGCTAGAGTGTCCATTTACAGTTTGCGTCTGCTATGAGAAGCTCGCCTCTTGATCTTCCATCTGCCTGGAATAATTTCATTACAGCCCTGCCCTCCCAGCTTTGCCTGGTCAACCTTAGGTCTCCCTGTAATCCGCCTCTCCCGGAACCCTTCTCCTGGTCTGCATGAAGGGCCGTTTCTCTGCAATTTCAGAGCTCCGCTGCTTCCTGAGTCACAGCTGTGTGGTGCTTTTGCCAACACAAACAAATCCCCCAGTTCTTCAGACACCGCTGGGTGTCCGACAAGTCAGTTAAATTCTGACACTAACCACCCAGATTACATGTCAGAATCCACAGGTTAAGGGCTCAGCCTCCCAAGACCACCCCAACTCTGACCCCAGTCACACATCACAGGTTTGTACTTTTACTTCGACCAATTGGCTACAAATCAGGGGTTTCTAGGACCCATCCCTTAAGTTCAGTAATTCCCTGGAATGGCTCCTAGAAGCGAGGAAGGAGCTTCACCCACTATTTGCTGTTGTCTAGTCGCTCTGTCATGTCCGACTCTTTGCTACCCCGTGGGCTGCAGCCCATCTGGGCCCTCTGTCCATGGGGTTTTCCAGGCAAGAGTACTGGAGTGGGTTGCCATTTCCTTCTCCAGGGGATCGAACCAGGTCTCCTGCATCGGCAGGCAGATTCTTTACTGCTGAGCCAGCAGAGGAGCCCCCACGACTGGTTTATTATAAAGAATTCAAATCCAAGAACAGCCACTGGAAGAGCCACATTGAGCAGGGATGGGATAGGGTGTGCAGAGTGTCCATGCCCTCTGTGGATACATCACCCTCCTCATTCCTCAGTGTGTTTGCTAACTGGGAAGCTCTCTGAACCCACTTCTTTCGGGTTTTTTAGTGGAAGGTTCCTTAAGTAGACACGATTGGTTAGATCATTGGCCATTTAGTAATTTACCCAACCTCCCGCCTCCCTCCCATCCTTAGAAATCTCAGGTTGGGGCTTAAAGTTCCAACCCTCTAAGGTGCCCTGACTTTCCTCTTAGGCAAACTGAAACTGTCTAAGGCCAACCATGGTCATCTCATTAGCATACACATCACTTTGGAGATTCCAAAAGTTTTAGGAGTCATGTGCCAGGAACGCAAGATTTACTATTTTTAATATTAATTCATATTTATTATCATTTATTCATATTCGTGGATTTCCCAGGTGGCTCAGTGGTAAAGAACCTGCCTGCCAAGCCAGAGACGTGGATTCTATCCAGGGGAAGATCCCCTGGAGGAAGAAATGGCAACAGAGGAGGAGGAAATGACAACCCACTCCAGCATTCTTGCCTAGGAAATCCCAAGGATTTCCAAGAGGAGTCTGGCAGGTCCTGGTGTCACAAAGAATCGCACAGACTGAGCAACTGAACAAATTCATATGCATATTTCACAATAACATTTAATGTGTAAAACTTTACTCACCTGTTTATTTCTCTCTGTCCCCCTAGGAGCAGATCAGGAGAGCATAACTATTGTCCCACCTTTGTATCCACAATACCCAGTGCAGGCCTGCCGCATTCCTGGCTCCACAAGTAGATAATTGCATATTGAAGTTCTGAGCAAATCTACTTAGAAAATCAAACATCAATGAAAAGCTTACTAGTTGAGCCTAGATTCAGAGCTAAGTGACTGAGCTGCATCTCACTGAGTCAGTGACCCCTGGGCAGATGATCAATTTCCATTACAAAGGCGTGTATCAGGCAGGCCGGAAACCCCGGGTCTCAGATCAGGTAACCTTAGCTGGAGTCCCTGAGACTTGCACTCAGAGGGTTCTCCCCCTGAGCCCGCTCCTCCCCAGTGCCCGGGTGACCTCACCTGTACCCTGGGTGATCTTGAAAACTCTCCAACTGTACTAGCGGAGACAAGCGCTGCGGGTTTTCCTTCCTATCCTTTGTTTTATTCATGAATTTTGGCTTCTTAATTCCAAACTCAGGGTGACTTCAGTGGCATTTTTGAAAGATGCTATTTACTTATTCATTCAGTTTTGGCTGTGCTGGGTCTTTCTTTCTGCCCACGGGCTTTCTCCAGTTGCAACAAGCGGGGGCTTCTCATTGCAGTAGCTTCAGCCATTGTGGCTATTCTTCAGCACGTGGAATCTTCCCCAACCGGGGATCAAGCCTGTGACCCCAGTATTGGCAAGTTGATGCTTAAACACTGGACCCACCAGGGAAGTCTAAAGAATGCTGCTTAGCCTCAAATCTCCACTCAGCAATTTTTTTTCCCTGTAAAGTGTTCCTTGTGTCTTTATTACAGACTAATTATTTTATTATCACATCCTAGAAAGTAAAAAAGGCAAAAAGGGAAAATTAAAACCACCATCCAGAAATAATTACTTACTTATTAATACTTAAAAACATGTGACGAGCATCTTCCCGTCTCAACAGATTTCTAAGATGACAGTTTTTCAGGACTTGGTATGATCGACTGCATGCTAATTAAGTTAATAAGTATTTCTTTTAAATGTCCTGATCTAATTCAAAACTGTTATTTCTCATGGAGTCATTAAACAGTTTGGGTATGAAAGCATGCAGCTGTGAAAAAATGTTTATAATGTGATGGTGAGTGAAAAGAGAGCTCACCAAGATGGTACGCATGCTGTAATTGCAAGTGGTTTTTTAAAATTAAGTTTAAAACAAGTGACTGAAATGCAGTTTGCTATGGTGATAAAATTATCTGTGAACTTTCACTTGTCTCTACTACCCACACTTCCTGGCAGTGTGAGAATATCACTTTATAATGAAAAACAATTTTTAATTTCCCAGGACAGTTTAAGCCGCCCAGATTGCGTGCAGTCAAGAAATGAAGACTTTTCTCATCAGTAATTCAATTCTTGCATTATCTTGTGCTGTGCTTAGTCGCTCAGTCGTGTCCGACTCTTTGCGATCCCGTGGACTGCAGCCCGCCAGGTTCCTCTTGACTCAGATGATGATGAAACATGGTAGAGACACTCTGCTGCTTCTTGCAAAGGACTTTTGCCAGGTGGATTTGAACAAGGTAGAGTGGAAGAAAAATGAGTGGGATGGAGCCTCTGGGAAGACGAGATTCAGCTTGCAGCCTCCTGGAAGGGTCGGCGTCCAGACCCTCCTGACTTTCTCATGAACATCTTCTCTTCCCACAGGGTGCTGACCACCATTCTCCCTGAGCCCAGGACCCGGAGGTTCCTGCACAGAAACTGGGTCCGTCCTGGGCAAAGAAGATGAGTTGGTCTCCCTGCTGTGGACCACTTCTCGGGGAGCCAGGTGCGGGGAGTAGCATAGACCCAGGGACGAGCCTCTCACAGGCCCAGTAGGCTTGGATAATGTCACTGCTCTGGCCCTGCCTGAAATTCCCCCTGATCCTCCCTCAAGCCAAAACAGTCAACACGGATACCTCCCAAGGACTTTGTCCCACCCAGAAGTGTTAGTCGCTCAGTCATGTCCAACTCTTTGTGGCCCCATGGAGTGGGTACCCATTCCCTCCTGCAGGGGATCTTCCTGACCCAGGAATCAAACCCAGGTCTCCTGCATTGCAAGCAGATCCTTTCCTGTCTGAGCCACCTTCTCTGGAGGATCAGCTAAACCCATAGAAAGCCCTGGACTCTTAACCACGTGGTACTTGAGAATCCCTGAATTCTGAAATGCCTCTCTGCTTTAGCAGCTGACTTTATTTTCAGGTCCGTTTGTCACAGAGACATTCCGATTTCGTGATTTCACACGAGTCCTGTGCATTGACCACCGTTGAGTCAGCACTGCCTCTTTCCCTGATGACATCTGAGGCCCCATCAGCTGCTCCCTCCAATCCAGCAGGCCTCACTCAGGGTCCCTGTCTCAGCCAAGCCTTTCCCAGCCAACCCATCCTCCACTGTCCAGACCACTGCCCCCGCCCCAACCCATCCCCGCCCAGCTTGCTTTTTCTCCATTGTGCTCCTTTGTATCTGACATCAGTTCAGTTCAGTTCAGTCGCTCAGTCATGTCCGACTCTTTGTGACCCCTTGAATCACAGCACGCCAGGCCTCCCTGTCCCTCAGTATCTCCTGGAGTTTGCTCAAACTCATGCCACTGAGTCAGTGATGCCATCCAACCATCTCATCCTCTGTCACCCCCTTCTCCTCTTGCCTTCAATCTTTCCCAGCATCAGGGTCTTTTCCAATGAGTCAGTTCTTCCCATCAGGTGGCCAAAGTATTGGAGCTTCAGCTTTAGCATCAGTCCTTCCAATGAATATTCAGGACTGATCTCTTTTAGGATGGACTGGTTTGATCCCCTTGCAGTCCAAGGGACTCTCAAGAGTCTTTTCCAGCACAATTCAAAAGCATGAATTCTTTGGTGCCCAGCTTTCTTTATAGTCCAACTCTCACATCTATCTGTACATGACCACTGGAAAAACCATAGCTTTGACTAGATGGGCTTTGTCGGCAAAGTGATGTCTGCTTTTTAATAGACTGTCTAGGTTTGTTATAGCTTATCATCCAGGGAGCAATTGTCTTTTAATTTCATGGCTGCAGTCACCATCCATGGGGATTTTGAAGCCCAAGAAAATGAAGTCTGTCACTGTTTCCATTGTTTCACCGTCTATTTGTCATGAAGTGATGGGACTGGATGCCATGATCTTCGTTTTTTGAATGTTGAGTTTCACTCTCCTCTTTCACTTTCATCACAAGGCTCTTTGGTTCCTCTCTGCTCTCTTCCATTAATGTGGTGTCATCTGCAGATCTGAGGCTGTTGGTATCTCTCCCGGCAGTCTTGATTCCAGCTTGTGCTTCATCCAGCCCAGCGTTTCCCATGATGTACTCTGCATAGAAGTTAAATGAGCAGGGTGGCCTTTCCCAATTTGAACCAGTTCTATGTCCAGTTCTAACTGTTGACCTTCATATAGGTTTCTCAGGAGGCAAGTAAGGTGGCCTGAACTCTCCACAGTTACTGTAATTCCTCAACACTAGAAGCAACTCTGGGACCTACTATATCTTCTGAAGGAGTAATTATATAGAAGTTCAACAGTCCGTTCATTTTCACTGCATTTTCTTCTCTCAACTTCTATGAAATGAAAATTGATATTTAACCAGAAAAGAGCATGTCTAGTGTGACTCACTTTTTATACAATGAAGTCGTATGTATTTGCGTTTATATCCACATCCGAGGATCCTTCCATCTGTAGGTTTCACAGAGACTGATGGAGTAAGGCGTACACCCGAAGTGATGCTGGCGTTTGTGGGTGGTGAGATGCAGGGTGATTTTTCTCTTCTTCTTTGTGCTTTTCTCTAGTAGTTGAATGTTTTATAACAAGGAGACATCGTGTTCACCGAAAAACCAGTCTTTACTTAGATAGAAAGTGAAAGTGTTAGTCACATTCAGGTCCGACTCTTTGCGACCCCGTGGACTCTAGCCCGCCAGGCTCCTCTGTCCATGGAATTTTCCAGGCAAGAATACTGGAGTGGGTAACGATTCCCTTCTCCAGGGCATCTTCCCAACCCAGGGATTGAACCTGGGTCTCCTGCATCATGGGCAGATTCTTTACCATCTGAGCCACCATCGTGAAGAGAGAACCCCACCAGAAACCTTTGGCCAGAGGCCAGCCTCGTGCAGAGGTCCTGGGGCTCTTGTGAAGGGCGGGTGGCACAGTGCTGCCCACGTAAGGAGACCCTGGCGGTAGAGAAGCCGACCCTGTTCAAGGTTCTGTTACAACGGAATGGTCTTCTGGTCACTTGAAGGTGTCTAAACGGGTCTGACTGGTGAGTTAACCGTGACCCGGACAGAGGAGGGTGGTTCACCATCCAGACCAGGCAATGGTTCCTGAGGGCTTCCTGCCTTCCTCTCTGAGTGGGCAAGTCTCTGCAGGTTCTCAGGCCACAGAACCTCCTTCCACTGCTGAATTTCCTTCCTGGTTGCCTTGCTCATTAATATTCATTAGCTGTAGTTACTAGTGGTTTATCCTACTATGGGCACATGAGCTACATTATCTGCATGTGGTCCAGAGAACGGAATCCCTACCTACCTATTACAGCTTAGATGTGAACATTTTAAATAAAGAATCATGAATACCACTTTAACCACAAACTGAGACATACCCACTACAATCAGTTTTTGATCTCATTAATTTGACGCTCTATTAGTACTGAGAAATCTGTAAGTTTAGCATATTACACTATAGCAAAATTGATAACATAAATCACATTTGATGTCAAAGGAATAAATGTTCATTATGATTGAACAGCATTTAACTAGAAATTGAAGGATGCTTTCTAAACCTGGTAAAGAGCATGACTCACGAGTGGAACATAACAGTCATGTCCGTGAAGTTAAATTGTTTTTAAAAAAAGAAAGTTTGCAGTGACCACTATTGGCTATTCGCCAGCATCCACAATCCCTCTTTTGCCCAAGAGACTTCGATTTTCTTGGGTTATCCACTCTCCTTTCAGCCACACGCCTCAAGGGAAGATGACCAACCACATTACAAAGAAATAAAAGCATGTATCCAGACAAATGGAGCAGGAAATGGCAACCCAGTCCAGTATTCTTGCCTGGAGAACCCCATGGACAGAGGAGCCTGGTGGGCTGCAGTCCATGGGGTCGCTAGGAGTCAGACACGACTGAGTGCCTTCACTTTCACTTTTCACTTTCATGCATTGGAGAAGGAAATGGCAACCCACTCCAGTGTTCTTGCCTGGAGAATCCCAGGGACGGGGAGCCTGGTGGGCTGCCGTCTATGGGGTCGCACAGAGTCGGACACGACTGAAGCGACTTAGCAGCAGCAGCAGCAGCAGTGACATAGTCCCCTTTGCCAAGTTCTCAGGACTGGGAACGAACCAGGTGCCAGCAGCGATGCCTCGGTCGCTCCCCTATCTCCTGGTGGACAGTGCCACTCTCCACCATCTTCTTGGCAGAGGCCCTGCCGGCTTCTTCCTGGACAGGCACAGGTTCGCCCCCATGCCCCTTCTGACTTGAGCACCTCTGACCTGTTCCTTTGGATGTCTTCTCCTTCTGGAATCCAGGAAAAGGAGAAACATCCTTCACTTGTACTGCTCTGTATTGCAACAATTTGTTGCATCTCTAATGTAACAATTTGATCAACAGCTAGACATGAGGGTGAAATTCTCGCCCCCACTGCTTCTTTTGTTACCCATCTCTCTGTTCCTGTCTCGCTTTTCCTTCTTCTTTATTTCTTTAATTTCAGCTTTGCTTCAAGCCACTCTCTACTGGCCACTGTGCAGGAGCCTCAAATGTACAGGAGAGTCCCTTTGTAGCTCGGAGCCCAGCAGCACAAACCCAAGGGAACAGACAAGATGTGACAAGATGCACAAATCCACAGAAGCCAGGGTTGGAGGTAAACATTTTGGGAATTCTCCACCCTGAAGAAATCAGTTGCTCCAGTTGCTCACAACTGAATGAGTTCTGGTACACCACTTGCCAACATGTGACCCTTTTAAAGACATTCACAGACAGCAGGTTTGCTATGATTCTGACTTGACATAGAATTAATGCAGCAACATAGTGTTTGCTTTCAGATACGAGTATATTCGCTAGCACATGGAACTCTGCTCAGTGCTATGTGGCAGCTTGGATGGGAAGGGAGTTTGGGGAGAGAATGGATACATGTATATATACAACTGAGTCCCGTCACTGCTCACCCGAAACTGTCACAACATTGCTAATCGGCTATACTCCAATACAAGATTAGAAGGTTTTGTTTTTTTTGAATAGAATTTTTATACCTGTCACCAATCAGGTGTTAATAAATGTGTCTTGAGTGACTGCTTGAGTCAATCAGTACCTTTTCCCCAGAGGAACATAAATACCTATATCTCATAAGTCTTGTCTTGCATTCTAATGTAGTCAAGCCAGAAACAGAAGAAAATGTATAAGCTGTAAGACCCTGCTCTCAAAACTGCACAGAGATCACAGAACAAGGAAATGGGTCTTCTCTTCACTTTGAGGAAGCAGGTATTGAGACCTTCCTGGTTCTTTCTTGCTTTTTTTAATGGAAAGACCCACATGTACCTTTATGAATGTTCCTCTTACTTTAAAACAGCAACAACATCTGCTTACAGTTGGTAGTACTAATAGCAATCATGTATATTCCCCGGGTACACTGCTAAGAATATCACAGGCACAATCTCATTTTGCTTTTCTCTTCTTGCCCTCTGAATAAGCTGCCTTCATCTGACCCAGGAAGAGAGAGATCCTTGAAGAAATGGACCTGCTCAAGGTTGCCCAGCTGGCAAGTGGCCTCCTTGGAGCCTGGGCTTGGGGTTCTGGACCTCTTTTCTGAACTGCCCTTTCTTCAGGGATGCAGAAATTTGTTTCATTTGTATCCTTAACCTCAACATGAGCAGAGCATCCCAGGTAGAGAACAGTTTATGCTGCAGGATTATTTGCTCATCCAATTAATCAAGTTCAGTCCACTGGCTCTAACTCAGAGTTTAAAAAATACGTCAGAAGCCAACATTGTGACCCGCTATGGGTGCACTAAAGCAAACACGTGAAAGACATCAGTGACCAAGAGACTGAGTTTCAAAGACACCAGCTGATGTTGTCAACAATTTCCCTTCCCTAACTTATCTTGACTTCCATGGTGGTTCAGTAGTAAAGAATCCACCTGCAACGCAGGAGACATGGGTTTGATCCCTGGGTCAGGAAGATCCCGTGGAGTAGGAAATGGCAACCCACTCCAGTATTCTTGCCTAGGAAATCCAAGGACAGAGGAGCCTGGTGGGCTACAGTCCATGGGGATCACAGAGTCAGACACGGCTTAGCAACTAAATAACAAAGCTTTTCTCTAATTTCAGTGTTGTCCCTCCACACTGGGGCCAGCACAATACGCCTTTCATCCAAGTAGCTGACAGTTTTACTGGTTGTCATCTTACTTGTCCAAGGTTAGGATAGTTCTAACTAATGTTTTGTCACTTCCTTTAAGAAATCTATCATTGGGCTGCATAGGTAAGGCAGAGTAATGCAGTTTATAAAATAAGCAAAATATGTCCCTAAATTCCACCATTTTAACAATAACTCTACCACCAAACTAATAGATACTAATATTCATGTCATCCATGTCTTTTATATCCTGTAGGAAATTATTCACTGATATAATAAGGAAGAACTATTTGGTTATTTCTCTGTGACCCCACCACCACCATTGTTGTTCAGGGTGATATTTGAAAGACTATTGAGCAAGAGGTAATACTGTGAATTTAGACAAAGAGAATCTGTGTAAAGGAAACACATAGCAAAGAAAATCTATAGTTTGCAAACCAAATACAATTGGAGCACCTGCCCAGAGCTAGCAGATCACCTCCCCTGATGTAATGAACAATGATCTCTTCACATCAGATGTCCTCTGGAAGGAACGCAGCCCCTGCCTGGACACTAGGCAATTGTCTGGGAGCCAGCTCGTTCCTGGAAGAGAGAAGGGGACTTGGATCCCTGAGCAGAGCAACAAGAGCCAGTCCAGATGTGAAATAGTGAGGCTTTCTTTCTTCACGCCACGTGGGTGGCGCTGGGTAGATGGCAAAGCACGGAGAAGCTGGGCACAGGGTGGAAGAGTACTGGGAGCCGGAGAAGGATTCCCAGATTCATCCTCACCCTCAAGAGTCAAGTTTCAGTCTTTCAAACAAATTGGTCAGGAGAGGAGACCAAAATGAAAAAGAGAATTTCCTCCATGGCTTGTGCTTCTGAAGTGCAGTAATATTCATCTGAAGTCTATCAGATGCAATTAGAACCCAGGTACCCTTGTTTATGACTTCCCTGGTGGCTCAGATGGTAAAGAGTCTGCCCACAATGCAGGAGACCCAGGTTTGATCCCTGGGTTGGGAAGATCCCCTGGAGGAGGGCATGGCAACCCACTCCAGTATTCTTGCCTGGAAAATCCCACAGAGGAGCCTGGCGGGCTACAGTCCACGGGGTCACAAAGAATTGGACACGACTGGATCGACTTCAATTTCACTTTCTTTGTTCCCCCTTGTTTAGAGCACACAGTAGGGTAATCGCTTTGATGCACCCATGGGACATATTTAACGATAACTCTCTGCTGAGATTTTATGTAGAACTTGGGATGCCTGCAGGCTTAAAAGGACACATAGGAAATGTGGGGGGCAGGAAGCAAAATTATAAGCTGTCAGAATGGAGAGACAGAGACTGAAGCTCAGCTCCCTTAAGTTCCGATGAAGAGTAGGCATAATTCTGAACTCTGTCTGCCTGCTGCCCTAGAGAGGATGTCCCTGCCACAGGTGCCGGCAAGAGGGGGACAACAGGATGGGGGCACCTGTCATGTCACTGCCCCCCACCTCGCACCCATTCTCCTGTGGAAAGGGCACTCTTTACGTAGTGTTTCACGCTGGGCCTATTTGATACCAAATACGAGTAGACAATTTCCCTCAAATGTGAGAGAGGAAAGTCTGCCGCACGGAACGCTGTGCCCTGGGCAATGAATGTGCTGTCAGTGTCCACAAAAGCCTCTTTGTGGCCGATGGCCGACACCACGCATGCCATCGCAGCCGAGGCTCTGCCCTTTTCTGCTGCCGAATATGAAATCCTGCACCGCAAAGCTGCACCTCCTTCTGCTTTCTATCTGACGGTGCTCGTTTGCATTCTCAGTAGCTGAAAGCGGTGCTGGAGCCTGTGTGCTGGTAGGATGTATGAGGGGCGATTAACAGAGATGCTGATATGTTTCACTTTGAACAGGTTTGCCAACTTCCAGATCCTCCCTCTAAGCATCAGCAACTTAAATATCACCCAGCTAATGACCAAAAAAACCACAGTTGCAAAATATGTATCCTGTCAGGTGTAGGGTTTTTGCCAAGATCAATAAGAGCTTTGAAGGTCATGTAATTCCCACAGGGAGTTCACGCACTGTGCTCAGTCGCACCCTTTTTCAAGTCTGAAAACACATCGAAAGGACTTTTCATTTATTCACCCCTGTCTTCATTCGTTCAACTAACATTTATTTAGGGACCCTTGCATGTGTCATCTTGTGCTAGATCCTGAATGGTGTTGATTAAGAGGGGTAAAAGAATGGATTCAAGGCGTAAAACTTCATCATCTCTAAAAAAAAACAAAAACTATAGAAACATTGTATTAGATCATAAGGTTGAAATAATGTTAAATTCCTGAATATTGTCATTATGTTGCAATACAGAAAAAGACAAAATGTTGCAAAATAGTAACAAGTGGTGAATTTAGGTGAAGAGTAAAGGAATGTTCATTACATTTATCTTTTACCTTTTCTATAGCTTTAAATTTTTTCACAATACAAATTTAGAGGAAAGGTTTTCATCTCTAATTTTAAGAAGCTCACAATCTAGAGATAATTTTTTTTTTCTAATAAAAGAGAAAAGAGGAGAAGATTACATTTAAAACATAGGATCAGAAGCCACTTGAAGAATGTTGAAACTATGAAGGCAAGGCTGGAAGTCTTTGGGGAAGAGGTCCTGGGGCCCGTGTCAGTCACACCCAGGGACTCAACTACAGAGAAGGAAGCCCCGTGGCAGAGGAGGTTGGGTGCAGTTGAGCCCCAGCTGACACACAGGAGTCCAGCCAGGCTACAGCCCAGACTGGGTTTCATCAAAGGAGCAAACACTGCAGGGCTCCATGGAGACCCCCAGCACGCAAAGAGAGGCCCCAGCTGTAGACTCAGTGCCTTGGAGAAGACGCCCGTGACCAAGTATCTGGGACCAGTCTGCCCTTCACACTCCAGGTGCTTTTGGTCCCTACAGAAGTGATGACCAAACAACACCTGAACAGATAGTTCAGTTGAGTCACTCAGTCCTGTCTAACTCTTTGCAACCCCAGGGACTGCAGCACGCCAGGCTTCCCTGTCCATCACCAATTCCTGGAGCTTGCTCAAAGTCCTGTCCATCAAGTCGGTGATGTCATCCAACCTACTCACCCTCTGTCATCCCCTTCTCCTGCCGTCAATCTTTCCTAGCAGCAGGGTCTTTTCCAATGAGTCAACTCTTCCCACCAGGTGGACAAAGTATTGGAGCTAAAACATCAGTCCTTCCAATGAACATTCATGACTGATTTCCTTTAGAATGGACTGGTTGGATCTCCTTGCAGTCCAAGGGACTCTCTTAGGAATGAGGAAAGCAGAGAAGTTGTTTATGAACGTAAGTCAGAAAGAAGATGGAACACCCTGGCTCTGTCCTTGTTCAGAAGGACTTCACAGAAGGCAATGGAAATGGACCCAGGGATGCAGTGGGCAGCCAAACCTGCCTGGACCAGGGGCCCTGGGGCTCTTCCCAGCTGCTGTGCAAGGTTCTGCCCTCCTGCGGGACCAGGAGAGGACTGAACTTCTTGGCTAAGGTGAGACGGGGAGGAGAGGGAGAGCAGCCACGGGACTCGGGATGGGAGTGGAGGGCACTGCAGGCTGGGGAGCAGGATTCAGGCTCTGATGACATCATGGCCAAGCTGGTGTTGACTTGGCTCAGAAAGGTCCTCCTGCAACCCCTGAGTCACCCAGGACAGGATGAGAGCCTAGCCTTCTCCCCAGGGGCAAAGGGCCACCTGGCAAAGTGCAAGCCTCAAACCTCCTTCTTCTCCACCATATTATCATTTCTGGGGGCAAATGGCAACATTGGCTGTCACCACTGGCAGGTCACCTCCACAAAAAAACAAGTACCAGCATCAGAAAAGTCAGGGACTGACTCTCAGGAGTGGAGAGGAGCATGACTGGCCCTCAGCACAAACGGTGATCTCTCCCACCACCAACCAGATACAGACCCAGGACCCAGACCATGGTCTGCTCCACGCAGAGCCCAGCCTTTCTGGACCCACCACGAATCTGCAGAACCAAGGATGCTCTCTCAGCCACGGACCCTGAGCAAACACTTCATCTTCATCCAGTCACGGTCAGAGATCTTAACGCCTACGAGGGCCTTTCTGATGCCCCCACTTCAGCATTCTTTGAGCTTCTAATGCTGTGGGGCCAAGGTCATCTTAGCTGGCGGTCCTGGGCCAGCACCCAGTGTCCCGTCCCTCCCACAGCCCCGTTTGACAGCTTGGCTCTCAATCTCAGAATTCTCTGTTGGCTTTGCACCACTTCAAACTCGTACTCTAAAACTCCATCTGGGGCCTCACTCTTTTTTTTTTTAATCTATTTCTTTTTGGCTGTGCTCTGTCTTTGTTGCCTTTGTACAGGCTTTTCTCTAGTTGCAACGAGCGGGGCCTGCTGTCTAGTTGGCATGAACTGACTTCTCATTGCAGAGGCTTCTCTAGTTATGAAACAGGTGCTCTAGGGCACTCAGGCTTTAGCAATCATGGCGCACAAGCTTAGTGGCTCCAGGGACATGTGGAATCTTCTCAAAACAGGGATTGAACCTATGTCCCCTCCATTGGCAGGCGGATTCTTACCTACTGCATGGGGCCTCACTCTTACTTGAAATGACTTCTCTTTCATTTTCAGTCTCAGCTCCATGTAAAGTGCTGCAGATGATCCTCAAGGTCCCTTTTATCCACAACCCCCCATATTTCTCCCACCCCACCACCACCCCTGCCCCTGCTCCCATGCGCCAGGCAGCTTGAAGGATCTTAGTTCCCTGACCAGGAGTTGAACCCCATCCTGGCAGTGAAAGCGTCGAGTTGTAACCACTGGAGAGGAAAGTGAAGTCGCTCAGTCGTGTCCAACTCTTTGCAACCCCTGGTAGGACTGTAGCCTACCAGGCTCCTCTGTCCATGGAATTTTCCAAGCAAGAGTACTGGAGTGGTTTGCCGTTTCCTTCTGCAGAGGATCTTCCCAGCCCAGGGATTGAACTCGGGTCTCCTGCATTGCAGGCAGATGCTTTACCATCTAAGCCACCAGCGAAGCCCCAGTGCTGTAACCACTGGACGACCAGGTAATTCTCCCTTTTATTCTTTCATTTTTTCCACATCTGGAAGTTACCAGGCCTTGGATGTGGAGGGTCACAGCCTTGGATGAAGAATCAGAGCGGGGGCTTCCACACCAGCTGCCTGGCAGCATGTTTCTGCTTTCCACTCAACTCCTACCACACCTCCACTCGAACATCTTTAGAAGGAAGAACTGGAACTAGCTGGTCTCTATGGACCCTTTTGTACTAAAATTCTATGGTTTTGATTCAGAATGATGATTCATGGTGAGTCAACAAGAAAAAGGTTAAATTATGTTCTGAATATTCTAGTTAAAAAAAAACAGGCAAGCGTGTGCTCTACTGTCTAAATGTCTCCATCGGTTATTGGAACTTGAAAGCCATTTTGCCGTTTCAAGATGTAAACGTGGAGGAATTTCAGTGGGGCTTTTCATCCTCGGCAGTGCTGGAGGGGTCCGGCTGTGCCTGCCTTGTGGCATACTCCTTCAGAACCTTCTTGGCACAAGGAGCTCACGTGTCCTGCATGTCTGAGGTCAGACATTTCCATGGTCTGAAACAGCATGAAGTGAAGTGAAGTCGCTCAGTCGTGTCCGACTTTGCCACCCCATGGACTGTAGCCTACCAGGCTTCTCTGTCCGTGGGATTTTCCAGGCAAGAGTACTGGAGTGGGTTGCCATTTCCTTCTCCAGGGGATCTTCCCAACCCAGGGATCGAACCCAGGTCTCCCACATTGCAAGCAAACGCTTTACCCTCTGAGCCGCCAGGGAAACAGCATATATTAGTGTATATAACAGCATAATAGCACTTAAAGCTGACCCACCACATATAATTCTGGTTCTCTTTCACAAGTAGGGTTATCCAAGGAAACAAAACTTGGGTTTTTTAATAATGCAGTTAGCATTTTCCTTCCTAAGAAGTTATGGTTTCCAAATATCAAGAATCTATAGATATATTGATATAGCCAGCTTACATTTATTTTAAAATTGTAGTTGTTTCAAAGCTAAAACAAAGGGATTTGAAGATTTATTTCTGCCTCTTTCCTCTTAGCAAAAGCCTCATTTATTTCTTGTTTAAGTATTTGCAAGAATAACTTCTCAATGTCCGCAGAGCCCATTGGCTCCATCTGCTCGCAGGGTGCAGAACAGACCCCAGAATGGGAAGAAACATGCCCTCTTCAACCTGGCTTCCATCCACTTCCACCGCACTTTTCATCACTGCTCTGGATCCCAGGGCCTCCTTTCCTGTGTTTATTGGTTCCAGTTTCGTGATTTGTTGATTCCTTTTCATTCTTTTATGACTGTTCTCACTTTAAAGGGAAAAATGATTCTCTCAGTCTGAACTGTTTGGAGCCTGGAAAGTATGTTAGTCGCTCAGTCGTGTCGGACTCTTTGTGACCCCATGGACTATAGCCCACCAGGCTCCTCTCTCCATGGAATTCTCTAGGCAAGAATACTGGAGTGGGTCACCACTGGAACCTGGAACCTCTGCTTTTATCTGGGATTTTCCGCGAGTAAGGAGATACCCTCCAACATCCTGCCCAGAGCCATGCATGTCCCCCTCGCCCTCAAACGGAAGCCATTCACTCTACCTGTTTTCCCGTGACAGAACACAAACACTTATGTTTCCAATTACTCACTCAACAAAGCTTTGTCAGAGGCTTTTCATGTTTAGGTAGACTCATAGGAAACTGGAATTCCAAGGGATTTTACGATAAGCTGGACCAATGCCTTCATTTTGGGGTGAGAAAAGCAACGCTCCAAGACGAGTGACTTGCCCAATACAGAGGTTATGAAATCTACTATCGACAGACAGGACTGGAAGCCAGTCCTGGCCCAGGCGTGTTAGACCTGATTTCTTTTTCTCTGGCTGTGGCTTCTGGAAGGGGCTGAGGGGAGTGTGGTGCTGCTGCAGACCTCTGTGCCTAAACTGCTCCTCAATCAGCGGGTGGCTCAGATGGTAAAGAATCTTCCTACAATGCAGGAGACATGGGTTCAGTCCCTGGGTGGGGAAGATCCCCTGGAGAAGGAAATGACAACCCACTCCAGTATTCTTGCGTGGGAAACCCCATGGACAGAGGAGCCTGGCGGGCTACAGTCCATGGGGTTGTAAAGAGTCAGACACGACTTAAGCAACTAAACACACTAAGTCTAATGAATGCCCTAGGCCTGGACTGACCTGACCTTCCTTCATTGTGTTGTTTCTCAGCTGTAAAGGGGGAGCTGGGCTCAGATGCTCTTTGGGGTCCCTGCTTGGTGCACCCTGGAGACCTTCCTTACAGATGGACCACCCTTCTCCAGCCCAGCAGCACTGGCTTCACCTGGGAACTGCGTAGAGGGGTGAGATCTCAGGCTCCGCCCAGACCTACTGGATCAGAAACTGGGGTGGGGGTGGGGCCCAGAACTCTGTGACGTAACCAGCCCCACAGACAATCCTGGGGTACGCTGAAGCTTGGGAACTGCTGCTCTAATGTAAATAAAAAGTTGAGCTGGCAGCCTGTGTGCTGATCCGGCGCATCAGTTCACTGCGGGGAAGATGATAATGAGCACGTATTCAAAAATCATTAGATGTTAGAAATGGAGGAGGACATGGCAACCCACCCCAGTATTCCTGCCCGGAGAATCACGTGGACAGAGGAGCCTGGTGGGGTTACAGTCCATGGGGTTGCAAAGAGTCAGACACACTTAGTGACTAAACCACCAAACCACCAGCAGCAGATGTCAGAAAGAATATATTAGACACATTAGATTTAGGAACCAGCTGCACCAAAATAAGTGTATTTTCATAGTATATAAGTACGAAGTGTTTCTCATCTGTTTTACTGCAATCTTTATTTCTTCGTGTCTATTATTTGTTTTATTTTGCTTGCTCTGGGTCTCCGTTACTGTGTGCAGGCTTTCTCTGGCTGCGGAGCGTGGGGGCTACGCTCTAGTCGTGGCACATGGGCTTCTCATTGTGGCAGCTTCTGTTGCGGCAGAGCACAGGCTGTAGGCGTGTGGGCTTCAGTGGCTACGGCACAACTCATTTTTATTTATTTAAAATTAATTTCCACTGGAGTCTAGTTGCTTTATCGTCTTGATTAATTTTGAAAAGAACAGCAGTGCAATTAACCAGACCTCCCTATCTGATTAAATGTACAATACACGAAAAGCTTTCAGAGATAGTCACACAGTAACTTACAGAGATCTGTGCAAGTTATTTTTCAAAGCTGTGTCACTGAGTTTCTTGGGGGAGATGACTTATAAAAACAAAATGAATTTAGATTTAAGTAGATAGATTATATACTCAGTCACACTGTTGTGAGAGTAAATACTGTCTTTTTAATTTAATTTTTTAAATTGAAATACAGTTGACATAATATTTCAGGTGTACAGCAAAGTGATTCATATGTACATACACACACTCACACACACACACACACACACACACACACACACATATATATACATATACTTCTTCAGATTCTTTTCTATTATAGTTTATTACAAGGCTTCCCAGATGGCACTAGTGGTAAAGAATCCGCCTGCAATACAGGAGACAGCCGAGACTTGGATTTGATCTCTGAATCAGGAAGATCCCCTGGAGAAGGAAATGGCAACACACTCCAGTATTCTTGGCTGGAGAATCCCATGAACAGAGGAGCCTGGCGGGCTACAGTCCATGGGGTCACAAAGAGTCAGACACGACTGAAGCATCTTAGCACACACTTAGGTTATTACAAGATATTGAATATAGTTCCCTTTGCTATCCAGCAGGACCGTGTTGTTCATTTCACATACAGTAGTGTGTATCTGTTGATCCCAAATCCCTAATTTATCCCCCCTTTCCCTTTCGGTAACCAGAAATTTGTTTTCTATGCCTGTGAGTCTATTTCTGTTTTGTAAATAAGTTCCTTTGTGTCTTTTTTTTTTTTAAGATTCCACATAGAAGTGATATCGTGTGATATCTGTCTCTCTCTTTCTGACTTCACTTAGTATGATAATCTCTAGGTCCGTCTTCGTTGCTGCAAACGGCGCCATTTCATTCTTTTTTATGGCTAAATAAATATTGTCTTTAAAGAAAATAATCAAGTAGAACACCGCTAACTGTTGGCGGTCGTGAGCAGTCGTATTCTGTAGCTCATTTCCTGATATCAAAGGCTGACTGGGGTTCCCAGTCATGATGTCATTTGGATGGAGATGAGCTCCGGGCTGTGAAAAGGGAGGAGGGTGTTCCTTTGAGCTGCAGCCCTGGGTTCTGTTGAAGCTGGAGATGCCTTGTGTCCGGGCGACACTGGATGAAAATCCTCTCGCCTCCCACGTTCAGGGCTATTTTCAGGTTTCAGCACAGTGATGGTCAAGCTGTGTATCGAACGTTTGTCTTTGTCCGTTTCTTTTGGATTTTGACTCTAAGAAAGAAGTCCTGCTCCGGGAATGTGACCCAGTGCCTGCACCTCATTGCTTTCAGTTGGGGGAAAAAAAAAAAATGCTGGTTTTTCTTCAATGAAGGGACTCAGCAAAAGCGGTAACAACCCCATTGTAAGAGAATGAAGGGTTCAAGCGGTACCACTGCTGCTTTTTTTCCCAGGGGGGGAAAAGGGGCTGAACTTTGAGCTTTGGAAAGTGGCCCCGTGTGCGGTGGGTACCCAGCTACCCTCTCTCATGCGTCATCGTGGTTCCCCGCTGAGTTGATGTCTGGCTTCCCTGAGCTCCTTCGAAACGAAGCTGGGTGGGACAGGTCAGCCCTGGGGTCCTTTCCCCGGGCAGGCAGCCTCCCTGTTCTCACAGCACGCATCCCTGCTCATCACTAGCGACTCCATGTCCGCAAACAGGTCACCTTTGCCAAGGGAGGTATCCAGTGAACCTGCCGAAAACCCCGCTCTGTGGTCCTCAAGGGCATATTCCGGGTAGGAGGAGTATCCGGCGCACAAAGGTCAATGTCATCAGCCCAGCGCCCTGACCTCACGGCCGGCATTCAGGCCCCATCAGACGAACAGCCCTAATCTGTAACCACTGGTCACACAGCGTCACAAAATGCTTGTGCGCTTGAAGGCGGCTGCTGTCAGGCTGCCCGCAGCCTCCCCATCACCAAATCCAGCGCCCCGTCCTTGTCTTCCTGGAGGGCAGCGGAGCCTCCAGGCTCCAGGACCCCGCACCCTCAGGTGGTTCCCTTCCTGCCTCGTCTGTCTCTCTTTGTCCTGTTCCCTGTCCCTTCCCTTCTCCCAGCCTCTTACAGCTTCAGGCCCAGGGCTTAGTCCCCACCCCACCCCCACCCTCCCTGCTATTGCTTCCCGTGAAGCACGGCCGAACTCAGCAAACCGCAGGAAGAACTCCCAGTTCAATCTGAATCTGATGAACAACTCATAATTCTAGAATAAATATGTCCCAAATATTGCATGGTGCCAAAAATTTACTTTACTTGGTCAACAAGTAAATGGTGCATGAAGCATATGCTCAAAGCTCTTTGAAAGTGAAGGTGAAAGTAACTCTTTGTGAGCCCAGGGACTATACAGTCCATGGGATTCTCCAGGCCAGAACACTGGAGTGGGCAGCCTTTCCATTCTCCAGGGGATCTTCCAAACCAGGGATCGAACCCAGGTCTCCCACATTGCACGCGGTTCTTTCCCAGCTGAGCCACCAGGGAATTCCCAGAGCTCTTTACCTGCATTCAAATTTAATTAGGCCTCTCATGTTCCATAGGACTTCCCTGGTGGCGCAGGTGGTCAAGCATCTTGCTTACAATGCAGGAGATCTGGGTCCGATTTCTGGGTCGGGAAGATTCTCTGGAGAAGGAAATGGCAACCCACTCCAGTACTCTTGCCTGGAAAAATCCCATGGACGGAAGAGCCTGGTAGGCTACAGTCCATGAGGTCACAAGGAGTCAGACATGACTGAGCGACTTCACTTTCACTTTCTTTTCTGGTGGGCTTTCTTTCCATGGGCTTCCCAGGTGGCACACTGGTAAAGGATCAGCCTGCCTAGGCAGGAGACGTGGGTTAGATTCCTGGGTTGGGAAGATCCTCTGGTGTAGGAAATGGCAGCTCGCTCCAGTATTCTTGCCCAATAATTCTTGTCCACGTCTAAGGGGTAACGACCCACAAGGTGACCCAGGACAGCAACAGAATGTGTCAAAATGAGTCTCACTGCAAATGGGGCTGTTAAGTATCACCACTTGGAGCCCAATAATTACTTTCCTGGGTGAGGCTGTCAATGTTAGTTCAGGAATGTTTTAGGGGATGAGATCAAGGAAGAAATGAAGGCAGTTGCTTGCTGAAGTGACTTACTCATCCTGACGAAAATCACAGGCCCTTGCCACCCTCCCATAACAGCCTCCGGGAATGATCCTAGGCGGAACGACAGGGTGGCAAGCCCAGGCTTCACTCCGGCTGACTGATGACGGTCCAGCTCGGCTTCCCTCTGGGAAATTCTCCGCTTCCCTGAGCCTCAGTCTCCTTTTCTATAAAATAGGCATGCTTTGCCAAAGGGGTGTTGAAAACATACATGAAATACAAATGTAATGTACGTAGAATGGTGCCCGGAGTGCAGTGAGTACACAATCAATTGTAGGCACTTTCATCCTTCAGGAAGAAAGTGACTGGTGCAGGCTGCTGGGTCTTAAGAAAACAGTTCAGCTGGAACTAGATTTCCCAGGCAAGGTGGAGCTCATTTGCCTTGGGAGCAGTTTTGCTTCAGTGAAAGTTTAGGAATCAGGAGTTTACACGTGAAACATCGCTACCTTGGCTAGGTAACGCTGTTGCCACAATGAAACGCAGGAACAGCCTGTAACCTTAAAGCGACAAACACTTCGGGCAACGTACTGTTCAGTCCAGGTTGTGTGAACGGAAGACACAACCTCTTCCCAGAACCAGACTGGATTCCGCAACTGGCCTTCAAAGCGGAGAAAGTGAAAGTGAAGTCGCTCAGTTGTGTCCGACTCTTTGTGACCCCGTGGACTGTAGCCCACCAGGCTCCTCCATCCATGGGATTCTCCAGTCCAGAAGACTAGAGTGGGTTGCCATTTCCTTCTCCAGGGGATCTTCCCTACCCAGGGATGGAACCCAGGTCTCCCGCATTGCAGGCAGACGCTTTAACCTCTGAGCCACCAGGGAAGCCAAGGAAACAGCAACTCACTCTAGTATTCTGGCCCAGGAAATCGCAGGGGCACAGGAGCCTGGTGGGCTACAGTCCATGGTGTTGCAAAGAGTTGGACACAACTAAGTCCACAAGTACACGCACCTTCAAAGGGTTGGTGTTTGTAGCAGAGACATGATAATACGTATATTTCTGTTGTTGCTATAAATAGTAAACTATCAGACACATCCTTACAATAAAGGAAGGAGTCAAAACATGAGAAAAACAACTGACTAATTACAAGGCATCTCCCAACAAAGACAAACTACTATAGTCTATAGAGATCACATTCAGCCATGCTTACCTATGATACTTCTGCTGAAGCCCTTTCATAAACCACATTAAGAATCAGTTCCATCCCTGGGTACCTTGAACAGATTAATATGGGGCTGCAAGAGCATAAACTCTGTGGCTTTTGAGAGGCAATCTCAAGTTTTCTTTTGGATAACAGGTGGACAAATTGGGGTGAATAGTTTTTTTTTGGCTTTTTAAAAAATCTCCCTACAAATGGAGAAGGGCATCAAATCTAAGTGTATACACGTCAGTGAACTTTTCCTAAGTGAATCCACCCATATGACTACAGAACAAGAAACAGCATTACCAGTACTCAGGAGCCCCCTTCTCATTCCCCCCTTACTCCAGAGGTCCCCTCCCACAGCTCCAAAGAAACCACACAGGCTCAGAACACATCTTGACCTACAGCATGGAGGCTAGTTTTCCCCGGTTTTGAACTTATCAGTGAAATTACAGAGTAGGTCATCTCTGGTTTCTAGCCTCTGTGGTCAGATTGTATTTGCGATATCTTTTCACGTGGTTGCATTCAGCTGAGTTCCATTCATGTCCTTTGCTGAACGGTATCTTAGAGTCTGAGAGTGCCACACTTCCTATGCATGTTCTCCATATGTTCGGTTCTGCTGTGCATCAGGTTGCTGCTCACTACCACACGTAAAGCCGCCGTGAAGACTATTGAATGTTGTGTGTGTGTTTCCCCCAAGCGTTCCCCTAAGGGTAGAATTGCTGGATCGCAGGGGCTGAACATCTTCGACTTTATTAGGACCCGTGACACCACTTGCCAAAGTGGCTGTGTCTCTTAACCTCCCTCCAGGAGTGTTTGTGCCCTGGCTTCACGGTCTTGTCAACAACAGGTAGATTTCACCCTCTGTTTGGTAGTCATTCTGACGGGTGTGTAGTAGCGAGGTTGATGATCTTTTCAAGTTTGTGTTGATTTGAACATTCTCTTTCGTGAAGTGCCGATTCATATTCTTCACACTTTTTCTATGAGGTTGACTTTTTCTTACTGGTTTGAAGAATATTTTAGCCCATTCTGGATAAGGGCCCTTTGTTAATCATTTATATAATGAACACCTTCTTGTTTTTGTAGCTTGTCTTTTGACTCTCTTAATCCTAACTTTTGAAAACAGAGCTTTGTTTGGGGGTCATCCAGCTTCTTAGTCTTTTCCTTTTTGAGTCCTGTTTAGGAGAATTTTCCCTCTCCCAAGGTAAATCTTGATGCACCCGGGAATGACATCTGTGTATGGTATGAAGAAAGAGTCGAGTTTTAGTTTTTGTGCGGTTTTTCTAACTGACTCAGCAAATTAATACCTTATTAATTTCTTACTGACTATTCTTTTCCTGCTGCCCCGTGATGCCGCCATCATCATAAATCAAGTGCCCAGAAATGCAGAGATCTATTTCTGGGCTTTCTGTTTGGTTTCCTTGGTCAGTTTTCTATTCTTGCACTGCTTCAGTCAGTGCAGCTATATAATATGTGCCCCAAGCTCTGGGGTCTGAAGACCGGGTCCTCTTTCCTTATTCTCCTTGACTCTTTGCATTTCCATACAAGGGTTAGAAACACCCTCACATCTGTTGACTTTGAAAGGATTGCATCAAACTACAGATCAGGTTAGAGAAAATTTGCACATTTTATATGAATACTTGAATCTGTGTCTATGGTACAGTCCTTTATTCACTTAAACCTTCTCTGCTTTCTCTATGTAGAGTTTTATGGGGCTTCCCTGGAAGCCCAGTTGGGAAAGAATCTGCCTGCAAAGCAGGAGACCTGGGTTTGATCCCTGGTTAGGGAAGATCCTCTGGAGAAGGAAATGGCAACCCACTCCAGTATTCTTGCCTGGAGAATCCCATGGACAGAGGAGACTGGTGGGCTACAGTCCACGGAGCTGCAACTCAGACACAACTTAACAACTAAACTTCCCGTGTAAAATCTTACACATCTGTCATTAGATTCATCCTTAATTATTTGAGTTTTTAAAGCTATTGTAGATACTTTTGTTTTGAGCATCATTTTTCTAACGGTTCACGATTAGTGTGTGTTTTGATCCTCCTGAGCTGTGTGACAAACCACCTAAGCTTCACGTTGTGAAATGGCAGCACTTCTGTGATGCCCGTGGCGTCTGTGAATGAGCAAGTGGGACAAGGCACCAGTAGAATGTCACCCCTCTGTCCCTGGGTGTGAAAGTGGGGGTGGCTCAAATGGCTGGGGAAGCATCTGGAAGCTTCTCTGCTCACATATGGGGTGCCGGGCCACCTCGGGGACGGGTCATAGACCCCTTCACGAGCCATCTCACAGCTCGGCGTTGGTTCTGAGAGGGAGAGCCCCGAGGCCCACCCTGCAGAGCCAGCCCTTCCAGAAGCTCTCCACCTCCCTGCACTGAAGCTTGGAGGTACGCAGCACCACTTCTGCGTACCCTTCTGCAGCACCCTTCTTTGGGTCACTCAGATTTGAGGGGAGGGGCAGGAAGCCCCATCCCTTAAGTGGGGAGGGGTAAGGTCACACTGCAGAGGACTGTGTGGGTAGAAGAGGTTGCTGTGGGCGTCTTTGGAAAATACCTCTGTCACATGACACGCAGCACCATGGGTGTCAGCACGGTGACCTTGCAAAACTCATTAATTCGAACGTTATATTAGACCCTTCTGGAATTTGATTTCTACACGTTGCCAGAGGAGAAAGGTGAGCAGGGGACTCTGGGTTCCAGGAGCTCCGGAGATACCAGACTCCCAAGATGCCCAAGTCTCTTACATAAGATGGCAAAGTGCAGTCAACCCTCTGCTCGGCTGAGTCTGAGGCTATGGAAGCTGCACCCACCAGGGCCGATGCTTTGCAGATTTCATTTCTCCTTTGTGGCTCAGACAATAAAGAATCTGCCTGCAATGCAGGAGACCTGGGTTTGATCCCCACCTTGGGAAGATCCCCTGGAGAAGGGAATGGCAACCCATTCCAGTGTGCTTCTCTGGAAAGAATTTTCTCATGGAAAATCCTATGAACAGAGGAGCCTGGAGGGCTGCAGTCCATGGGGGTCACAAAGAGTCGGACGCGACTGAAGCGACTGACACTTTTCCAATCCTCGTACTTTCTGCTCCTTGTTCAGTACTTGGTCTCTTCGTCGACCCATTAGTGAATCTGTTATGTTGTTGAGTTTCTTCTCTTTCCATTCACAGGATGCAATCGTTTTGAAAAATATTCTATAAAAAGACGGACAGCGCTAAGTTCACAAAGAAAAGCTGGGAGGGAGCGGATAGTGACAGGTGTGGGGACAGGGAAGGATACAGCTTCTTCCTAAACAGAGTTTTCGCAGCCCTGGATTCATTTTTTAGGCCCCAAACTATACAATTGGTTTGAAAAGGTTTATCTCAAAATTTAACTAAACCTTGGTTAAGATCCCCACTCAGAGGTTGCTCTTAGAAACAAATAACTCAGACCCTCCGTTTCATGTCAGCAAAGAATCGGTTTTCAAAGCCTTTGGGATATTCCTCTTGCCCTCGCTGCTGGGACCAGCTCAGGGTGGGGGCACGAGAAAACCCACCTCCTACGCAGTCAGCGCTTGGAGCCTGGAGGTCCACGCAGAAGAAATGCACGAAGGTAACTGAACACCAGCTCGTGGGAAATACAGCATGAGTAAACCACAGGCCGCAGACTTCAGGGAAGGGATGCGAGCACTCGGAGACCTGCTCTCACACGATTCACGTGCTGGTCAAAGGCGAAACCTGGCTCTCTCCGAGGGCAAGGACTAAGCTCCTCGGTCACTCAGTGGGGACCCAGCATCGCTGAGTGAGTCGGTCCCAAGAACTCCAGGGCTGGCGGTGCAGGCACCCAGACCCAGGATGAGGGATAAAGCCATTCTGCCCGAGTCAATGGAACAACCTCCTGAGCAGGATTTGGAAAATCTGAGGCAAAGCACAGCAACTGGAGGAAAACATCCCCAAGGCCTGCTTCTCGGTGGCCAGCCAGGAAAAACACAGTTGGTGGGAGCGGAGCCAAGACTACCGAGGAGAGAAGCAGCAGCTGCGGGTTTAGGGGCAGGTGTTCCCAATGCCTGGGTCACTGCAGGAGGTGCCTGGGTCCCTGCACAGCGAAGGGTGCGGGGGGGGGGGGTCACTCACAGCAAACCTCGGGGGACAAACGCAGCTCAGCTAGAAGCAGAGCGGTGTCGGAGTGGCAGGCGGACACGCAGGGCGGTCAGCCCCACGCTGGCATCGCTCTCTTCCCTGAGGCATGCCCGTTTCTCTTCCACTTTGGCTGTGTTGAGTTCCCTGCCCCCCTCCTCCCCTTTTTCCTCTGGCAAAGGTCCCTGCTCAGCCAGCTGCCCCAGATCTGCCTCTGGGCACCGCCACGTCCACTGCCCTGGGCCACAGGGTCCTTTGGGAGCCGTCTGGCTGGCGTGCCTGGCAGCTTCAACTTGGAGCGAGGCTCAAGTCCTCCAGACTTTCCCGCCCTGGTGTGGGATGTGGGTGGGTCTGTGGGGTAAGGCAGGCAGGGGGTGCTTCCGTCTTCCTGATTGTCTCAAGGGGTCCCCTACCTCTCAGCTCTCCTCCTCGGGAAAGGCTGCATGCAGCTGCAACAGGATTATATCTCCTCCGCCAGGGTCCTGACCCAGCTGTGTTTTCTCCAAAAGCCCACCCTCTTTCCATGTCAGCACACTCAGAACATGGAGAAGGAAATGGCAACCCACTCCAGTACTCTTGCCTAGAGAATTCCTTTGACAGAGGAGCCTGGTGGGCTGCTGTCCATGGGGTTGCACAGAGTCGGACACGACTGAAGTGACTTAGCATGCACTGGAGAAGGAGATGGCAACCCCTGCAGTGTTCTTGCCTAGAGAATCCCAGGGACGGAGGAGCCTGGTGGGCTACTATCTATGGGGTCGCACAGTCAGACACGACTGAAGTGACTTAGCAGCAGCAGCAGCAGCAGCATACTCGGAACAAGGGGAGATGTGTTCAATTACATGGCAGGAGACAGTGGCCAGGCTTCCCAGGTGGCTCAGTGGTGAAGAATCCACCTGCCAATGGAGGAGACATGGGTGTGATCCCTGACCCAGGAAGATCCCACGTGCCTTGGAACAGCTAAGCCCTTGTGCCTCAACTCCTGAACCTGTCCTCTAGAGCCCAAGAATTGCAACTGCTGAGCTCCTGGGTTACAACTCCTGTGGGTCCGAGAGCCCATGCTCTGCAACAAGAGAAACCACTGCCGTGAGAAGCCCTGGCGCTGCAGTGATAGCCCCCGCTTGCTGCTGGAGAAAAGTCTGCACAGCGATGAAGACCCAGCACGGCCACAAATCAATACAAGTAAATACAGAATTTTCCAGAAAAGAAATCTGCTTAGGATGCATGAAACAAAAATGTGATGGAAGTTTCTTCACTGGTACGACACAGGGAAATAAACTATGCCTACCCTGATAGCTCAGTTGATAAAGAATCCGCCTGCAGCGCAGGAGACCTGGGTTCAATCCCTGGGTTGGGAAGATCCCCTGGAGAAGGGAAAGGCTACCCACTCCAGTATTCTGGCCTGGAGAATTCCATGGACTATATAGTCCATGGGGTCCCAAAGAGTTGGACACGACTGAGTGACTTTTACTTTGAAACTATGCCTGCATACGAACAAAAACTGAAAAAGAGCACAATATGTGAAAACGAGGGAGGTGACTCTGTAGAGTCAAAGCTTTCTCTTGAATGTATTTTTAACATACGAAAATAAGGATAAAAAGGATTGCTCAAAAGAAACTACTTTGAGTTACAGAAGTGGAAACAGAGTCCCAGCTACCCCTTGGAAAAAGGAGACCTGGTGATGATGTCTCCGATGCAGTGAGTATTTACAAAGGCCTTTGACATGTCAGCTCTTTGAAAACAAAGATCCTAACCTCACAAGCTAGGCAAGAATAAACCTATAGAAACAACAGCCAATTGGATGTCATTTCGTAAAGGGCATTAATACAGATACACTTGGACTGGTTTTCCTTTTAAAGAGTTGAGGGCTTCCTGGAGGAGGTAAAGTCTTGGAGGCTTGAGAGAGTGAAGTCAGCTGGTGAACCGTGAAAGAAGGGTGATCCTTGGAGGGGTACGGAAAGAGAGGAGATTGAAGGGAGGCGTGAGATTGGAGCGAGAGTAGGGCCGGATCATAAAGGGCATTGCATGTAACCCAAAGGAGTTTAAGTTTTACACGGTAAGTCCCCTACTACAAACCAGTTTCATTTCAAGACTGTGTTCGTAAGTCCAACAAAGTTAGCCAAGGCACCCGGCTAACACAATTGGCTGTATAGTACTGCACTGTAATAGGTTTATAATAATTTTTACACAAACAATACGCAAAAAAATAGAGAAAACATTTCTAATCTTACAGTACAGACCTTGAAAAGTACAGTGGTACCAGCTACACCGCTGCTGCTTTTATGCTTGCTTCCAAACATCCTGGGCTTGAACTAAAGATACTGTACTAATGTACTCTATACAGTGTGTGTGTGTGTGTGTGTGTGTGTGTGTGTGTGTACACGCTCAGTCATTCAGTCGTGTCCAGCTCTTTGCAACCGCCGAGAACTGTAGCCCGCCAGGTTGCTCTGTCCATGGAATTCTCCAGGCAAGAATTCAGGAGCGGGTTGCCATCTCCTCCTTCAGGGGATCTTCCTGACTGGGGATTGAACCCAAGTCTCCTGCAACTGCTGCCTTGGGAGGTGGATTCTTTCCCACTGTGCTGAACAGCGAAGTGCGGCCCCCTGCAGAGGATGTGTGCATGTGACCGTGTGCACCAGACACGTGAAGAAATATGTGATTGGATGTGCAAAGGCATGTTTGCATCTTTGAAAGTTTGCAACTTGAATGTTCCTATGTGGGGACTTGGTGTACTGAAAAAATCTGAAGCGGGTTTTTTTTTTTTTTTTTGGCAGACAACCAGGAGAGAAGTCCTGAGCAGCACCAGGGGAGAGGGCTATTGGTAAACGTCTTTGAGAAGAGGATTAACAGGATGGTGTGGGCATGGTGTGGGGAGAAAGATTACAAGAGGAATTGGAAAGAATCAGGTAACTCTGGCGTCACCTTTCACCACAATAGGGAACCAGAAACTTGCCGAAAGGACTGCAGAACGCTGGCTAGCTTGGGGTCAAAAGTTTTCGGAAGCGTTCAATTGCAGAAGCCTTTAGGATGGCTAGCTTCCCTGAGGTGTCTCAGTGTGGAAGAATCTGCCTGCCAATGCAGGAGACGTCAGAGACATGTGTTCAATCCCTGGGTCAGAAAGATGCCCCTGGAGAAGAAACGGCAACTCACTCTAGTATTTTTTGCCTGGAGACTCCCATGGAACCTGGTGGGCTGCAGTCCATGGGGTCGAAAAGAGTCGGACACAACTGAGCGACTGAGCACTTGGCATTTTAGTATGTCTTCCTGGAGATATTCATCAGCTAATTAGGTAAATGGGTCTGAGGTTTAGAAGACAGAGGCCAACCAAATATATGGATCTGAAAGTCATCTGTATTTTAATGAATGAGGCGTGTGCATGTCTGCTAAGTTATTTCAGTCGTGTCTGACTCTTCGTGACTCTACAGACTGTAGCCACCAGGCTCCTCTGTTCATGGGATTCTCCAGGCCAGAATACTGCAGTGGGTTGCCATGCCCCCTCCAGGGGATCTTCCCGACCTAGGGATCCAACTCCTGTCTCTTATGTGTCTTGCACGGGCAGGCAGGTTCTTTACCATTAGCGCCACCTGGGAAATCCAGTGAATCGGGTAGAACAGAGAAAAGCATGACAGTGGTTTTGGAGGTTCTATGATATTTTAGGTGCTCCACATACACTGTCTCATGTAAACATCACAGTCACTCCATGAATTGGAGGTAGGAGGAAGCTGAGGCTCCAAAAAGTTAAATGAAGAATTACGAGTCTATTGTAAGTAACTCAAAGGAAAACTTATACAGGGGATGCTCATGCACCCAAGGACAGAGATGGGAGAGGGGAGAACCACATTCTCTTATTTTTATTTGCAAAGCTCCCTTTGGCAAAGGTAGCTGGATGAGGAACAAGCAGACTGGAAAGTGGCGAAGCAGAAACAAGGGGGCCTGTGGAGCCCATTTTCCTTTCTGTCGCCTCTTACGAATCAGTCGTGGAGCTAGGTTTTATTCAACTAGACTTGGCTTTGGCCTGAAACCAAGATGAAATGAGTGATCATGGAGAAAAGATGTCACTTGCACTTTTGCCAACTTTCCTCTGATAGTTGCCAAATTCCAAGATTAATTTTCTTTGGGTAAAACTAAGCACAAACTCAAATGTATGGAGTATAGATGGACGTTTAATAACTACACTTAGAATAATGAACATGAGTTCAAGTAGAAATTCTCTTTTTAACATTTTGATGCCAATAGGTTTTCTTTCAGACCTGCTTTTCTTCTGAAAGCCGGAGAAATACGGCAGAAAGAATCCCGAGGCGGGGAATCACTAAAAACTGCGGCTTTGTTTCAGTTCTGTTTCCTGTTTGCTGGGGAACCCAGGGCAAGCAGACTCAGCCTTCCTGGACCTGAAGTGTCTTCTGTAAAATGAGAGATTGGGACTCAGACGAGTACTTCTCAAGCTCTCATGTGCATGTGCGTTTCCTGGGGATGCTGTGAAAACGCAGTTTCTAATTTACTGGGTCTGGGGCGGGGCCCTGGACTCTGCATTTCTAAAAAGCTCCCACCCTCATGGTCCAGGATCAGGCCATACTTTAATTAGATCACCCTCCAAGGTGCCCCTGGGCTTCCCTGGTGGCTCAGAGGGTAAAGAATCTGCCTGCCATGCAGGAGACCCAGGTTCGATCCCTTGGTCAGGAATATCCCCTAGAGAAGGGTATGGCAACCCACTGCAGTATTCTGCCTGGAGAATCCCATGGACAGAGGAGCCTGGTGGTCTATAGTCCATGGGGTCATAAGGAGGCAGACACGACTCAGCGACTAACACACACCAAGGTGCCACTAGGCTATAACTTGCCAGATAAAGAAAGGCACTATCGAGGGGCTTTCCTGGTGGTCCAGTGGCTAAGACTCTGCGCTTCCAGTGCAGGGGCCCAGGTTCAATCCCTGGCTAGGGACCTAGATCCCACATGCGGCAACTGAGTTCGAATGCTACAGCTAAAAAATCCAACCCAAATAAATAAATAAAAATAAATATTAAAAAAAGAAAAGCATTATGTCATCAGGTGAGAACAATATTTATTTAAAAAAATGCTTCAGTTCTCTGTTTATAAAGGTAACCCATACTTATCAAAATTTAAAAAAAAAATCACACAATATGGTGACCTCCCTGGTGGTTCAGTGATTTAAGAATCCGCTGGGCTATGCAGCACACGTGGGCTCGATTTCTGGCCAGGAAACTAAGAGCCCACATTCCTCAGAGCAGCTAAGCCCGAGCGTGGGAACTGTAGAGTTCACAGGCCACAATGAAAGATCCTGCGTGATGCAATGACTATCAGGAAGCAGACAAAAAATTAATGAATTAAAAAAAACCACACAACATATACAGTACAAGGGCTGAAAATCACCCAGAGTGGAACACCGCTTGAAGTGCTGTGCTTTCTTTCTACTCGGCTGCAAAGAATGGGAGGGCTAAGTCTTAGTATTCTTTGTATGACATCCTTTAAAACTGGGCTTCCCTGGTGGCTTAGACAGTAAAACATCTGCCTGCAATGCAGGAAAACTGGGTTCAATCTCTTTTCGGGAAGATCCCCTGAGAAGGAAATGGCAACCTACTCCAGTGGTCTAGCCTGGAGAATCCCATGGGCAGAGAAGCCTGGCGAGCTACAGTCCACGGGATTGCAGAGTCCACTAACTGAGTGACTAACACTTCCTTCCTTTAAAATCAGATTGTGAAGCTGGGATCTTTTTCCATTTGCTGCCCGTGAGTTGAGCATTAACTGATTTGAATTCAGCTCCTACTGTTGTGGTAGATTTGCTCCCACATCATTTGATTTCCAGTAGTTCAGTGCCTGGATACAGGAGGAGGGAATGAATGACTTCCCAGGATCATCTCTGCCAGGCTGAACAGACTCTGAGCGATCCAAAGAGAAAGGAGCTGAGATCAATTTGTAAGAGATTTCAAGAAAAATTCTGAGTTAAGATACAGTGAGAGCTGGTCAATGGACCTCAGTATTTGAGGAATGCCTTAGGTTGTAATCAGGCTTCCCTGGTGGCTCAGAGGTTAAAGCGTCTGCCTGCAATGGGGGAGACCCTAGAGAAGGAAATGGCAACCCACTTCAGTATCCTTGCCTGGAGAATCCCATGGACGGAGGAGCCTGGTGGGCTACAGTCCACGGGGTCGCAAAGGGTCAGACACGACTGAGCAAATTCACTTCACTTAGGTTGTAATCATTATTGATCAGGAAGGAATCTTGCCTAATTCTCCGTGCTTTCCTCATGCATGTGTGCTCATTCAGTCGTGTCCAACTCTTTGTGACCCTGAGGACTGTAGCCCGCCAGGCTCCTCTCTCTGTCCAAGAGGATTCTCCAGGCAAGAATACTGGAGTGGGTTGCCATCCCCTCCTCCAGGGGATCTTCCCGACCCAGCGATTGAACCCATGCCTCTTATGTCTCCTGCATCAGTAGGCAGGTTCTTTATTTACCACTAACAGCACCAGTGATAGGCAAAGTTAGAGTTATTTGAATGTACTTAAAATGATTGTAATAATAGCAACATAACCGTAAGAGATTGCTGGTTGGTTGTGATCTATGTGACATATTTGTAAGACTCAATTAGAAATGCTTAAAATATGCAACTATAAATGTAAGATTAAAGACCCCAATTTCAAATTGAATTTATTATTTACATCTTTTCTTTGTTGCGTCAAAACAGTAGCAATTCCTAATACAGCATACGATAAAGTCATTACAATCACAAGTCTGTAATACGTTTGTATTTTATAACTGTGGAAAATTTTAAACTGTGTATACAGATTTATATGGATATAGCTACTGTGTTCATGTTTATAGCATAAGCCAAATGAAAAGAAAGAAAAATGTTGTCAGTGTGTTAAGAGAAAAGGCTATTTGAAATAATGTCATTGATAACCACCTAGCATGACAGCTAAATATATGGTAGGTAAGTTAACACTTTATATACATGATATTTATCATTCTAAGTACCAGAATTTAGGTTAAAAGAAACTTTTCTAAAACACGTGATATTCAACCTTTAACAAAGGGTTCTGAAGATACTTCTTTTTGGGGATTAAACATGTTATAATCATCATCGATTATTCTTTGCTTCTGTCCTAAATTGTTCTAGAACACTAAGACTTTAGAAACCTTGAGTCTTCTGTTTTTTAATCATAATCATTTTTAATATAAAAGTTGTAAATACTCATTGTAGAAAAATTTCAAAATGCAATAAAATACAAAAAGCAAATAAAAACGACCCTCAATCTCACAGTTCTGAAAAAAAAATCATTAGCAGTTCAGTGACCTTTTTGCACAGTGTGTGTTTCCTAGGACACCAGTCATTGGATTAAGGTCTCATCCTCGTCCAGCACAACACAGCTTAGCTAATTACATTACCCAATAAGGTCACATTCTGAGGTCTTGTGTGGATGTAAATTTAGGGAGGAGCAGGAATGCTATTCAACTCACTACACACCTGGGAGAATGTATTTGCTTGTTCTAGTTGCTCTGACTCTATAACCTGCCAGGCTCCTCTGTCCATGGAATTCTCCAGCGGATCTTCCCGACACAGGGATCAGGGATCGAACCCAGGTCTCCCGCGTTGTAGGCAGATGCTTTACAGTCTAAGCCAGGAGGGAAGTCCTTGTTACATTGTATCTTAACTGTTTACAGTCCTTTCTTTCCTAAGACTGAGCCCCTTGGGGCAATGCCCATGTCTTGTCTGTGTTTTTGTATTTTCAGCAACTAGCACAGATACTGAAAAAGTATTTGTTGAACTGAATTGTTAGATTGTGATCTGGAAATTTTCACAATTCTTTGTTCAGATAGAAATAGCTAAATCAGGATGTCTAAAATGAGGAGAGTCTCTAAAAGGGACCCTGAGTAAAGCTTATAGGATTTAATTCTAGAAGGTTGTATTTCCACTTTAAATTTTTAGACGTAGTCTTTTTTCTCCCATATTTTCCAGCTATATCTACTGAGTCTATTGTGAGTAACATCACCTAAATAGGCAGTGTGAAAGTAGCAAAAATAATCATCATAATAATGATAATCTTAATGGAATAAAGACATAAAAGTATTATGATCAGAATAAGACTTGCAACCGTCAAAAACTTTAATTTCAAATGGTTTCTGTTGAAATCACTGGCTGCACTGGTAGTTGTGTGTGTGTGTGTTTGTGTGCACACATTCAAGCACACTCAGTTGTGTCTGATTTTTTTCGACCCCATGGACTGTACCTCACCAGTCTCCTCTGTCCATGGATTCTCCAGGCAAGAATACTGGAGTGGGCTGCCATTTCCTTCTGCAGGGGATCTTCCCAACCAGGATCAAACCCACGTCTCTTGCCTCTCCTACATTAGCAGGCGGGTTCTTTACGAGCTGAGCCACTTAATATAGCACAGATTTTGAAATATATCCCCATTCAGAATTTGAATATGGAAAACCATCAGTCTAATTCTACTTGAGAAGGGCTTTGAAAAACTGGAAACAAATGGATTTTAAAACATAATCTGAAAAGTCATGAGAACTCTTTAAATTGTTTTGGCTGCAAGAACTTCTTGCAAACATCTTTTATAAACATGTCTACATGGTCAAATTTATTTACACATAAATATTAAAATAAACCATTGACACAAATGGGTTTCCTGTTCTGGTCCTTGTTTATGCCTCCGATGGCCTTCATCCCTCTCAATCTTCCTGTTCATCCCCATTCATTTCTTTCCCTCTTTCAATCACAGACCATCAAAACACAGCACACCCTGTAGGACCCAGTCCAAACCACGGTTTGCTGAATTATGAATGCTTTTTTTTTCCCTCAGCATAACCAAAAAGAGCTCTTTCCCTTTCTGTTTTATCATGGCACGCTGTTTTTAGCACTTTGGTAGCTCTTAGTAATTCTGCAATATGGTCTAGTTATTTGTGAACATTTTATTTTTTTCCCCCTGTGGATTGTAAACATCTAAAGAACGGGGTGAACACAGGAATCGTACTTTAATACCCAATATTATTTGTGCCGATGGTTCTAATAGAGAGCATTTGAAGGGCACACACCTTAACTCTTTGGAGGCTGAAAGAGTGTTGAAGGCATGTTGGGGACCTGGCATTTCCGAGGATCCAACAGCCCCGCCCTCTTTCAAAGTTACGAGGGCACTATTCTGCTGTTAAGGTCTGCCCAGACCCTAACTCTGGGCGCCAATGCCACGTGCATGCGTTCCGGGGTGCGCGCGCGCGCAGGCAATCGACCCTGGCGGCTGCTTTGCGGGGAGAAAATTCATCGACCTCCAAGCCTCTTTTCTCCAGTTCTTAACACCTCAGATCGCTGGAGTTTTCAGTATAATTTGGTCGAAGGTGCTTTGGGGCTCCTCCGAGTGGAATGCAATGTCCTTCCCGCACCGCGTACCAGTGAGAGGTGAGGGGGGCATTACAGAGTGCGGGTCTTTTACCAAACACAAGAGGAGGCAGTTTCCAGGTCTCAGCCCAGCCGGGGCCGGCTCGGTCCGAGCTGAGGTTGGAGGAGCCATGTCGGCACAAGGATGCAACAGGATTTGTGAGGCGCGGGCGAGAAAGAAAAAGGCCACCTAGCGGGCTTTGTTTCCGATTCTGGCAGGTTCTCCGTCCAGAGATCGAAAACGTGAAGCCTACCGAAGCACTTCCTTACATTAATTGCAAGGGGAGGGGGAGGGACTCATTTTACAGCAGCTCGTCTCTCCCTCCTTGTAACTGCTAAATTGTAGCTTTAAAAGGAAGTGACATGGGGTGGGGAGAGACGTCAGCTGAGGACCACTTTTTTTTTTTTTTTTTTTTTTCCCGAAGGGTCCACCCCATGGGTGGAGTCTCGCTTTTTTCTTTCCAGTGTTGGCTGTCTTACAGCGCCTGTAAACTAGTGGCAATTTCTGCACCCCAGCCTGCTCCCTTTCAGTGTCCGATCTCTAAGTCCATGTGTCCAGGGCTGCCAGAAAGGAGGGATCTGCGGTTCGTGCTGTTTGCAGGCGGCTTCACCTCTGGGCGTGGCGGATGTGTGCGCCCCTCTGTCTCTCCCTCGTTATTTCTCTCCTTGGCTGGATTTCCCTAAAACCTCTGGAAGGGGTAGGTAAGCGAGAGGAGGCGAGGAAGGCGGAGAAGGAAGTGAGGCGACCGCGGGAACGTGGAGGGGCTTTGCCGCCGCACAAGGACCATCTCTTTGTGCTCAGCCGGGGGGAGCGTGTCTGTGCGCCTTGGGATGCCGAGCTGCTGCGCTGGGGTTCATTTCCCCACCCTTGTCCAGCCACCCTCCCCCACCCCCCTCCACCTCCCCGCCTCGGGTGAAAGAATTTTCTCTGCAATAGATGAAGCCGGTGCGAAGGTTCCTGTTACCGATCGGTCTCTTTTTGTGTCAGGCAACATGTTCTTCCGTCTCTGGCGTTTCTATGGCAACCACAAAAAGACTACACCAAATGCATCCCCTCTACCCATCGCTTTATTTGTGTTTGCTCCGCGTCGGTGGCTCTCCGCGCGCGGGTTCTCGCCCGGGGCTGCTCAGAGGCAGCCTGGCTTCGTGGCTACCCCTCCTCACCCCCCGTTTTGGTTTTTCCCTATTACCGGCGGGCTGGGGGAGGGGAGTTGTCAAGGAAACAGGCTTTTATACTTACGTCTTTATTTACTTAATTTTCAGCCTATGAAATTTTTTTCATCATATCTGGGAATTAGAAAAACAGTGATTTGATGTTTATGTAAGTCTTCCGTTTCTGGTCTTTCTGGAAAACCTAAACTGTTCTCAAGACGTGATGTTAAATCCGTGATCTAACTAAAGAAGTTGGGGGTGGGTGGGTAGCACTTACTTCTTTAGTAGAGGAGATGAGATCCTGGAGAAAAGTTTTAGAGGGTGTTTGCGAATCCACTGACAGATGTGTTATTTTCTGCCCAGGTTTGCTTAAGAGTCTAAATGTTTAAAAGAGTGGTCTTTGTTCTAGTCTGAACTTACGTAGCACACCATATAAGTTCAACAAGTATAAGTAACAATCAGGTAACTACCAGCAGGGTTCCCAGTTTTTTGGGTATCCTTCTAATAGGGATTAGAGGCTGTCCCCTCCCCTTAAGGTGAGAGTCCTCTTTTTCAAAGCTGGAAAAGAATGAACTCATCTGTGACTGTTAGTTAAGCATTCTCAGTTGGAAAAAAAAAAGTATCTATCGTGAGTTAAGGGAGAAAGTGTCTGTGGTGTGTGTGTGATGTGTGTGATTGTGTGTGGGGTAAGCAGGGCAGGGACATCAGGGGCAAGTCAAGCCCTAAGTTAGAACTGCTAAATCTTCTTAATGTCCTCTATGGAGGGAAAAAGAGTTGATTTTCAAGAAAAATATAAAACAGAGAGAAAAAAGTATCATCTACCTAGTAACAGGCAAAGTTAAATATAATTAAAATCAAGTGACCCATCTGTGGAACAGACATAGTCCAGATCGGCTTATTAACAGGTAGGAGTCAAGTTGACAGTCTTCATTCAGTGCATCTGAGATGTTTGATAACCGACACTATTCTTTTAAGGGGTGTCCTGAATTACCAAATTAGGATTTATAGAAAGGATCAACAGTAATATCACCCTTGAGTCTTAAAACTATCTGTAGTTTTGGATAAAGATGAGTGAAGGTGGCTTAGCCCTCACAATGCCTTCCGGCTAGAAAGCCTAAAGCATCTCTTGGAAACCTCCCAGTACTCCCCCTCCCCTCCCCCGCCTCCCCGGGGGAAGCAGGAAGAAGGGGTGGTTTAATGAGATTCTGCTTGCCAAGATCCTTATCTCAACATGCTCTTTTCTATGACTTATAAAACTTATAGGACAAGAGGTCTTAAGTATTACAGATACAAAAGTTATCTGAAAAATAGCATGGCACAAAACTAGCGGAATTCAATAAAGAGGGCAGGTTTCAAGACATAAAGCACACAAAAGTGTTGTTAAAAAATTAGATGATCGTTTTGAAAAGCCCAGGCTAATCTATATAAATAGTTGGAGTGTAGGTTTGCAAAGAGTGTGGGAAGCAGTCAGGCTCTGTTACTGTTTGCCAGCCTGAAGATGTCCTCACGGAGCTCGGACATAGATTGACCGCATCAGATGGACCACATGACCCTGCAGGATAGATGGACAGTGTGCGAGTCAAGTGTGATGCAGGCACTCCTGAGCTTCCAAATCTAGGAGTTGCACAGCAAAAAGCCTTGTAGGATGGGGTTCAAAGGAAAAGTAGCAAGAATTGTTTGTCACTTCAGCCAAAAAAAGAGAAGGAATCACTGTCCTGTAATTGGACTGAGTAGAACTTGAAAACTTGATTAACACTCTTGACCTGGGTAGGGTCAACGAAGGATCAGTGGAGTGGGTCCATGGAGCAAACACTCTTGACCTGGGGAAGGTCAATGGAGCTGTGGATGCAGAGCAAATTCGGGGTCCCCTGAGAGGCGGGATGGAGGCGATGCTGAGGAGATAACTGGTGAAGTTGGGGCTAGTCATTCACTGTCGTTGGGATTGCATGGCTCTGAACTGGACGCTGCCAAGTTTGTGAAGAAAACAGAAGTGGTGGTCTGTGGTCTCAAGTTTAAAAGTTGTCAAACCGGTGACAACGTGCGTAGGTCGGCACACAGTTGGAGAAAAGGAGGCGGGGCAAGAGAAGTGGATGCAGTAAGTCTGGGAAGACTGTTACGGGGATGTTGAGGTTGAAGGTTTGAAGGAGAGGAGACAGATGTTTCTAGGGGAGGAGGCAAAGGTGTCCCAGGTAACAAGGATGGTGGTGGGTGATGGGTCCTGGGTCAAGGTTCTTGTCCGAAGCAGGGAGAAGTCCATCTTTAGTCTGGAAATGGGCCAGGTGGAGAGAACTGGTGTGGAGAGAACCGGTAGTGATTCAGGGACAGGATTTTGTTTAACTCAGAATAAGACTGGTAGAAAAAGTGAGAAAGTGTTAATCACTTGGTTGTGTCCAACTCTTTGCGACACTATAGACTGTAACCTGCCAGGTTCCTCTGTCCATGGATTTCTCCAGGCAAAAATACTGGAGAGGGTAGTCATTCCCTTCTACAGGGGATCTTCCTGGCCAAGAGATTGAACCTGGGTCTTCAGCATTGCAGGCAGATTCTTTACCATCTGAGTCCCTGTAAGTAAAATGCAGAATCCTTCCTAATCCAGTTATTGTTGAGTTGAAACTCCAAGAAGTGAAGGCTAGACTTAAATCAGACTTAAAAGAAGTGAGAAATTTGGGAAAGGAAGCCCCCACACACCCACAACGTCATTCTAATAATACTAACCATTGCTGTTGCTTTCAATTGTGGGGTGCTCAAGTGAGCACTGGGCAGACTTAACTATATTTTGTTCGATCTGCTGTATTCTGAAAAAGAGGTCTCATGGGCATGGGAATACAGTGTATTCATAGTTCTGAATGGTTTTGGACACCTCAATGTTTAAATGTAGTCAAGCCTGGCTTAAAAACCGTCTACATCCCATAGAGTTTGTGCATCGCTAATTCAAGAAGCTTCGTCCCAGGGCAGAATCCATTTGCGAAGCTTTTTAACTTGGACATTTGGCTTCATGTAGGAACCAAGGAGGATCACTGCTAAGCTGGTGGGAAAGAGAAAGCTTAAATCATGAACTTGCTCTTTTCACAGTATTTATGTGCATTTATTATGCGTAAATAGCTTGTTGTTCAGACACTGTATCAGACTCTTTGCAACTCCACGGACTGTAGCACGCAAGGCTTGCCTGTCTTTCACTATCTCCCAGAGCTTGCTCAAACTCATGTCCATCGAGTCGGTGATGCCATCCAACCATCTCATCCTCTGTCGTCCCCTTCTCCTCCTGCCTTCAATCTTTCCCAGCATCAGGGTCTTTTCTAATGAGTCCGCTCTTCGCATCAGGTGGCCAAAGTATTGGAGTTTCAGCTTTAACATCAGTCCTTCCAATGAATATTCAGGACTGATCTCCTTTAGGATGGACTGGTTGGAGCTCCTTGAAGTCCAAGGGACTCTCAAGAGTCTTCTCCAACACCACAGTTCAAAAGCATCAGTTCTTCGACGCTCAGCTTTCTTTATAGTCCACCTCTCACATCCATACATGACTACTGGAAAAACCATAGCCTTGACTAGACGGACCTTTGTCCACAGAGTCATGTCTCTGCTTTTGAATATGCTGTCTAGGTTGATCATAACTTTCCTTCCAAGGAGTGAGCGTCTTGTAATTTAGTGATTGCAGTCACCGTCCACAGTCATTTTGGAGCCCAAGATGGTGACTCCGTTTTCCCTGAGTGCCTGAATATCTTAAAATAAGTGCAATATTTGGGAAAGCTATGATGAAACAGTCTCTCTAACCTGTTTTCCTTTATTTTTAAAGGCTTTCTCTACAAAGATTTTCTACTTGTGTTTATTTTTGTTCCTCCTCTGATTTGCTTTACTTCTTCCTTTAACCTTAGGTTCTACCTTTCAGTCATCACTCATTCATTCCTATATCATCCATCCATTTATTCATTCACTCAAAAATGAGATTTGTATCATGTGTCAGACATTATATATTACGGATGTGGCCATAAATAGGCAACTATTTCTTCCTTGAAGAAGCTCAGAAACTAGCAGGGGGAAAGATGGAGAAACAGTCCCTTCAACCAGCGAGTATTCATTTTATTACTATTATTAACCCATAGTTGATTTACAATATTGTGTTAGTTTCAAGTGTACAACTTCAGATTGTTTTCCATTACGGATTATTGTAAATTGAACTTATTGAAAACAGTTCCACAGGCTATACAGCAAGTCCTTACTCTTTGTCTGTTGTATGGAGAGCAGTGTATATCTATGAATCTCATGTTCCTAGTTTATCCCCCCTCTTCCCCTTTCCTTTTGGTAGCTATAAGCTTGTTTTCTATGCCCGTGAGTCTTGTTTCTGTTTTGTAAATAAATTGATTTGTATGATTCATTTTTTAGATTCCAGATATAAGTGATGTGATATAATATTTGTCTTTCTCTACCTGATTTACTTCACTCAGTATGATGATCTCTAGGTCTGTCGTGTTGCTGCAGATGGCAACATTTCATTCTTTTGAATGGCTGAGTAATATTCCGTTTTTCTTCTCTGATAGCTCAGTTGGTAAAGGATCCATCTGCAATGCAGGAGACCCCAGTTCGATTCCTGGGTCGGGAAGATCCGCTGGAGAAGGGATAGGCTACCCACTCCAGTATTCTTGGGCTTACTTTGTGGCTCAGCTGGTAAAGAGTCCGCCTGCAATGCTGGAGACCTGGATTCGATCCCTGGGTTGGGAGGATCCCCTGGAGAAGGGAAAGGCTATCCACTCCAGTATCCTGGCCTGAAGAACTCCAATGACTGTATAGACCATGGGGTTGCAAAGAGTTGGACACGACTGAGCAACTTTCAGTTCACATATATATACACGCACACATACATACAGGGACAGGGACTGGGATGGATTGAAGGCAGGAAGAGAAGGGAACGACAGAGGATGAGATGGTTGGATGGCATCACCGACTTAATGGACATGAGTTTGAGCAGGCTCTGGGAGTTGGTGGTAGACAGGGAAACCTGGCGTGCTGCAGTCCATGGGGTAGCAAAGAGGTGGACACGACTGAGCGACTGAACTGATACATACAGGGGGTATTGTTTTTGATTTAAGCATTTATTGGCTAATGGCACCAGATGTTTCTTTCATTGAACAGTTCTATACATAGACTGTTCTGGGCAGAGAGGTAGAGTGCTTAGCAGTTGACTGTTCATCTTATAATTTTCTTGTGTCTTCCTCACTGGTTGGGCGTATGTCTGATGTCAGTAAACATTTGTTGGCTAACTAAACGGGAGAAGCGAGGTTTTGACCCTGCAGACACAGAGATACAATGTGCAGCAGGCTTGTAAATTCTCTTTCTGCAAAGCACAAGCTGAGTGAGATCACCTCTCAAAGTTCCCTAGGAGTGAGTTCCTTGTAGACTTCCATGGGACTACGGCTCCCTCCAGATGGACTCAAAATAGGACATTTTTAAAGGACAAGCTCCCAACTGCATTGAAATTATATGCTCATCACTTTACTAGATAATCCCTGGTCATTAGATTTCCCATAAGGCATGGCAAACCTGTCTCTCATTCTACAAAAGCAAGTGGGTTTCAACACCTTAAATCCAAATATCCCCAATACATTATGTTAAATAAGTATTTAAACTTGTTGCAGCGCTTCCTGTTTGTATTTCCTGCTGTCATGGAGCTCCTCTCAGCAGGATTGTTTGGCCCCTTGTAATTTCTACCTTCAGCAGGAAATTATATGGGCAGCCTAACACAGTTCATCCGGAACACCCCCTCTGGTGCCGCCTGACCTTCAGAGCGAACACTTAGCAGATCCCCCTTCTTCGTTATTCTGTTTGCAGATGAGGTCAGCTTCTCCCTTTGGCAGGAAGTTGTTCCAGGTAACTGGTCGGCAGAGGTCTCTTCCCTCTGACCTTGGGTCATACCGAATGGCTGTTTCATGGTCATTTCTACGTAGGAGCCGCAGGAGAAGAGGCACATTGTGACCTTTGCGGTCGGAAGGACACTTCCTGACACTGAACTTCCTGCAGGAGATTATTCCTTAGTCTGGGGGCTGAAGGGTAACCTACAGAAGCGGTCAGAGACACTGAGGTGACCCGCCAACCTGTAGGGTGTATGTGAGAATCATAGCAGCCCACCTGGCTGAGGGCACCTCGTGGGCTAGTCAGTTACACAGACCTCACACTTCGTCATTCCCTTTATTCTCGTAAGAAACAGAGCAGGGCAAAACTGTTACCACTCTCCGTCTTATAGAGAGAGTAAAGATGAGAGCATGTTGGTTACCACTCTCCGTCTTATAGAGAGAAAGTAAAGATGAGAGCATGTTGCTCACCTAACATCCTAATAAGTAACTGAAACAGAACTGAGACTGGACTCAAGACTATGGTACGGCTCTTCCCCACAATCCCCCATTTCAGTGGCATCACGTTCTTGCATCTGTGCGCAGGCCCAGCCCAGTGCCTGGGATGCACATACACACTGTTCCTGCAGTTCTCAACAGCTCTCTGCCATGTGGACCTTCCCATGCATGCCTTTCATCCTAGGTTTTAGGAGCTGCAGAAATTCTGGAAGAGAGAGTAGTAATTTAGAACTTGAGGCGGGAGGGAACTTATAGCAGTACTTCTAAGACAAGCTACTTTAATAGTTTTCAGGGAGCTTTGTTGTTTTGTTGTGGTTTAGCCATAGAGGTGGTTAAAGGAGAAAAGGAAAGATATACGCATCTGAACGCAGAGTTCCAAAGAATAGCAAGGAGACATAAGAAACCTTCCTCAGTGATCAATGCAAAGAAATAGAGGAAAACAATAGAATGGGAAAGACTAGAGATCTCTTCAAGAAAATTAGAGACACCAAGGGAACATTTCATGCAAAGATGGGTACAATGAAGGACAGAAATGGTGTGGACCTAACAGAAGCAGACGATATTAAGAAGAGGTGGCAGGAATACACAGAAGAACTGTACAAAAAAGATCTTCATGTCCCATATAACCATGATGGTGTGATCACTGACTTAGAGCCAGACATCCTGGAATGTGAAGTCAAGCGGGCCTTAGGAAGCATCACTACGAACAAAGCTAGTGAAGGTGATGGAATCCAGTTGAGCTATTTCAAATCCTAAAAGATGATGCTGTGAAAGTGCTGCACTCAGTATGCCAGCAAATTTGGAAAACTCAGCAGTGGCCACAGGACTGGAAAAGGTCCATTTTCATTCCAATCCCTAAGAAAGGCAATGCCAAAGAACGTTCAAACTGTTGCACAATTGCCCTTATCTCACCCAATAGCAAAAAAATTTATTCATTTTTAATTGAAGGATAATTGCTTTATCAGATCAGATCAGATAGATCAGTTGCTCAGTCGTGTCCAACTCTTTGCGACCCCATGAATCGAAGCACGCCAGGCCTCCCTGTCTCTCACCAACTCCTGGAGTTCACTCAGACTCACGTCCATCAAGTCAGTGATGCCATCCAGCCATCTCATCCTCTGTCGTCCCCTTCTCCTCCTGCCCCCAATCCCTCCCAGCATCAGAGTCTTTTCTAATGAGTCAACTCTTCACATGAGGTGGCCAGAGTATTGGAGTTTCAGCTTTAGCATCATTCCTTCCAAAGAAATCGCAGGGCTGATCTCCTTCAGAATGGACTGGTTGGATCTCCTTGCAGTCCAAGGGGCTTTATAGTAGTTCACAATAGCGCAAAATTCTCCAAGCGAGGTTTCAATAGTATGTGAACCAAGAACTTCCAGATGTTCAAGCTGGATGTAGAAAAGGAAGAGGAATCAGAGAACAAATTGCCAACATCAGTTGGATCATCGAAAAACCAAGAGAGTTCCAGAAAAACATCTACTTCTGCTTTATTGACTATGCTAAAGCCTTTGACTGTATGGATCACAGCAAACTGTGGAAAATTCTGAAAGAGATGGGAATACCAGACCACCTGACCTGCCTCTTGAGAAACCTGTATGCAAGTCAGGAAACAACAGTTAGAACTGGGCATGGAACAACAGACTGGTTCCAAATAGGGAAAGGAGTACATCAAGGCTGTATATTGTCACCCTGTTTATTTAACTTATGTGCAGAGTACATCATGAGAAACACTGGGCTGGAAGAAGCACAAGTTGAAATCAAGATTGCTGGAAGAAATATCAATAATCTCACATATGCAGATGATACCACCCTTATGGCAGAAAGCCAAGAGGAACTAAGAGCCTCTTGACGAAAGTGAAAGAGGAGAGTGAAAAACTGGCTTAAAACTCAGCATTAAAAAAATTAAGATCATGGCATCTGGTCCCATCACTTCATGCCAAATAGATGGGGAAACAATGGAAACAGTGTCAGACTTTATTTTTTTGGGCTCCAAAATCACTGCAGATGGTGATTGCAGCCATGAAATTAAAAGATGCTTGCTCCTTGGAAAAAAAGCTATAACCAACCTAGACAGCATATTAAAAAGCAGAGATTTTATTTACTTTGCCAACAAAAATCTGTTTAGTCAAAGCTACGGTTTTTCCAGTAGTCATGTATGGATGTGAGGGTTGGACCATAAAGAAAGGTGAGCACCAAACAATTGATGCTTCTCAACTGTGGTTTTGGAGAAGACTCTTGAGAGTCCCTTGGACTGCAAGGAGATCAAACCAGTCCATCATAAAGGAGATGAGTCCTGATTATTCATTGGAAGCACTCATGCTGAAACTGACACTGCAATCCTTTGGCCACCTGATGTGAAGAGCCGACTCATTGGAAAAGCCCCTGATGCTGGGAAAGACTGAAGGCAGGAGGAGAAGGGGACGACAGAGGATTAGATGGTTGGATGACATCACCGACTCAATGGACATGAGTTTGAGCAAGCTCTGGGAGTGTGATGGACAGGGAAGCCTGGCGTGCTGCAGTCCATGGGGTCGCAAAGAGTCAGACACGACTGAGCAACTGAACTGACTGACTGAGGGAGCTTTCTTGTTTTGTTGCGGTTTAGCCACAGAGGTGGTACAGTGGAGGAAGGGAACAGGCCCTATGATTAAAATATCTGAGTGACAGTGCGGTTCATACTTTAAATATGAGCTGTGCTCAGAACCAGTTTAAAAATTTTTTTATACATGACTGAACTGAACTCAACATATAATCAGCTTAAGCATTATTATTATTATAAATGTGTTTATTTACTTAGTTGTGGCTAGCAGAATCTTTTAATTGTGGCACATGGGATCTAGTTTCCTGACCAGGGATGGAACCTGGGTCCCTGCATTGGGAGAGGTGAGTCTGAACCAGTGGGCCACCAAGGAAGTCTAAGTATTATTAATTTATTCATTTTTAATGGAAGGATAATTGCTTTACAATATACTGTTGGTTTCTGCCATACATCCACATGAATCAGCCATAGAACTCCAGTGTTCTTGCCTGGAGAATCCCAGGGACGGGGGAGCCTGGTGGGCTGCCGTCTATGGGGTCGCACAGAGTCGGACACGACTGAGCGACTTCGCTTTCACTTTTCACTTTCATGCATTGGAGAAGGAAATGGCAGCCCACTCCAGTGTTCTTGCTGGAGAATCCCAGGGACGGGGGAGCCTGGTGGGCTGCCGTCTATGGGGTCGCACGGAGTCAGACACGACTGAAGCAACTTAGCAGCAGCAGCATACATATGTCTCCTCCCTCTTGAACCTCCGTCCCAACTCCCACCCCATTCCACCCCTCTGGATTGTCAGAGCCCTGGTTTGAGCTCCTGGCATTATTCTCAATGGTGAATAACTGAGAGCATCTCCTCTAAGATGAGGAACAAAGACGAGGGCGCCCACTTTCGCCACTATCATTCCACATAATTCTGGAAGTCATAGGTATGGCAGTCAGAGAAGAAAAAGAAATAAAAGGAATCCAGATTGGAAAAGAAGTAAATCTCTCTTTGCAGGTGACATGACACTATACATAGAAAACCCTAAAGATAGTATCAGAATCAATTTTTAATCAAGAATTGAACTTTGCCACGAAGTTGCTCTTAAAATACCTGCTATGCCTGCCCTCGGTGATTCCCAAGGCTGTGGGTAGATGGAGTCAGCTCTTCTTATCTGTTTTTGATTGTCAACAAATCTATTAGCGAGTCTAAAGGCAGAGAATTATCTGCAAAGATACTGCCAGCGCTTATCTTGGACAATGAGAATGAGAGAAATGAATTGAGTGAAGGTTGGTCTTTTTCCCATCTCCCTCCTGAGCTGTCCCCTCTCTGTGGGCAGAGGTTAACCCAGGCTGATGAAATTTTAAATAGTCTGTCCTTCCCTAGCGCTTCCTCCCAGGATGCAGAAGCCGTCCACACACCAGCAAAAGCAACATCTGAAACCTCCTACTGGGCACCTGCTTGTTCCTCCCCTTCCCTCTCTCTTACTGGAAAGATTGATGGGAAAGACTGATGCTGGGAAAGCTTGAAGCAGGAGGAGAAGGGGGCGACAGAAGATGAGATGGTGGGATGGCATCACCGACTCAATGGACATGAGTTTGAGTAAACTTCAGAAGATGGTGATGGACAGGGAGGCCTGGCGTGCTGCAGCCCATGGGGTCGCAGAGTCGGACACGATGAGCAACTAGATTGTCATAGAGCACTGGTTTGAGCTCCCTGTCATTATTCTCCATGGTGAATGACAGCATCTCCTCATGGTTGAGGTTGAAAACAAAAACAACCTCTCCTGCTGTGGGGAAGAGTAAGCTGAAAGGAGGTGTGGTGAGCAGCTGCCTTCCCAAATGTTATCACTCTTTGAGGCCCATCTCCAGAATCTCTTGCTGTGTTATCCTGACCTTCTTACTTAATCACGTTACTGCTTCATAGCAGTCGCTCTTTTCAGTTCAGTTCAGTTTCAGTCGTGTCCGACTCTTTGCGACCCCATGAATCGCAGCACGCCAGGCCTCCCTGTCCATCACCAACTCCGGAGTTCACTCAAACTCATTCCATCTAGTCGGTGATGCCATCCAGCCATCTCATCCTCTGTCGACCCCTTCTCCTCCTGCCCCCAATCCCTCCCAGCATCAGGGTCTTTTCCAATGAGTCAACTCTTCGCATCAGGTAGCCAAAGTATTGGAGTTTCAGCTTTAGGATCAGTCCTTCCAAGGAACACCCAGGACTGATCTCCTTCAGGATGGATTGGTTGGATCTCCTTGCAGTCCAAGGGACTCTCAAGAGTCTTCTCCAACACCACAGTTCAAAAGCCTCAATTCTTCAGTGCTCAGCTTTCTTCACAGTCCAACTCTCACATCCATCCATGACCACTGGAAAAACCATAGCCTTGACTAGACGGACCTTTGTTGGCAAAGTAATGTCTCTGCTTTTGAATATACTATCTAGGTTGGTCATAACTTTCCTTCCAAGGAGTAAGCGTCTTTTAATTTCATGGCTGCAATCACCATCTGCAGTGATTCTGGAGCCCAAAAAAATAAAGTCTGACACTGTTTCCACTGTTTCTCCATCTATTTCCCATGAAGTGATGGGACCAGATGCCATAATCTTCATTTTCTGAATGTTGAGCTTTAAGCCAACTTTTTCACTCTCCTCCTTCACTTTCATCAAGAGGCTTTTGAGTTCCTCTTCACTTTCTGCCATAAGGGTGGTGTCATCTGCATATCTGAGGTTATTGATATTTCTCCCGGCAATCTTGATTCCAGCTTGTGCTTCTTCCAGCCCAGCGTTTCTCGTGATGTACTCTGCATATAAGTTAAATAAGCAGGGTGACAACATACAGCCTTGACGTACTCCTTTCCCTATTTGGAACCAGTCTGTTGTTCCATGCCCAGTTCTAACTGTTGTTTTCTGACCTGCATACAGGTTTCTCAAGAGGCAGATCAGGTGGTCTGGTATTCCCATCTCTCAGAATTTTCCACAGTTTGTTGTGATCCACACAGCCAAAGGCTTTGGTGTAGTCAATAAAGCAGAAATAGATGTTTTTCTGGAACTCTCTTGCTTTTTCCATGATCCAGCGGATGTTGGCAATTTGATCTCTGGTTCCTCTGCCCTTTCTAAAACTGGCTTGAACATCTGGAAGTACACAGTTCATGTATTGCTGAAGCCTGGCTTAGAGAATTTTGAGCATTACTTTACTAGCGTGTGGGATGAGTGCAATTGTGTGGTAGTTTGAGCATTCTTTGGCATTGCCTTTCTTTGGAATTAGAATGAAAATGGACCTTTTCCAGTCCTGTGGCCACTGCTGAGTGTTCCAAATTTGCTGGCATATCGAGTGCAGCACTTTCACAGCATCATCTTTCAGGATTTGAAATAGCTCAGCTGGAATTCCATAACCTCCACTAGCTTTGTTCATAGTGATGCTTTCTAAGGCCCACTTTACTTCACATTCCAGAATGTCTGGCTCTAGGTCAGTGATCACACCATCGTGATTATCTGGGTCGTGAAAATCTTTTTTGTACAGTTCTGTGTATTCTTGCCATCTTTTCTTAATATCTTCTGCTTCTGTTAGGTCCACACCATTTCTGTCCTTTATCGAGCCCATCTTTGCATGAAATGTTCCCTTGATATCTCTAATTTTCTTGAAGAGATCTCTAGTCTTTCCCATTCTGTTGTTTTTCTCTATTTCTTTGCATTGATCACTGAGGAAGGTTTTCTTATCTCTCCTTGCTATTCTTTGGAACTCTGCATTCAGATGCTTATATCTTTCCTTTTCTCCTTTGCTTTTTGCTTCTCTTCTTTTCAGTGCTATTTGTAAGGCCTCCTCAGACAGCCATTTTGCTTTTTTGCATGTCTTTTCCTTGGGGATGGTCTTGATCCCTGTCTCCTGTACAATGTCACGAACCTCATTCCATAGTTCATCAGGCACTCTGTCTATCAGATCTAGGCCCTTAAATCTATTTCTCACTTCCACTGTATAATCATAAGGGATTTGATTTAGGTCATACCTGAATGGTCTAGTGGTTTTCCCTACTTTCTTCAATTTCAGTCTGAATTTGGCAATAAGGAGTTCATGATCTGAGCCACAGTCAGCTCCCGGTCTTGATTTTGCTGACTGTATAGAGCTTCTCCATCTTTGGCTGCAAAGAATATAATCAATCTGATTTCGGTGTTGATCATCTGGTGATGTCCATGTGTAGAGTCTTCTCTTGTGTTGTTGGAAGAGGGTGTTTGCTATGACCAGTGCATTCTCTTGGCAAAACTCTATTAGCCTTTGCCCTGCTTCATTCCCTACTCCAAGGCCAAATTTGCCTGTTACTCCAGGTGTTTCTTGACTTCCTACTTTTGCATTCCAGGCCCCTATAATGAAATATTTTTTGGGTTTAGTTCTAAAAGGTCTTGTAGGCCTTCATAGAACTGTTCAACTTCAGCTTCTTCAGCGTTACAGGTTGGGGCATAGACTTGGATTACCCTGTTTTTGAATGGTTTGCCTTGGAAATGAACAGAGATCATTCTGTCATTTTTGAGATTGCATCCAAGTACTGCATTTTGGACTCTTTTGATCATGATGGCTACTCCATTTCTTCTGAGGGATTCCTGCCCACAGTAGTAGATATAATGGTCATCTGAATTAAATTCACCCATTCCAGTCCATTTTAGTTCGCTGATTCCTAGAATGTCTACGTTCACGCTTGCCATCTCCTTTTTGACCACTTCCAATTTGCCTTGATTCATGGACCTGACATTCCAGGTTCCTATGCAATATTGCTCTTTACAGAATCGGACCTTGCTTCTATCACCAGTCACATCCACAGCTGGGTATTGTTTTTGCTTTGGCTCCATCCCTTCATTCTTTCTGGAGTTATTTCTCCACTGATCTCCAGTAGAATATTGGGCACCTACTGACCTGGGGAGTTCCTCTTTCAGTATCCTATCATTTTGCCTTTTCATACCGTTCATGGGGTTCTCAAGGCAAGAATACTGAAATGGTTTGCCATTCCCTTCTCCAGTGGACCACATTCTGTCAGATCTCTCCACCATGACCCGCCCGTCTTGGGTGGCCCCACGGGCATGGCTTAGTTTCATTGAGTTAGACAAGGCTGTGGTCCTAGTGTGATTAGATTGACTAGTTTTCTGTGATTATGGTTTCAGTGTGTCTGCCCTCTTGCAACACCCACCGTCATACTTGGGTTTCTCTTACCTCTTTTCAGATGCTGTTATGTTATAGGCAATTCATTGCAGTTCCATTGCCGGTGAATTTGAGGCTCTTTCTTTGTTGTGAAGGAATTCAGAGACAAAGCAGGGAGGTTAAGAGAGGAAAGGGAGAGTTTATTTTAACGAGGATCCACTCTCCCTCTGAGAGCTGACCGGTGAGGAGCTGCTACACCAGGTGTCTTTGGGAAGCGGGTTATGAGGGGTGTTCACATGAAGGGGTGGAAGTCACTGGGGAGGGAGGAGGGATTTTATTCCCGTGTGATCAGAAGTGTCGTGGCCTCGGTGTTCGACTAGTTCTTATTGGAAGGCTCTCTTACTGTAATACCACACTGAACAAAAAGCTTTTGGACTCAAGATATTCTGGCCTCTCCCCACCTTTCTTTGCCTGCTCCTGGGACCCTTATCACCGAAAATGTGTGTTTTATCAGTCTGAAGGTTTCTGCTTTCCTCTGTCCGCTTATGGACCGCTGCGGTTTACAAGATGCATGATTTCCTGCCACCTGGCCCCTGCCCCTATTTCTCTGCTCATACCTAGCTCCCTGCCTGCGGTAGCAGTTCTAGCCTTGTGACCGCACTGGGGGCTTCTCATCAAAGTTTCTAGCACCGACTGAGTGGATGCCGTAGCCTAGAGAAAGAGGTGGGCACAAGAGACCTGGGATTAGACTTGCCTAATCTGATGCCTTCCAGCCAGGTCCTCCCAGCTTGAGTTCTTCATCGCAGCAAAAGAGGCAAAAGTCACCGACTCAACGGACATGAGTTTGAGCAAAGTCTGGAAGACAATGAAGGACGGGGAGGCCTGGCTCGCTGCAGTCCGTGGGGTCACAAAGAGTTGGACGTGACTTAATAACTGAACACATACACTTCATCTCAGCACTGTTGACGTTTTTGGCCAACCTGTGCCTTGTAGGATGTTCAGCAGCGTTCCTGGCCTCCACCCTCTAGCTGCTGCCCCTTCCCTAGTTGTGACAGCCGGAAATGCCCCAGACTTTGCCAGATGTCCCCTGGAGGGGTGAAGGCACCTGCAGTTAAGAACCACTGCTTTAGGAAGTTCCCACATTTGACCCACATGGTTGACTTCCCAGTGCAAGCATTCCTGCCCCTCCGGGCTAACCTGTACTTCCCAGGTTTACCAGGATGAGTCCAAACAGAGGTGCAATTCATTCACTGAAATTAACAGATATGAATTGGAAAACAATAATAGAACAGTGAAAGGCTTCCCTGGTGGCAGAGTTCGCCTGCCAATGCAGGAGACACGGGTTTTATCCCTTGGTTGGGAAGATCCCCTGGGGGAGGAAATGGCAACCCACTCCAGTATTCTTGCCTGGAGAATCCCATGGGCGGAGGAGCCTGGCGGGCTACAGTCCTTGGGGTCGCAAGAGTCAGACATGACTGAGTGCACACGCACGCCAAGTAAGAGTAGCTGGAAGTATTCCAGGTTTACTGTCTTTTCTCTGACACAACCAGCGGAGTCAGCTTGTAATCCCAGGCTGCCGGGAGGCAGCTGGGCAGGGCTGGGTGGGCCGATAGCACTTCTCAGAACTCTATGTAGGGAGATCCTAGGGCTTCCCTGGTGGTTCAGAAAATAAAGAATCTTCCCGTAATACAGGAGACCCGGGTTCAATCCCTGTTTCAGGAAGATCCCCTAGAGAAGGAAACGGCAACCTACGCCAGTACTGGGAAATCCCACAGACAGAGCTGCCTGGTGGGTGACAGTCCATGGGCTTGCAAATAGCGACCTTAGTGACTAACACACAGCCCTGGGCTGGGTGGCCTGAACTCTGTGTGGGATGGATTAACGTATCTGTAGAAAGAATTTTGAGCTGCTCAGCATAAGTGAGCTCACCTCTGCTGGGATCTGCCCTTTTGCCTCATTTCCTGGGACTTCAGATGCTCCACGCCCTGGTTTCTCTAGCGATCCCTGCTCTCTGAGCACCCTCAGTGGCAGTGGGTGTTTCAAACCCCTTCCGTCCTTCTAGTCTTTGGTCTCTGGCCTCCCCCAGGATTGGAGACCACCGTCCCTGCCCTTCCCAGACCTGCCCTGCTTCAGGTAAGGCCCGCTCCCCAGCCCCACACCTGGGGCTCACGAGGTGTCCGGTCACTACCCTGTCACTTGTGTCTGCCCTTCTCCCTCCTCCCCTCTGGGACCAGAAAGATGGACGGGAGTTGCGGGGAGTCTTACTCCCGCACCCCCAGGCAATTCCAGAATCGTCCTGAATCCACGTGTCCAGCCTGCTGTGGGCGGGGGGCTGCGGGTGCACAGGGGCACCAGACAGGGTCACTGCCTGGAGGACAAGACAGAAAGCCAAGTGGGTCGTTGTTAACACTGGCAGGAGGGTGGGAACACAGAAAGGGGAGCCCCTGACCACCCCGCCCCCGGCCTGGGGCCTCAGGAATGCTTCCTGGAGAAGTCTAGAACCCCTCCTTCAGGTCTGGGGAGTGGGGTGCTAGTGCTTGGGTGCTCCACTTGCAGGAGGCAGGTTGTGAATCAGAAATGACCTGTCATGAGAGGAGCGTTCCGTGTGGGGTAGTGTGCGGACTGCGAGGTGGGGTCACCACGTCCCTCGGACCCTGAACTGATCTGGGCGGGAGCAGGCAGGGAGGGCCCGCTCAGGCCCCAGGTGGAGGCCAGGCCTGGGTGGGGGATACAGAAGGAGCTGGGCTCCGAATGGTGGGACACGGAGCCCCAGGGTTTTGCAAAGGGTTGTGCAGAGAGCTGTTGCTATGGGGCTTTGTCAGTTCCAGAGAGTTTTGTCCTCTGATCTTGGTGTGGGGCTCCACCCCGTGGGTATAGGGCTCCACAAGGGCCTTTGACACTCTGAGATAGCAAACGCAGTAGGAAACCTTTCCTGGAATGCTCTTCTCGAAGGCCTCTTCTATTTTGTCTTCTAATGTAGTCATTTATGCCCCTTAATAATCCTTGGCTGAGTGCTGTGTGCTCCGCCTGCCTGATCCCATTTCATCCTTTATCCAGTCTCGTGGATTGTGAACTCGTCTCTGGTCCGACTTGAAATCGAGGCACAGATTGGTTAACTGGTTTTCCTGAGTCAAAGAGCCAGGAATCGCTGTTGGTAGAGCAAACACTGTGACTTTTGATCTACAAATAATTAAAAAGCATCGCGTTTACCTGTGTAATGGATTCTTTCCCCCCAAGTTTCCTGGATCTTTTTTGTGGGGAAAGGGTTTTCACAGCATCATGATGTGCAGAAATTCCTCTTCACCTCCCAAATCAGGAGGAAATTTAAGAAGTTACTAGAGACTGGACAATATAATGAAGACAGTATAATCTCAGGTCACTGAGATCATTATCTGACCTCCATTTCTAGAGGAATAAGAGGGCTAACATTAAAGGGAAATGTTTCTAGGGGCATAAGAGGGCTAATGTTTAGGGGAAACAGAGCCAGGAGCACAGAGAGATTTCAGATGTGCCTGATTATTTTAATTATTTATATTGGTTCCAATTTTAGCCAGGTTGGCACTTCCTTCCCTCTTTCTCCCACTCCTTCTGTGTTCTGAAAAGGCTGAAACTGTGATTTGTCTTTTAGAACAGTCTGGTTTCAAAAGCTTCTCTCCGGCTGACTCCCCAAAGGAGATGGACCTTCTCGAGTGTGTGCTTTGCAAAGCGAGGAGTTTGCTGTGTCCTGTGGGTGCTGGGCAGGCCTTGAGCCGTCCTAATTTTTTCTAATAGCCTAATTTTCCCCCTAATAACCCCATGACCTAACCCTGCCTGCCTCTGGGCAGGGAGAGGATTATCCTGGCAGTCAAGGTGTCCTGCCCTTGTTGAAGGCCCCAGGAACGTTTCATTAGTGAGAGTCTGGAAACCGTCTGCCCCCTTCTCTAGGCACTCTCTGCTGGGTCCTGGGGGCTCTTTAGGATCACGGCGGGTGGCATGGCATAAGTGGGGGGGGGCTAGGTCCAGAGCCCAGGTCTGGCCCAAGCTGCAGCCACCTGCTTACTCTCTGTGGAACCCTGGGCTCCTTGAAACCAGGGGCTGTCTGGGTCTGTGCTGTGCCCTGGCAGTGGGAAGTGGGCTGGCACACCCTGGGCTCCCATTTCTTGGTCTCGTCCTGGAGGAATCCAGGGAAGATGCAGATTCTTCAGCTGCCACATCCTGGCCATCTGTGTCCTGTGCCAGCTGCTGGGCAAACGCGGTCCAGCTCACTCAAGCATCTGTGTTGCCAGAAGGTCCCAGGAATGGAGATTTAATAAAGGAAACAAACACGGACATGCCGTGATCTAACGCAAAATTTATGTAACCTTTTTAAAGACAAAATGAAGACTTTTCAGGCCGGGTTGTTTGGATGGCATTAGGCCATTGCTCCCAGACCCTTCAGAGTCAGTTTCCTCTGCTGAAGGGAGTATTTCTGTGTATTTCTGTGGACATATTTTTGTTTTTTTGTAAAGAAGATAGAGGTGGGGTATTTTTTTGGTTGTTATTAATGTATTTCCAACCAGTCCACCCTAAAGGAAATCAGTCCTGAATATTCGTTGGAAGGACTGATGCTGAAGCTCCAGTACTTTGGCCACCTGATGGGAAGAACTGACTCATTGGAAAAGACCCTGATGCTGGGAAAGATTGAAGACGGGAGGAAAAGGGGGACAAAGGGATGAGATGGCTGGATGGCATCACTGACTCGATGGACATGAGTTTGAGGAAGCTCCGGGAGCTGGTAATGGACAGGGAGGCCTGGCGTGCTGCGGTTCATGGGGTCTCAGAGTCGGACACGACTGAGCGACTGCACTAACTGCTGGTGGCTGCCCTGGGTCTTCGTTGTTTCTCAGGCTGTGGTGGGGGCTACTCTGCTGTGGTGCTCGGGCTCCTCACCACGCTGGCTTCTGTTGTTGAGAACACAGGCTCTGGGCACATGGGCACCAGCAGTCGTGGAGCACAGACTTAGTTGCCCTGTGCACTGTGGGATCTTCCCAGACCGGGGATTGAACCTATGTCCCCTGGATTGGCAGGCGGACTCTTATCCACTGCACCACCAGGGAAGCCTTGTGCACATTTTTGAGAGGACAGCTGAGCTGGATGACTTTCTTCCTCCCTCCTGCCCCCAGTGCTGAGTCTTGGGGACGGGGTGGGATGTGGCTGGCCTGAGTCCTGCCCGAGAAGTTGCCCTCCTGACTGTTTTCTCCTCTGTGTCTGCTGCAGACAGGCGGGCTGATGGAAGTGTGCTTGGGTCTTTCCCTTTGTCTCTGATCACCCTGTGGCTCCTCCCTCCCTTGTTACTGGAATAGTCTCTTCTCTGGAGGAGCCCGGCCCTACTTTTTTCTTTCAGATCTCTCTTCTTCTCCAAATACCTCGGCTATCTCTTGGATAAGGAATCAACTCTTACTGCTGGCTAGTATCTGTTATATCACCATTTTGTGGTATTATAGTAAGTTATGGGAGTAGGGTATCTCTTCACGGCTGCTCCAGCAAAGCACAGCCATTGCTCTTTACCTTGGACAAGGGGTATCTCCTCACCGCCGCCCTTCCTGACCTTCAACGTGGGATAGCTCCTCCTTTTCATTATAGGGGACTGGAATGCAAAAGCAGAAAGTCAAGAAACACCTGGAGTAACAGGCAAATTTGGCCTTGGAATACAGAATGAAGCAGGGCAAAGACGAATAGCGTTTTGCCAAGAAAATGCACTGGTCATAACAAACACCCTCTTCCAACAACACAAGAGAAGACTCTATACGTGGACATCACCAGGTGGTCAACACCGAAATCAGATTGATTATATTCTTTGCAGCCAAAGATGGAGAAGCTCTATACAGTCAGCAAAAACAAGACCAGGAGCTGACTGTGGCTCAGACCATGAACTCCTTATTGCCAAATTCAGACTGAAATTGAAGAAAGTAGGGAAAACCACTAGACCATTCAGGTATGACCTAAATCAAATCCCTTATGATTATACAGTGGAAGTGAGAAATAGATTTAAGGGCCTAGATCTGATAGATAGAGTGCCTGATGAACTATGGAATGAGGTTTGTGACATTGTACAGGAGATAGGGATCAAGACCATCCCCCATGGAAAAGAAATGCAAAAAAAGCAAAATGGCTGTCTGGGGAGGCCTTACAAATAGCTGTGAAAAGAAGAGAAGCGAAAAGCAAAGGAGAAAAGGCAAGATATAAACATCTGAATGCAGAGTTCCAAAGAATAGCAAGAAGAGATAAGAAAGCCTTCTTCAGCGATCAATGCAAAGAAATAGAGGAAAACAACAGAATGGGAAAGACTAGAGATCTCTTCAAGAAAATCAGAGATACCAAAGGAACATTTCATGCAAAGATGGGCTCGATAAAGGACAGAAATGGTATGGACCTAACAGAAGCAGAAGATATTAAGAAAAGATGGCAAGAATACACAGAAGAACTGTACAAAAAAGATTTTCACAACCCAGATAATCACGATGGTGTGATCACTGACCTAGAGCCAGACATCCTGGAATGTGAAGTCAAGTGGGGCTTAGAAAGCATCACTACAAACAAAGCTAGTGGAGGTGATGGAATTCCAGTTGAGCTATTCCAAATCCTGAAAGATGATGCTGTGAAAGTGCTGCACTCAATATGCCAGCAAATTGGGAACACTCAGCAGTGGCCACAGGACTGGAAAAGGTCAGTTTTCATTCCAATCCCAAAGAAAGGCAATGCCAAAGAATGCTCAAACTACTGCACAATTGCACTCATCTCACACGCTAGTAAAGTAATGCTCAAAATTCTCCAAACCAGGCTTAAGCAACATGTGAACCGTGAACTTCCTGATGTTCAAGCTGGTTTTTGAAAAGGCAGAGGAACCAGAGATCAAATTGCCAACATCCGCTGGATCATGGAAAAAGCAAGAGAGTTCCAGAAAAACATCTATTTCTGCTTTATTGATTATGCCAAAGCCTTTGACTGTGTGGATCACAATAAACTGTGGAAAATTCTTAAAGAGATGGGAATACCAGACCACCTGATCTGCCTCTTGAGAAATTTGTATGCAGGTCAGGAAGCAACAGTTAGAACTGGGCATGGAACAACAGACTGGTTCCAAATAGGGAAAGGAGTTCGTCAAGGCTGTATATTGTCACCCTGTTTATTTAACTTCTATGCAGAGTACATCATGAGAAACGCTGGACTGGAAAAAACACAAGCTGGAATCAAGATTTCCGGGAGAAATGTCAATAACCTCAGATATGCATATGACACCACCCTTATGGCAGAAAGTGAAGAGGAACTCAAAAGCCTCTTGATGAAAGTGAAAGTGGAGAGTAAAAAAGTTGGCTTAAAGCTCAACATTCAGAAAACAAAGATCATGGCACCCGGTCCCATCACTTCATGGGAAATAGATGGGGAAACAGTGGAAACAGTGTCAGACTTTATTTTTCTGGGCTCCAAAATCACTGCAGATGGTGACTGCAGCCATGAAATTAAAAGACGCTTACTCCTGGGAAGCAAAGTTATGACCAACCTAGATAGCATATTCAAAAGCAGAGACATTACTTTGCCAACAAAAGTTCGTCTAGTCAAGGCTATGGTTTTTCCAGTGGTCATGTATGGATGTGAGAGTTGGACTGTGAAGAAGGCTGAGCGCCAAAGAACTGATGCTTTTGAACTGTGGTGTTGGAGAAGACTCCTGAGAGTCCCTTGGACTGCAAGGAGATCCAGCCAGTCCATTCTGAAGGAGATCGGCCCTGGGATTTCTTTGGAAGGAATGATGCTAAAGCTGAAACTCCAGTACTTTGGCCACCTCATGCGAAGAGTTGACTCATTGGAAAAGACTCTGATGCTGGGAGGGATTGAGGGCAAGAGGAGAAGGGGACGACAGAGGATGAGATGGCTGGATGGCATCACTGACTCGATGGACGTGAGTCTGAGTGAACTCTAGGGGTTGGTGATGGACAGGGAGGCCTGGCGTGCTGCGATTCATGGGGTCGCAAAGAGTCAGACACGACTGAGCGATTGATCTGATCTGATCTGAGTAAGTTATGGGTCTTCCCAGGTGACGCAGTGGTAAAGAATCGGCCTGCCATTGCGGGAGACGCAGGAGACTTGGGTTCAATCCTGGATCGGGAAGATCCCCTGGAGAAGGAAATGGCAACCCGCTCTAGTATTCTTGTCTGGGAAATGCCATGGACAGAGGAGCCTGGTGGGCTACTGCTCCTAGCGCCACCAAGGGTCAGACACAATGGAACACATACACACACACACACACACACACTAAATTATCCTCCTATTCTCATCAAGCCTTTTTTCGTAGGATTATATTTTAAAATCTCAGCAGTCGGGCAGGTGAAATTTGCCAGTTCAGGTACTAACAGTTCAGTCCAGTTCAGTCACTCAGTCGTGTCCGACTCTTCAGCTGTCATAAAGGTACCTGCCACTCAAATGGTCTCATATTCTCCAGGGGGATTGGAGAATAACCTCACCCAAACCTGCTGTGTGAAATGAGAACCCTGGGTAGACCTCATTGTAAGACATTGAAAGAACCCAGTACCTCACCACCCCAAGTAGAGAACTCTTTTCCTTTTTTTTTTTTCCCCTTTACAATAAGACATTGGAGGAGAAAAACCTAAGCAGCTGTGGATGGATTTTTTGCCCAGGCATAAAGTGTTTTTTTTTTTTAATGTATTAGAGAATAATAAGGAAGAAGGGTGGACTTCTCTTATATATGTGTGTGTGTACCCTTTTTATTTTTTCATTTTTTAAAATGTTTATTTATTTGGCTGTGCCAAATAGTTGAGGTATGTGAACCCTTAGTTGTGGCATTCGAAATCTAGTTCTCTGAGCAGGGTTGGGACCTGGGCCCCCTGCACTGAGAGTGTGGGAGTCTTAGCCGCTGGACCACCAGGGAAGTCCCACTATGCCCTCTTTAAAACCAGGTTATTAAGCACAGATACGAAGTGTCCCTTAACCCAACATTTCCTAGTAATCATTTGAAAATAGAAATAATGCTGTCGAATTATCGAGGTGCTTTGGGCTTCCCGAGTGGCTCAGGCAGTAAAAAACTGCCTGCAATGCGGGAGACCTGGGTTCAGTCTCTGGGTCGGGAAGATCCCCTGGAGAAGGGCATGGCAACCCACTCCAGTATTCTCGCCTGGAAAATTCACTGGACAGAGGGGCCTGGGGGGCTCCAGTCCATGGGGTGGCAAAGAGACAGGACTGATTGACTAACACACACACACACACACACACACACAGTCTTTGGCTTAGAAGTACTATCATCTGCTGGAATGTTTGACACAGATGACGGGATTGGCATTCTGGGGGGAATATGGAGAAAAGCAGCTCTCTGAGCACAGGGAGTTTATCTAATTCAAGTTAAACTGACAAGTCTGCTGAATTACATTCCATTGAAGAGATGGGTACATATCCAGTTGGGGACGGACTCAACCATGAGGAAAGCAGCTCTAGATCTAAAGTACAGAGTGAGAAACGTTGTTGTCAAAAGCCTGTGCGCTTCATTAGGCTTAATCTGATTTTACCCGGAACCTACTTAACACGCAAATGCCGAAATGACTGGCTTAACGAGCTTGGTTATCTGTTTTCCTGGGTAAATGTTGGAAAAGCAGTAATCGTCAGGGTAGGGAAAGAAACGGAGAATGAACTAAAAAGATGATTGCTGGTTGAGACTCGCTGATGAACAGCAGCCCATGGTCTGTGCTGTCCCCATGTATTTCACTTACAAAGCCTGGAGAGTCCTGGTGACGCTGGAAAGACCGTCACCAAAACAAAAGTTCTGTCATGCGTGCACGCTAAGTTGCTTCTGTCGTGCCTGACTCTTTGCGACTCCATGGACCGTAGCCATAGCCCACCAGGCTCCTCTGTCCATTGGATTCGCCGGGCAAGAGTACTGGAGTGGGTGGCTGTGCCCTCTTCCAGGGGATCTGCCTGATGCAGGGATGAGTTTTATCTTTTGGCAATTCTAGTTGGACATCTTCGCTTTCCAGAAAGTTCTTTCACTGAGGTCTCTGGCTGATTTGGGTGAGGGGATTGCTGTGTGGGGTAGGGGTGGGGGGTCCAGTGGCCTGCTCCTGGTCTGGCCCTCCTTCCTGAAGCGGCACTCTTCAGGAAGACCTGAAGTGGCAGGTCTTCCAAGCATGACGTTAAGATAGGAGGAGGAGCGGCTGATCAAAGCCAGGAGCTGAGCTGAAGTGGAGCTACGGGCGGAGGCCTTGGCGGCCTGCGCCGATGCTGGGGCTTCGCTGCAGTCAGAGGACCAGCTGTGGATCCTGTGAAAGGAGAACGTGCTGCCTTGGCTGAAGGGCTGCAGACTCAGGTCTCAGTGGCAGAGTCTCAGCTGTGGGCTCCACCTCGGCCCACGTGAATCAGATGATCAACCTTCTGCTTCCTTGCTTTTGTTCTTAAGTTTTCTAGATGTTTCTAGAAATACTTGGGGAGAACTGGGCCACTGATGAGAGAAGCGTGACCAGCAGGAAAGTGATGGGGAAAAAGGAAGCCGGAGCCTGGACACAGGCCGTGGTTGTGGTGATGATGACAGTAATCATGATGATGGCCATGGTGGTGGTGATGGTGACAATGACGGTGATGATGCCAATGAGGGTGATGATGGTGATGTTGATGATAGTGACGATGATGATGGTCATGAAGGCAGTGATGATGATGATGGTGATGTTGACGATGCTGATGAGGGTGATGGTGAAGATGATCGTAATAATGATGATGGTGTTGATGATGATGCTGATGACGGCGATGATGATAATGGTGATGATGGTGATGAAGGCAATGATGGTGATGATGACAGTGATGGTGATGATGCTGATGACGGTGATGATGATAATGGCGATGGTGGTGATGAAGGCAGTGATGGTGATGATAATGATGGTGATGATGCTGATGATGGCGATGATGACGGTGATGATGATAGTGGTGACGATGATGGTGATGAAGGCAATGATGGTGATGATGATGGTGGTGATGATGGTGATGAGGGCAATGATGGTGATGGTGATGATGGCAGTGATGATGATGATGCTGATGATGGTGATGGTGATGATGATGATGGCGATGATGGCGATGATGGTGATGAAGGCAGTGATGGTGATGATGGTGATGTTGATGATAGTGACAATGATGATGGTGATGGAGGCGGTGATGTTGATGGTGATGATGGTGTTGATGGTGATGATGATGGTGTTCTTTACGATGATGGTGATGGTGATTATGATGGTGATGGTGGTGATGATGATGGTAATGTTGATGACAATGGTAGCTACCTTTCAGATTACCATGTACCAGTCAGGGTTCTAGAAACAGCTAATCCTTACCACAACCCTATGAGGCAGGAAATATTACTTGTCTCCATTTCACAAGTGAAGACACTGAGGTTAAGTAATTTGCCCAGGGTTGAACAGCCTGTGAAGGCACACCAGCTCTTGGCTCGTGAACCGCTGCTCAGGTGTGCAGACTGCTGCCTTTATACTGTGGAGCCCCTAGGATGCTCAGTGGGTTCAAGGCCACCTGTTGTAACAAGGCAATGTGAAGCAGCCAGCCTCCTTCACAATTATAGACAAAGGACGTAAAGAAGATAGAGCCAATGGCAGAGAACCTCCTTATCCCTGATTTTGTTTTGTTTTTCCTGACATTCTTGGATTTTACTTTAATGGTGTGGTGGAAAGTTATGGTAGAAAGAGTCTAGAAGTTTCTGTTATCTCTGACCAACATATATTTCTAGAAGAGGTGGAGTTAAATTACTGAGTTTTCCCACATCAAATATAGCTTGGTCCTGTTGCAGTATTAGCTGGATTTAGGGAAAGTAAACTATCCCACCTGCCTGCTTGCTTTGCTGATGACGATCTGGGGGCAGGACAGCAGCTGTAGTCCCCTGACACTGTAGTCAGGTCACAAGTACGCCCTAAGCTGGGCATTTTTATTCAGCAGCATGCCGGGTGTGACTGACTGTGCAAGTCGTTCATATTAAGAATATTTATTAAACACTTGTCATGGCCAAGTCCCTGCCAGACTCTGTGGGTACCAAATGAGAGTCGCTTTAGTGCCTAAGGAATTCAGGCTTGTGGGAAGGCAGACATACCAGGAGGGAAATGTCGTTTGCTGATGTTACATAGTGGCCTCAGTACTGTGCTGAGCCTTTCACTTCGTTAACTCAGGCCATTGAGTGCTCACAAGCACACCATGGTTTTAAGTTCTCTAATAGTGAACCTAGCAGCGAGTGTAGAAGGGACGGTCGGATGCATCTCTCCACTTGTGTGAGAGAAGCAGGATGGTACGGGCTAGGGCAGATTTTGAAGGATGTACACACACTTGTCCAGTCAGCAGTGGGAGGGGAGGCAGGGGGAGGACATCAAGCAGATGGGATGGAAGATGCAGGAACTCAGAAGCACGAATGGGAACTGTCCAGAAAGTTCCAGGAGCTGGGTATGGTGGACACTCACTGAAGCGGGCCCTTCTGCGCAAAGGTTGTCCTGACCCAGCCTCCCCTCCCCGCCCCTGCCCCAGGCACCAGGTACCCTCATCTGGCTTTTTATCCTGAAGACACACGGCGCCTTGCAGGAGAGTAGCTGCTGCCCTTCCACCTCACAATTTAAATTTTCTTGTTGTTTTTCCCATGGCATAGAAAGTTCCTGAGGCTACTTTGTGCCTCCACTCCCGGAGGATGGTACCTCAGTAAATATTTGTTCCTGGAGTGAGAGGCACCCTCTGAGAAAGGGGCTAAGAGACGGGGATACTTCGTGGGGAGTGGCTGCCATCCCCGAGGCTTAGTGCTTTGAGGTCTGTCCCCACGTTTCGCCGGTCAGTGGCACACTTCTGCTCCGCTGATCGCTGTTCTGTTGTACGGGTAGACCGTGTCTTGTTCATTTGCTCACCTGGGATTGTTCACTTGTCCACCTGGTAATGGGCATTTGGATTGTTTTTAGCCTTCATCTAAATTTAAGTTTACTATTTTTATTCCTGATCCAAAGCAGGAGTTAGAAATAAGTTCCATTTTCCACTGGGGGATGGGGGTGGGGGGTGGGATACACAGACCTCCTTAGCAAGGGCTTGACTTAAAAAACAATCGCAACCTAAAAGTCGAGAAAGTGTAGACAGTGTTAGTTGATCCATCTTGTCCGATTCTTTTCAACTGCACGGACTGTAGCCTGCCAGGCTCCTCTGTCCATGGAATTCTCCAGGCAAGAGTACTAGAGTGGGTTGCCATTCCCTTCTCCAGGGGATCTTCCTGACCCAGGGGTCAAACCAGATCTCCCACATTGCAGCCAGATTCTTTACCGTCTGAGCCACCAGGGAAGCCTCTGGTTGGCATTGCAGGGCAGCTGATCTGTGGCTCTAGTGGTATTTCTTCTGCATATCGGAACCCTGAAATTTCATCTGAATTTCATCGCAGTGATTCTGCTAGAGCATATATCGCCTACTCCTGACTTGAGTGTAGGCTTCCCTGGTGGGCTCAATGGTAAAGAATCTGCCTGCCAATGCAGGAGACAACAGGTTGGATCCCTGGCTTGGGACGACCTCCTGGAGAAGGAAATGGCAACCCCCTCCAGTATTCTTGCCTGGAGAATTCCATGGAAGGAGGAGCCTGGGGGGCTACAGTCCATGGGGTCGCAAAGAGTCGGACACAACCGAACATGAGCTCGAGTCTTAGTTGAGCCCGACTTGAGTGGGTGGCATCGGTAGTAATGAATAGAGGCAGTCTTCAGCCTCAGGTATTCAGAGCAGCCCTGCCTGAAGGGGAAAACACCTTTGCTCTACTGCTGTACTTTCTTCTGGCTCTTAAGCCAAAGCCTCGATTGTGGCAATAGTTAACTGTGTGCGTCTGGGAGTGCATTCCTTCTGCTCTTTGAGGTTCCTGGACAATGCTGGGGTGATAAACAGCTTCCAGTCTTTCCCACAGACTACACTCAGGATCTGAGGTGAGGTCCCACCTCCCTCATTTCTGGCCCAGGCTCACAAAGATCACACCAGTGTAGGAGGACCCCCTTTACACCCCAGCAGCACTGGGACTGGCACTGTGGCATCAGCCAACAGGGCCATCTTTCCCTACTGAAGGGGAAGTGCCTTTTTCCTGCAGGCTAGACCTCCCGGTCCCATTTGGTCCTTCATTCAAACACTGCTGGGACATGCGTGTGTACATCGCACGTGGACTGAAAGCTGGCTGTGCTTAGGTGTTGTCTTCTGTAGGGCCAGGGTTTGTCTTGTGTTTTTAAACAATGGTGGTAATTCACATGCCATAAAAGTTATCCATTTTAAGTGTATGATTCAGTGGCTTGCAATATATTGTAAGATACTCAGAGTTGTGCAACCCTCACCACCACCTACTCTTAGAACATTTTCGTCATCTCAAAAAAAACCCCTTTGCCATGGGCGTTCCTTATGCCCCTGTGCCCTCCAGCCCTGGACAGTCATTAGGCTACTTTTTGTCTCTGTAAATTTGCCTTTTCTGGCTATTTCATATAAACAAACTCACACAATGTGTAAGGCCTTCTCTTTCATTTAGTGTAATGGTTTTGAAGTTCATCCGTGTTGTAACATGTATCAATAGTTATTCTTTTCTCTGTAACTGAATAATATTGTGGACTTCCCAAGGTGGCTCAGTGGTAAAGAATCCTCATACCAATGCAGGAGACACAGGTTTGATCCCTGGGTCGGGAAGATCCCCTGGAGGAGGAAATGGCAACCCACTCCAGTGTTCTTGCCTGGAGAATCCCATGGATAGAGGAGACTGGCGGCTACAGTCTGTGGGGTCGCAGAAGATTGGGACTCAGCTTAAACAACAGTATTCCATTGTGGAGGAGCCACAGGTCCATCTCTTGTTTATCTGTGTGTCAGTTGATGGTCACTGGAGGTTTTTTTTGCGAGGACTTAACGTTTTCATTGGGCTTCCCTGGTGGCTCAGCTGGTAAAGAATCTGCCTGCAATGCAGGAGACCCCGGTTCGATTGCTTGCTTTTACCTATGAGTGGAATTTCTGGGTCCTCTGGCAGATCAGTTTAACATCTGAGGGACTAGAGCTGGGTGTTTTCCCTTCACTTCCTCAAGTTTTCTCTGAAGCTAAGGAAGCATGCTACTTTGCAAAGATATCTCAGATTTTTGAATCCCAGTCCCTTTGGTATTTAGATCCACGTCAAATTGTTACCATGGAATTACTGCACGAAAACTTGATCTGTGAAATAGCACAGGAAAGGAATGAAGAAGTGACTGTCCCGAGGGCTCCGCTCACGTCCTGGCGCTTGCATGGGGTATTGTGGAAAATGTAATTGCTGTGCAGGGCAGCTGGGCCCATACTGCCCTCAGACAGTGCAGATGGTTCGCTGCGTGCGTGCAACAGTTTCTGCCTTTTCCTCAACAGTTCCTGGGCACTAGCTCTTTGAGTCCCGCTGTTGTGTTTCCCGAGCTCTCTGCTCTGCCAGGGTTTGCTTTCTTAGAAACTAGGAAGCTGTCTGCAGAGTGTTGTCCGAGACCAGAAAGCACTTGCTTTTAGTTCTGAAGCCATTTTCTGTTCTGTCATTTGAGCCGCTATTTCCTCATCTTTCAGAGTTAAGTTCCGATCAGAATAAAGCTCAGACCGAGGATCAGGGAGTTGGTTAGTCTCCTAGCCGTAAACCACTGGCTAATGCATACTTCTTTCCGTGGGAAGGGCCAGTTGAAATGGTACCTGAGGTTTTGTAAGAAAGTACTTTCCCCCATATTCCTAGGTACTTAGTTATTTCTTACTAGGTGCAGAAGAGGGACAGAGATGTAAAGAACATAATCGTGAAAAAATAGCCAGTGGATTATATATATTTATAAATCACTTGAAAGTTTTTTTGGTACTTTAAGTCAGCGGTCTTATTTTCCACTCCCAGTAGATTTGTGGGGTAGGCCGGTGGAAGAGATAAAGAGGAAACTGAGGCTCAGAGAAGGTATGGGGCAGTTTACTGACCAAAAAAACAAGTCATACAGCTCTCCTGAGCCTCCATTCCTTATGTGTAAAATGGGTACACTAAGAAATCAGAGAGCAGTGTCAGAGGGCCGTATCAAGCAGTTTGTGTCAACATGCGTAAGTAATCTGAAAATGTAGCATAAAAATTTGAACTTTTTTTTTTTAACTTTAATATATTACCCAAGTAATACGGTTGGTTGAATAGCTGGAATATACAGGAAAGCATAAAGCAGAAGTCTTATTTCCCATTCTCTCTAGCCCCAAACATCTTCCCAGAATATTATTCGTCCAACCATTTTGAAAAGAAATTTGTTAATATTTGTTAATACCTAAAGAATCCCAGGAACGGCGGAGCCTGGTGGGCTGTCGTCTATGGGGTCGCACAGAGTCGGACACGACTGAAGTGACTTAGCAGCAGCAGCAGCAGCAATGAAGCTGAGGGGCTTCCCTGATGGCTCAGATGGTAAAGAATCTGTCTACAATGCAGAAAACCTGGGTTCGACCCCTGGGTTGGGAAGATTCCCTGGAGGAGGGAATGGCAACCCACTCCAGTATTCTTGCCTGGAGAATTCCATGGACAGAGGAGCCTGGCGGGCTACAGTCCATGGGGTCACAGAGTCGGACACGACCGAGTGACTAACACACACACACAGCGAAGCTCAAGGACGTCAGTCGCATGAGAATGACGCAGCAATTCCAATCCCAGTGCTCATTCATGCACTGTGTTAGAGAAAACAACTAGAAAGACCCGAATGTCCATCCATGTGGTAATAGATTAATTTTCCATGTGTAGGTGTACAAAAGAATATTCTTGCACAATTGAAATGACTAAACTGGATGCATAACATTTTAAAAACTGAAGTGTTGAGTATAGAAAGGAAATCACATACATCTTTACAACACAAAATTTATATGTTGTAATTCATATACAGTAAAAGAATAAGAACACTGATGGAAACACTCATTTCAAGCTCAAATGGCACAGGTGGCTTCAATATCTATGTCTTACTTCCTAAAAAAGTGAAGTAAATGTGGCTAAATATCAATGTAGTAAAATGTTTTGTGTATTTGAAATATTTCTGATATTAGAAAAATGTTTGACTTATCAACCAACTACTATACTTCTGAAGCACAGAGATGCACTGGGGGTTTTGGCTTTACAATTTATGTCATAGGGTGCATGTTTTAACTGACTCTGTATATTGTAAAAACCTTTTCGTCATTAAATATACTTCCCTCATTGTTTGTCCTGACCCTCCCAAGACTTCCTGTTCCAATTAATTTTTTTCAGAAATAATTTTTGGAAGTAGTAACTGCTGGGGCTTCCTGTTAATATCTTATAATTATTTTCTATTATTCATTTGTAATTGTTCATAATTATTTCTGGGCTTCCCTGGTGGCTCAGCTGGTGAAGAATCCGCCTGCAGCGTGGGAGACCTGGGTTCGATCCCTGGGTTGGGAAGATCCCCTCGAGAAGGGAAAGGCTGCCCACTCCAGTGTTCTGGCCTGGAGAATTCCATGGACTGTATAGTCCATGGGGTCGCAATTATTTCTAGTTCACTTATGATATATTTGGTCTGTGGTACTGGAGGCACTCAGAACCTAAAAGCAGAGAAGTTCAAGTCTGGTTTAGCTAGCACACAAACAATCCATTGAGGAGTTAGGGAATTTGCAACTGGAGCTTTTATATACTATTGCCAAAAATACCAAACATACCTCTGGGTTGGAAAGGATTCTCTTCATCCCTGTTTCCAGAACTCAGTCCCCACTGTGTCCGGGGCTTCCTGCAGTATCCCTGTGTTCTAGGCTGTTGGTCCCTTAGCAGAAAGTGTTTCAGGGGCCTCGTGAGGCTTTGCCATCCTCTCTATTCCTGTGAAATTCTCTTTTTATTTTTTATACTTTTTATTTTGTATTGAGGTAGAGCCGATTAGCAAACAGTGTTGTGACAGTTTCAGGCGGAGAGCGAAGGGCCTCAGCCATACATGTACATGCGTCCGCTCTCCCCCAGACTCCCCTCCCCACCACTTAACATTGAGCAGAGTTCTCTGTGCTATACAGTAGGTCCTTGTTGTTGATCCATTTTAAATATAGCAGTGTGTACACGTCCACCCCAAGCTCCCTAACTGTCCCGTTGTCCATCCTTCCCTTGGGCAGCCACAATCTCCTTCTCTAAGTCTGTGAATCCGTTTCTGTTTTCTTGTGGAATTCTTGCTCTGGGTTCCTGAGATGCACCATGAAAGTGAAATGTCAAGTTATTCGTCGTGTCTGACTCTTTGCAACCCCACGGACTGTAGCCCGCCAGGCTCCTCTGTCCATGGGATTCTCCAGGCAAGGATACTGGATTTGAGTTGCCATGCCCTCCTCCAGGGGATCTTCCTGACCAAGGATTGAACCCGAGTCTCCAGCATGGCAGGCAGATTTTTTTACTGTCTGAGCCACCAGGGAAGCCCCAAGATGCACAGTGAAGGCAGCCTAAGCGTCCTCCCTGCTCTGACTTCCATTCCCCAATCACTTGTTGGTGAGGAACCCCTTTTAAAACTCTGAAGTACTTTTCCTGTCTGCTTTTCTTTTTTCTCCTGCACAAACCCTCCCATGGGTAGACTGGTACAGCGTCAGAGCTAGTAGTCCCCGTAGAAGTATCAAGAATCATTCTGGTCTTCGAATGGGAAGAGTACAGCCCAGGAAGTGGCTTCCATGTCCAGCTTGGTTTCCCTCATTCCTATCTGAGATTATGTTGGCGTGAATGGAGTTCTAAGGTCTGGCTTCCTGATTTGCTACAGACATTTAACCAGTGCTCGGGGAACGCTGATCTGTCGTGCAACGTAATGTTTTACTGTCTCTAAGAGATGAAGTGATGGAAATGGTAACCCACTCCAGTATTCTTACCTGGGAAATCCCTTGGACAGAGGAGCCTGGCGGGCTACAGTTGATGGGGCCACAAAGAGTTGGACATGGCTGAGCGGCTAAGTGATAAGAACAAAGGGAGGAGTGGTTAGGTGGGCAGGAAGGCAAGCCACAAGGGGAGGAAGAATGCTCAGAGCTTCGTCCCTCCTGCCCGAGGGGTGGGGCTGGTCACTGCCAGTGCTTCATCTGTTTAATGAACGGTTAGTGTATTGATCCCTACGGTTCATTTCTTCTGTTTATGGTATTTAATGTGTGCAATTGTAGTGTGAATTAATGAAGGAGGGAAGGATCTCTGAGTAAATGCCTTGGATACAGCTCACTAAAGATTTGAAAATAAGCCCATTTAGATTCTAACCAAAAATAAACGTCAGGTCTAAGAGTTAAAAGATATAAAGTTAATCGTGGAAAAATGAGGTGAAACAAGCAAATGTGTGTCAGTTCTCTGCAGGACAAGAATTAAGGGTGGAAGGAAGGCCTTTCTAAGCTTAAACTTTCTGAAAGAAATCACAGTTCTTACTCCATAATAATTTAAGGCTCTAATAAGCCAAAATACCGGGCTTCCCTGGTGACTCAGATGGTAAAGAATCTGTCTGCAATGTGGGAGACTCAGGCTCAGTCCCTGGGTTGAGAAGATCCCCTGGAGAAGGGAATGGCAACCGCTCCAGTATTCTTGCCTGGAGAACTCCATGGACAGAGGAGCCTGGTGGGCTACAGAGCCTGGGATCTCAAAGAGTCAGTGAATTGCTTTGACCTTTGACCTTTTGGACTGGAAAATTGGTCACTGTACATGAAAGGGGTAAGATGTGTGTTCTGTTTAATATATGACGAGCTCGTGCAAGTCAACATACAAGAGATAGATGAATAAAAAATCCACTTCACTTGTGGCCCCCAAAACACACATTAAAACAGTGAGACGTAACTTTTAAAGCATGAAATGTTAGTCTGGTTTTTATTGCTTTTAAATGAGAATTCTTATTGTTGACAAACGTGGTGGAATGGGTACTTTTGTAAATTGTTGGTAAGAACATAAATAACTATTAACTTTTTGGAAATCAGTTTGGCAAAATTCACCAGATGCCATTAGATGTTTGTTCCTTGAGCCCGGAAATCCTGTGTCTAGGAATTTATTCTAAAGAAATTATCCAAAATTCAGGGGAAAAAAAACTTTATAACTGGACTTGCTATTAAATAATTGGTATGTTCATTCAGTTCAGTTCTGTCTCTCAGTCGTGTTCGACTCTTTGCGACCCCATGGACCGCAGCACGCCAGGCCTCTCTGTCCATCACCAACTCCCGGAGTTTGCTCAAACTCATGTCCATTGAATCCGTGATGCCATCCAACCATCTCATCCTCTGTTGTCCCCTTCTCCTCCCACCTTCAATCTTTCCCAGCTACAGGGTCTTTTCCAATGAGTCATTTCTTTGCATCAAGTGGCCAAAGTATTGGAGTTTCAGCTTCAGCATCAGTCCTTCCAATGAATACTCAGGACTGACTTTTTTATCATTGACTGGTTTGATCTCCTTGCAGTCCAAGGGACCCTCAAGAGTCTTCTCCAACACCGTTCAAAAGCATCAATTCTTTGATGCCAAGCTTTCTTTGTTACTTACTAATAAAAAGACAAAAGAACAGTAAATAAAACAACAATGAGGTGATAAATTAACAATTATGATATGTCCAGTGCAGCTACTAGATTATGTGTATTGTGATAAGGACATTGAAAATGATCTCACTGAAGGTTAATAAAAGGGCATATAAAATTGATTTAATGTTAAGACCTCAGCTATATTTAAAAACTAAAAGCCTCTGCAACGGTTTTATCTAGCAGAGAAAAAAAAAAGCCAGTGCATTCACCAAGGACTAGGAGAAAGTAAACCCAAAACGTCGATAGCTGTGACAGGTGGTAAAGGTTTTACCTTTCAGAACTACAGATTTTTTTATAATGAATGTGAAGTACTGTTATAATGGGAGAAATTGCCTTTAAAAAATTTCACGACTTAAGTGGCTTACTCAGTGAGAGTAATTTCCTTTAGTTTTATCAGATTTTATTTTAATAGAAGATTCTTTGCTTAAAAAGAGTCAACTCTTCTCAACCAACATCTGAACTCCCCTACTGGGGTTTAAGTAGGTAATTTGCTTTCATTTTAGTTATTTTCTTGTCAATTTGGTACATTGCTTCATGCAATTTCAGTGTTCTAGAAGAAGAGGATTCTATGCTTGGTTACAGGATATAATGGTTTAGAAAGAAATTCTGTGGGTTTATCTGCATGGCTTCTGTAGGGAGAATAAATTGTTGGGTCATCGGCTCTACTCTTATGGTAATGGGAAAGAAACATAGGACTTTCTCGTTTCTGCTATCCTTTGGTACATTGTTTTTGACAATTCAGGGTTATTGGTATGGAGACTAAATCAAATTAGATCATCTAGAGATGTTGCTTGAACCAACATCTACTAAGCATCTATTTATTTTGTAAGAAGGGCAAGAGTGGGGATTCATCCAAGGCCTAGAAATAATTACTCAGTAAGTGCTTTAGTTTATTTAACCTGGTCAGTCAGTTTAGTCGCTCAGTCATGTCTGACTCTTTGCGACCCCATGGACTGCAGCACGCCAGGCCTGCCTGTCCGTCACCAACTCCTGAAGCCTACTCAAACTCATGTCCGTCGAGTCAGTGATGCCATCCAACCATCTCATCCTCTCTCATCCCCTTCTCCTGCCTTCAGTCTTTCCCAGCATCAGTGTCATTTCCAATGAGTCAGTTCTTCACATCAGGTGGCCAAAGTTTTGGAGTTTCAGCTTCAGCATCAGTCCTTCCAAAGAACACCCAGGACTGATTTCCTTCAGAATGGACTGGTTGGATCTCCTTGCAGTCCAAGGGATTCTCAAGAGTCTCCTCCAACACCACAGTTCAAAAGCATCAATTCTTCAGTGCTCAGCTTTCTTTAGAGTCCAACTCATATCCATACATGACTACTGGAAAAACCATAGCTGTGACTAGACAGACCTTTGTTGGCAAAGTAATGTCTCTGCTTTTTAATATGCTGTCTAGGCTGGTCATAGTCTTTCTTCCAAGGAGCAAGCGTCTTTTAATTTCATGGCTGCAGTCACCATGATACTGACCCACATAAAACATGGAGCAGGGCTCTGTAAGAATCCGCTGTGCTTGCTTTCAGAAGTCTAGTGCAGTGATGTAAACAAAGCCATAACAATAAATACGAAGCAGTGACTTTTTGATGTATGGATGAATGGATAGCTTGGTGGACAGATGATCTAATGAATGAATTAAGTTGTTAGTGGATGAATGAATGCTTGCCTGAATCCCAGAAAACCTGTCCAGATGCTGCTTAACAGACGCTGGAAAGAAAGTCACTGCTTTCACTGCTCATCCTCTGCTCCTGAGCTTTGTGACTGAAGAACGTAGAAAAAGAAGAGGAGAGAGACAGGGCCCTGCTCTGTGTTTTGTCTTTGCTGTTATTAATGAAACTTTTCGAGGAACAGCCAGTCCATAATGACCCCAAAAGCATCATTCACCACTGAGTACTTCAATATTCTGTGGTCGTATTTCAGATCTATTGAGAAACAAGGATACTGTAAGTCAACTTATTTTGGGCGCTAACAGCCAGCAGTTCTGACTTCAATCAATGATTCATGTCAGGAAAGCGTCTAAGTGCATTTGTTTTCTAGTAAGTCTCACTTCGGGTCCATTATGCATGAGTCAAGTCAGAGGAATTGCCTGGGCTCATTGACATCCGTCTATGAAACTCAGAGAAATGGAAGGTTTAAAATCCAGCCTTTCGATCACCCACCACCCCACCCTCCCTACCACCCACCACCCCACCCTCCCTACCACCCACCACCCCACCCTCCCTACCACCCCCTCCCTACCACCCCCACCCTCCCTACCACCCACCACCCCACCCTCCCTACCACCCACCACCCCCCCCCCTACCCCCCCACCCACCCCCCCCCCCTACCACCCACCACCCCACCCTCCCTACCACCCACCACCCCACCCTCCCTACCACCCACCACCCCACCCTCCCTACCACCCACCACCCCACCCTCCCTACCACCCACCACCCCACCCTCCCTACCACCCACCACCCCACCCTCCCTACCAGAGCAGGGTGGGCAACAGCACGGTCTTCAAGAATTCGAGGGTCAAGTGTGCCTAATGACGATGGAGAGGGGCCCGCTGAGAGAAAGAGCCCGTTTGCTAGTGTCTATGATGCAGAAGAAAAAGAAGGCCAAGATTTCTTTTCTTTCTTTTTGTTGACTTCCCCTCCCTCAAGTTAGCTCTTCCGAGGCCCCACCTACAGAGAGGTCTCTGCTGGTCATGACAGAGTCAGCAGGGTGCTTCTTCCCAACCCTACTCTCTGGTAAGGACCCAGGGTATGAAGGCCGTGTGGACTTCCATAAATCAGAAGCGTTCCAGTTGAGGGCGCCTGGCTGAATGGCCCCATTTCCCATTTTCTGAGCCATAACATCAAGAGTGGCTGCAGGTACCTAAGCACCCCCAGGAGAACCCCTGCATGTCCTTATGTCTTTGAAGTCTCCCACCACTCGTGTGGGTTCAGTGTGTCTGCCAGATTCTCCCATTAACAGAGGAGGGAGGTGAGATTTCTAGAGGCCAAGTCACCAAGGTGATATGGACACAAAGATAGATGCTCAGGGGTCAGACTCAGCCCCCTGACTCAATCCTGCTGCCTCCACTTCCGCATTTGTTTCTTTGATCACTAGTAGAGTCACCATTTCTGGGTTCCCAAGGAGAGCCCTAGTCCAGTGGCCGTGTCCCAGTGCAGAGTACCTTCCCGGACATTTAATACCCTTGACTTGCATTTGCACCTTTAACTGCCATGCATAGCTTCCCGTGGGCTTCCCTGGTGGTTCAACAGTCAGGAGGCCACCTGCAATGCAGGAGACATGGGTTCGATCCCTAGGTTGGAAGATTCCCCTCGAGAAGGAAATGGCAACCCACTCCAGTATTCTTGCCTGGAGAATCCCATGGACAGAGGAGCCTGATGGGTTACAGTCCATGGGGTCCCACGAGTTGGACACGATTTAGCGACTGCACCATAGCTTCCCATGCCCTCGTGGTTTTGTGACCTGGTTTTCAAGCTCTGGCTACTATCACGTCACATCTGCTTGGCTTTCTGAGATGGCCGCTCTCTGGGGACCTCTGCTGGTAGCAAGCCCTGCTCATGTGGCCATGGGCGGTGTTTCAGCGTGTGCGTGATGATGAAGAGTTACTGCTCCTGCTGAAGCCGGTGACCCAGACAGACCAGGCGGGCTAGGCCAGATGGAGTGGAGGGATTTGGGCCATAGTCTCATCTTTCCTGGAAAACGATGCCAGAGGCTGGGCTTGGTTGTGTCTGTTTGGTGGCATCCCCACAGTGTCCTGACCTGGCCACCCACAGACCACGTGCGGTCGTGTGTCCATATGGGGGCCTGCTTAAAGGTTAGAGCTTCTCAGTACTGGAAAGGTTAAAGTTGTGACCCTTCCTGCGATACATATTGAACATGAAAATTATAAGTGTAAGGAAATTTCCAACAAAGTTTGGAACTTGCTGTAAGCCTTTATTTCATTTAATGTTTATTTCTATACATATTTTTACTGATTAATTTATTTGGCTGCACTGGGTCTTAGTTTTGGCATGGGGGATCTTTTAGTTCCGGCATGGGGGACCTGGTTCCCAGGCCAGGAATCAAACTTGGGCCCCCAGCTTTGGGAGCTTGAAGTCTCAGCCAGTGGGCCACCAGGGAAGTCTCACAAGTCTTTAATTTTAAAGGCTTTTATTTTTATTGGTTTTCAGTTTATTCTGAAATATTGAAGAGCAGATTTAATGGAAAAAAAAAATGGAGGTGCTATGATTTGCTGGGGACCCAAGCACGTGTCTGTCTGCGATAGTAACCAGCTCCGGGTTCACAGTGCCCACCCCAATCTGCTCCCTCGGTGATGCAGACACAGCTTGTATCTGCTTATCCTTTACATCGTCCATCTTGTCTGGCCAGAGCTGTGTTCTCAGCTCTTTATTGCAAGGCTCTCTGAGGTCAGGGAAATAACTGGTTTATTCACAGGGCAGCAAAGTGATGAGGGCTGGGTCTTGTCAATGCCAGTTTTTATTTTTCCTCCACGAGGTTAGAAAAAGGTTCATCTTTATTGTATGTTCAACTCATTTCTTTTCAATTTATCTTACGGCAGTATAGTTGATTCACAATGCTGTGTTCGTTTCTACTGCAGTGTGAGGTGGTTCAGTTATGCACGTACATACGTGCTTTTTGATGTTCTTCCCCATTTTGGTTTATCACAGGATATTGAATCTAGTTCCCTGTGCTGTACAGGAGGACCTCGTTTATCCATCCTGTACGAGACAGTTTGCATCTGCCAACCCCAAACTCCCAGCCCGTCCTTCCGCACTCCCCCTCCTCCCGACCCCCTGGCAACCCCGTCTGTTCTCTGCGGCTGTGCGTCCGTTTCTGTTTCCCAGAGATGTTCATCTCTGTCACCGCTTAGATTCCGCATACAGGCGGTAGCGTCTGGTATGTGTCTTTCTCTCTCTGACTTCCTTGGTCTGATCATCTCTAGGTACATCCATGTTGTTGCAAATGGCATTATTTCACTCCTTTTTATGGCTGAGTAGTATTCCATTATATCAGTTCAGTTCAGTTGCTCAGTCATGTCTGACTCGTTGCGACCCCACGAACTGCAGCACGGCAGGTTTCCCTGTCCATCACCAGCTCCCAAGGCTGGCACAAACTCATGTCCATTGAGTTGGTGATGCCATCCAACCATCTCATCCTCTGTCATCCCCTTCTCCTGCCTTCAATCTTTCCCACCATCAGGGTCTTGTCTAATGAGTCAGTTCTTCACATCAGGTGGCCAAATATTGGAGCTCCAGCATCAGTTGTTTCAATGAATATTCAGGACTGATTCCCTTTAGGATGGATTAGTTTGATCTCCTTGCCATCCAAGGGACTCTCATAAGTCTTCTCCAACACCACAGTTCAGAAGCATCAATTCTTTGGTCCTCAGCTTTCCTTATGGTCCAACTCTCAGATCCATACATGACTACTGGAAAAACTATAGCTTTGACTATATGGACCTTTGTCAGCAAAGTAACATCTCTGCTTTTCAGTATGCTGTCTAGGTTTGTCATAGCTTTTCTTCCAAGGAGCAAGGATCTTTTGATTTCATGGCTGCAGTCACCATCTGTACTGATTTTGGAACCCAAGAAAGTAAAGTCTGTCACTGTTTCCATTGTTTCCCCATCTATTTGCCGTGAAGTGATGGGACCGGATGCAATGATCTTAGTTTCTTGAATATTGAGTTTTAAGCCAGCTTTTTCACTCTCATCTTTCATTGTCATCAAGAGGCTCTTAGTTCCTCTTCACTTTCTGCTGTAAGTGTGGTGTCATCTGCATATCTGAGGTTATTGACATTTCTCCCAGCAATCATGATTCCAACTGTGCTTTATCCTGCCCATCATTTCTCGTGATGTACTCTGCATATAAGTTAAATAAGCAGGGTGACAATATACAGTCTTGATGTACTCCTTTCCCAATTTGGAACCAGTCCGTTGTTCCATGTCCGGTTCTAACTGTTGCTTCCTGACCTGCATACAGATTTCTCAGGAGGCAGGTAAGGTGGTCTGGTATTCCCGTCTCTTTAAGAATTTTCCACAGTTTGTTGGGATCCACACAGTCAAAGGCTTTAACATAGTCAATAAAGCAAAAGTAGATGTTTTTTTCTGGAACTCTCTTGCTTTTCCGATGATCCAATGGATGTTGGCAATTTAATCTCTGGTTTCTCTCCCTCTTCTAAATTCAGCTTGAATATTTGGAAGTTCTCGGCTCACGTATTGTTGAAGGCTGGCTTGAAGAATTTGAGCATTACTTTGCTAGAGTGTGAGACGAGTGCAATTATGCGGTAGTTTGAACATTCTTTGGCATTGCCTTTCTTTGGGATTGGAATGAAAACTGACCTTTTCCAGTCCTGTGGCCACTGGTGAATTTTCCAAATTTGCTGGCATATTGAGTGCAGCACTTTCACAGCATCATTGTTTAGGATTTGAAATAGCTCAGCTGGAATTCCATCACCTCCACTAGCTTTGTTAGTAGTGATGCTTCCTAAGGGCCGCTTGACTTCACACTTCAGGATGTCTGGCTCTAGGTAAGTGATCACACCATTGTGGTTATCTGGGTAATCAAGATGTTTATGTACAGTTCTTCTGTGTATTCTTGCCACCTCTTCTTGATATCTTCTGCTTCTGTTAGGTCCATACAGTTTCTGTCCTTTATTGTGCCCATCTTTGCATGAAATATACCCTTGGTATCTTCAGTTTTCTTGAAGAGATCTCTAGTCTTTCCCATTCTGTTGCTTTCCACTGTTTCTTTGCATTGATGGCTGAGGAAGGCTTTCTTACCTCTCCTTGATAGTCTTTGAAACTCTGCATTCAGATGGATATATCTTTCCTTTTCTCCTTTGCCTTTCCCTTCTGTTCTTTTCTCAGCTATTTGTAAGGCCTCCCCAGACAGCCATTTTGCCTTCCTTTTTCGTGGGGATGGTTTTGATCACCACCTCCTGTACAGTGTTACGAACCTCTGACCATAGTCTTCAGGCACTCTGTCTATCAGATCTAATCCCTTGAATCTATTTGGCACTTCCACTGTGTAATGGTAAGGGATTTGATTTAGGTCATATCTGAATGATCTAGTGGTATTCCCTACTTTTTTCAATTTAAGTCTGAATTTGGGAATAAGGAGCTCACGATCTGAGCCACAGTCAGCTCCCGGGCTTGTTTTCCCCTTGTATGTATGTACACATCTCTGGCCACCGTCTGTTGACAGACATTAGGTGAAGAGTGCTTTTGTGAACAGTACCGCTGTGAGCATAGGGGTGCACGTCTTTTCAAATTGTAGTTTTCTCTGGTTATATGCCCAGGGGTGGGAGTGCTGGATCAGATAGCAACTCTACCTTTAGTTTTTATGAGGCCCTCCATACTCTTCCTCAACTCGTTTCTTTAATTCAGTCTCTATGGGAACTGACAGGTGTTACCCATCATTATGGGCTTCCCAGGTGGTATATTGCTGCAGAACCTGCCTGCCAGTGCAGGTGACATGAGAGCCATCGGTTCGATCTCTGGGTCGGGAAGATCCCCTGGAGGAGGACATGGCAACCCACCCCGGTATTCTCTCCTGGAGAATCCCATGGATAGAGGAGCCTGGTGGGCTACAGACCAGAGGGTCGCAAAGAGAAGGACATGACTGAAGCAAGTTAGCACGCATCCATCATCATGAAGAGAGCCTCAGAACTGACGGCTCTGAAACTACCTTCCTTCGGTCAGGAACAGAGACACAATAACTTCATTAAAACTGGTGAATGGACTTTTTGGGGTCTTACATGCCTACTTTTGGCTCAGAGTCATTCTGGATTGTGTGGATGTCTGAAAAAGAAGGGCAAATGAGGAAAATCTCATGAAAACAAGCAACAGGAATGACTCGTGAGAGCCACAAGCAGAAAGTTTAGTAAGAAATGATGGTAGCTGGTTTGGGGCTGGGGGGTGGGAAGCGGCTGAAGGAGGGGGCGTGTGACCAGCAGCCTGGTTACACAGGCACGCAGAAGCCCCTCCGTGGCCTGAGCTGGCTGCTGCATCTCCTGGGGCAGCAATCCTGGAGGCGGGATTATTGCCTCCATTAAACAGATACGGAAACTGAGGCTCAGAGGTGACAAGTTCCTTTCCCAAGGTCGCACAGTGGGTAGATAGAGTCGACACCAGCAGCCGCCTGCTGAGGGTCCCCTTGGGCTGGGTTCCTTGGCCCAGAGGCTCTGTCACGGCCAGAGTGGGAGGGAAAGAGGTGGGCAGGGTGGTGAGACCGCTGTCCTGACCGGGTTGCCGTGGTGACGGTAGGCCTCGGAAGGAGGTGGTTTCTAAACTGAACAGAGCTCTCCTTTTTGTGTCTGGCGCCAACTGGTGATGCATGCCCCTCACACCCGCTCCCGGGGGCCCAGAGCTGGTCGCTGGCCATCTCCCCGCCCTTCCTCTCCTTCCGTTTCCATATTTTCAGCCTTCACAGGTGTGTGGCTGAGCGGACAGCCATGCCATGTGGCAGCAATATGCCTGTGAAGATCACAAGCATCTCCTTTCAGCCTCCACCCATCCTCCATTTCTGAAAAGCTTTCATGATTGATTGGCATAGACTCAAGGCAGAAAGGTGGCTGTTTCCTCACTTGGAAGGTTAATTTTCCTCATCTCATTTCAGTTTTGGGTTTCGTGACATGAGAGTTGTATCAGGACTTCATAAAATTTTTTGGAAACTTGCAGGGACTGAACATAATTTAGAAATGTGTTTCAGACTGAGTGTCTTATGAAGTAGTTCACGCACTCTCGGTTGTTGGAGACGCAGTTAGGCGCCAGCCCCCTCCAGCTGCCCCAATGCTGTGATGTCAGAGCTCTTGGCTCCCAGGAACAGTGGGAGAGCCAGATGGGGTTTGGAGACGGCAGGCATTCCACCTGGAAGGAAGGTGCGAACGGGGGCTCTGCAAGACTGACTGGTGGGGCAGTGGCTCAGAAACTCGTGATCAGCCCAACTGTCAGACAGGACCAGGAGCTGAAATGTGGAACCAAGTCCATGAAATAAGGCCAAGTGCATGTGGAGTGCAGCTGCCTTGGACTTCCTGTGTTAAAAGCAGCCTGACCTGAGCTGGGGCTTCAGACCTTTACCCCCCTTTTGACCTTTGCACGTTACCTAATCTCACTAAGGGCTTCCCTGGTGGCTCAGATGGTAAGGAATCTGCTTACAAAGTAGAAGACCCAGGTTTGATCCCTGGGTCGGGAAGATCCCCTAGAGAAGGAAAAGGCTACCCACTCCAGTATTCTTGCCTGGAGAATTCCATGGAAAGAGGAGCCTGGTCGGCTATAGCCCACGGGGTCACAAAGAGTAGGACACGACTGAGTGACTAACACTGTCTTTCAGTAGTCTCACTAAACCTCAGCTTCTTTATCTGTAAAATGGGGATAACAATGCCTTCCAGAGTAGGTTTTGGTGACAGTTATTGAGATAATGTGCGTGTGAAACTTTCAGTAGACTTACCTTGCCGCCCTGGTTACTGCTCAGGAGGCCTGAAATTTCACTCCTGATATTTCAGTCTGGTAGATGCCAGAGCTACGAAAGGCCTTAGAGAATGCTTCATTTAATTCCTTTTATCTTTGCCTTTTCTCATGACAGAAAAAGTTACCTAGCTTATCCATCTGGGTTTAGCTGAGCCCTGGTTTCCTTAGATTAGAGTTAAAACTCTTTAGAATTTGTTTTTCTCTTATAAGCTGTTCAGAAACAACTATTAAACTTAGAAACTTCAGTTTTCTGCAGACTTATGTTTTTATTATCCTAAAATTAGATTCTGGAAAGAGACTGAGGGTTATTTATTATCGGATATAATGAAAAAGTTGAGTATGATTTATGACTTCTCTGGAGTTTGGTTTATTTTAATGGACTTCATGGAGAGTACAGGAATATTAGACAAAGGACTGATCCATCAAATTTTAAATAAGCTAATTTTATAGAGGCTTCTGCCAGCCCATTAGTCAGTGATCATTTTGTAACTGAGGAATATTTTAGTTAGAGATGGTCCCCGAGACAGTTGGATTCAGGGTAGAACACTTTCTCTTTGGTTTTGTTTTGGGCCGTGGGCCAGTGTAACTCCCAGGAATCCAAAAACTAAATTTATCCTTGCTTCTCAGGAGGAAGTGCTGAGTGACGGCCGCGGGCTGCCACAAGTCAGTTGCTGCCCTCTTGGAGATTTTTGCTAAATGTATTTAACCTAAAGTAGAACTGAGATCTGAAAACTGGATGACGGGAACACCCTACCCCTCATCTCACCTGGGTCAGAACCTGCATCCTTTGCCTTCCGGGCACCCTGTCCCTGGACATTTTGTGCCTTCCAGACCCCAAGTACTGGTCCAGGAACACACTCACAAAGATAACTGCTGGTGCTGTTTTTAGAGGGCTTCCCTGGTGGCTCAGGCGGTAAAGAATCTGCCTGCAGTGCAGGAGATGTGGGTTCGATCCCTGAGTTGGGAAGATCCTCTGAAGAAGGGAATGGCTACCCACTCCAGTATTCCTGCCTGGAGAATCCCATGGACAGAGGAGCCCGGCGGGCTACAGTCCATGGGGTCGCAAAGCCTCAGACACAACCGAGGGACTAACACACACACAGTGTTTTTTGGAGTTGTGATTATTCTTTCTATATATAATTTGGTGACCTTTATCTCTTAATATCATAACAAAAATCTATCCATGTTGTTCAGTCGCCCAGTCGCGTCCGGTTCTTTGCGACCCCGTGGACTGCAGCATTCCAGGCCTCCCTGCCCCTCCCCATCTCCTGAAGTTTGCCCAGGTTCATGTCCATTGCATCGGTGATGCCATCCGGCCATCTCATCCTCTGCCGCCCTCTTCTGTGTCTTACTACAAACCTATTATACTGCAACGTTCTTCTTTTGATTGTGTGGGTTTCCCATAACTCACTTGATTGTTTCCTCCTGTCAGAAATGTAAGTGGTTTCTATTTTTGGGTGCCTCTAAATAATACTGGTTGAATATCTTGGTGCAGAGAGAATTTTCTGAAAGCTAATTTTATCCTTGAGAGGGGTTGTCAAAGGTTGGTTTACGACCTCAGGTGGTGAAGACTCTGAGCTAATTCTGTGCATGTCGCATTGCTTTCTGAAAGCCGCAGTGGTTGTCCTCACACCCAGCATGGGTCCTGATTTACCTCGTCTCCTTTAAAGTGCTGTATTATCCATTTTAGTTTGGAATATAAAAAACATAGTATTGTTTCAATTAACATTTCTTCGGTTTCTTTTCTGTTTTGTCAACAGTGTTCTGGTGTTTGGGATTAAAAGAGCCTAAATAAGGGGTTAAGATTTCAGTGAAGACACTAGATTGATCACAGGCATCACAGCAATTCCCCTTGGAGTGGTTTCTTCAGAAGGAAGCTTGGCTTCTTCAGAAACCCTGACCTGGTTTACTTCTGTCCTGTACAGGTACAAAAAAGCCAGACAACATCTTTAAAACCAAGCTAGTGAGGGAGTTCATCCCGTTTCCAGTCTAGTCTCTTCCTGTGTGTGTCTAAAGTTCATGCTTATTTAAGAGTTGCAGAGTATTGACCAGGGCAGAGACTTAAATCTTAACTCGAGCTTAACTCAGGTCCTCCTATTCGTTGTCAAACTTGATGCTTTATGCTGAAGCTCAATGTGCATCTTTAGAGAAGGGTGCAGCTTGAGTTCTCTGGTGGTGAGATTCTGAGCTGCTTCTATAGATTCTTCCACGGATGGCGGGCGGGCAGCACGTGATGCTGTCTGTACTCCCACCCCTCGCCCTGCAGGAGTCCCAGGAAGCAAAGCTCTGCTGTGTTTGCACGCCTGCTTCTCTGCGCTGTACAGTTTCAGGGTGGATATCTGCATGGGAAATACGAGGCTAATGAAAGCATCCTGCCGGCTGGCACTTCTCTGTATTCTGAAATCCACTTCATCATCCCCACGCTGTGCCAAGACTTTGCCTAGTTAAGAGGGTACCGTCCACGTGAGTTTTGGTGAACGTATTACACCCCACTTCAGAGTCACTAGCAGTAAAGGACAGGTTAGAGTGAAAACAAGCAGGGGAGGAAATGTTCTAACATACTTACGGAAAATGAAAGAAAACATCAGGATCTAGATATGGAGTGAGAAGGAGAACTGATTTATATCTCCTTGGCTTTCCCAAGGATTCCAAAGCAGTCCATCTTAGCTGCTCCCTCTTTGCCTCTTTTCTCTTCTTTTTTTAAAAAGGATTATTCACTTATTTAATGTATTTTTGGCTGCACTGGGTCTTGATTGCTTTGTGCAGACTTTCTCTAGTTGCGGCAAGTGGGGGCTTCTCTTCGTTACAGCACTCAGGGTTCTCATCATGATGTCTTCTCGTTGAGGAGCAGAGGCTCGAGGGTGTGTGGGCTTCATTAATTACGGCTCCCAGCCTCCCAGGCTTTATTATACTTGGGCTTTACAGCAACCTCGTATTGGCGATATTGTTCTGATTTCACAGAGGAGGAAGCCGGGGGCTGTGGAAGTTCAGTAGCAGATGGAGCTAGAAGGTGGCTGAGCCCGGGTTTTTGGCCAGAGCTGCCTGATTCAAATGTTCCTGCACAGATCCTTCCCCTCTAGCTGCTGGGGACGCTTGTACCACCCTCGCCATGACAGTGCTTGGAGTCCAGGTGGTCTCAGATTGCCTGCACGTTCCAAAGCTTCTCTGGTTGATGGGTTGGATTTCCACCTTTCCACTCACCTAATGGGCGAGCCCACCCTGTAGCCCTTCCTCTTGCCGGCAGGTACCAGCTCCATCAGCCTGGGAGCTCTATCCACTGGCTGCATGTAACCATCAGCAGGGATGCTGGGAAATGCGCCCATCGGGCTCTGTGCCCCGGAAGGGGGAGTATCTCATCGTAGGAAAGAACAATAAACACCAGGAAGAAAAGAGAAACCACCCATAACCCTTTCACTGAAAATCAGAGTAAAGGGTAAAGAACTTTAAAATGTTTTCTCTTTACCTGTTTTCATCACGGGTCAGATCTTTATACCATCCATTCTCAACTGTTAGTTGCTCTGTCGTGTCTCTGACTCTTTGCAACCCTGAGAATGTAGTCCGCCAGGCTCCTCTGTCCATGAAATTTTCCAGGCAAGAATCCTGGAGTGGGTTGCCATTCCTTTCTCCAGGGGACCTTCCTGACCCAGGGGTGGAACCCGGGTCTCCTGCATTGCGGGCACATTCTTTACTATCCTCAGCATGCCACTAAATTGGCAAATTACAGTAGAGAGAAAGCTCGCCTTCAGTGAAGAAGGGTAGGAGGGTCCCCTCCCTCCAACTTCAAACTGGAATAAGCTTAAGACATACAACACATATTTACCCACTAGACACCCCCCGCCCCCCGCCCAAGTAATTTAGCCATGCCTCTCTTTTATTAATGAGCCCTGAGGCTAAAGTCAAATTAAATTGTTTTACAAACTCATAGCACTTCTTTTTTTGTTTGTTTTAATGTTAATTTTGTTTATTTACTTTGTATTTTTGGCTGTGCTGAGTCTTTATTGCTGCACAGGCTTTTTCTAGTTGGGGTGAGCGTGGGTTTACGCTCTTGTCGCAGCATGTGGACTTTGTGTTGCGGTGGCTTCTCTTGTGGAGCACAGACTCTAGGGCACCTGGGCTCAGAAGTTGTGTCATGCCAGCCTTGTCACTCCATGGCATGTGGGATCTTCTCAGACCAGGGGTCGAACCTGTGTCCACCTGTCTCCAGGAGATTCTTAACCACTGGACCACCAGGAAACTTCTCATAGCATGACTTACCTTACTCCTCATCATCAAATGCCTTCAATACTTTAGTGGGGTTTGCTCCTGAGTATAAATCTGAGAATCAACTGAAGTTTACAAAAATCAATAGCCTCCTTGGAGTTTTGGGTGCAATTTAGTGTTGTTTTTTTGTAGTGTGTAAGGCTGAGATTCAGAAAAGTTAATTCATGACCACTAAGAAGTATAACAGAGCTTCAAACCCAAAGCCCACACCAGTCTAGGAAAGGAATCGGGGCAGAGCCACGCCATCCAAGGTCTGTCTGTCTGTGACCCCCTCATGCCTTGTTCACGATTCCTAAGCATCACCGACATTGTGTTAGACCCCCTGATTCCTGCAGGGCTAGCAAGGATTTTACTAAAGGGCATACTGGTCCTTGGACTTTTATAAAGAAAAACAAAACTTTTTCTTCGTAATGCCCTACTCTGCCTGGAAACTGAGGAAGGCAGCATTTAATCCCTCGCATTTCCGGTGTCAGCTGACTTCCCTTTCTAAGTGTTAAGTCAACAAAGCGAAGGATTTGTTAAATACTCTCCAAACACTAGGTCCCAGAAACTTGATGAAGAATCAGACTTCTGGTGCAGGCTGTCTGGGAGCTTTTAGTGGCTAATCCAAGGGCAATGAATAAAGCAGGAGGATATTCAACTTCGAACAGTAGCTGCTTCCACACTGTAGCCAACGTCCATCACTCCTGTTCATGAGCTCCTGAAATTCACGTGCATTGAGAGGGAGCTGGCAGCTTCATGTCTGTTCCTTCGAGAGACACTGGGTGTGTTGTAACCAGGTGAACAGTTTGACAGCTTGGAGGTATCTCTGGGCCAAGCTGTCTGAAAAAGGTCAAAGGTGGGCTTCTCCAGCCCCTGCGGGGTCTTGGTTTTGTGCCAGAGACCAGGGCTTCTGGGGAAATGGAGGCCTCAGCTGAGCTGAGCTGAGCTGACTTCAGGGAAGTCAGGCCAACAGTGGTTTCTCGATTTCCCTCCTCTCAGAAACATCCTCAGGAATCGGAGCTTGCCTTCCAAATAGTCTAAGCAAGGGTAATGTATTCTAGGAAAGCCCCTTGTGACTGTCCTTCTGCCCAAGACTCCTCAGAACCAGCACGGGGGGCCTCCTTGGTGGTCCAGTGGTTTAGAGTCTGCCTGCCAATGCAGGAGACGTGGGTCAGTCCCCGGTCCAAGAGGTTCGCACGTGTCTTGGGGCTACACAAGCCCATGCACCACAATTACTGAGCCTGCACCCTAGAACCCATGCTCTGCAACAGAAGCCAGCGCAGTGAGAAGCCGGTGGACTGCACCTAGAGAGTAGCCTCCACGTGCTGCAATTAGAGAAGCCAGGGCGAAGCAGTGAAGACCCAGTGCAGCCAAAAATTTAAAAAAACAGCCTAGGAGACCCGGAAGTGAGCCCCATGCCCCCACTCTGTGCGTAGTTTGGGACTGAGAACCTCTCTGAAGGCAGCCCTGGTTTTGCCCTGGGCTCATTTCTGGGCTGCTCTCCAGAGGGGAGTTCTGAGCCCAAGAGAAGCCCCCACATCACTCCCCCAGGAACAAAACTGCCCGGAGTGCTGGAAGCAAAAGAGCTTGGAGGTCCACCTGAATCTGAGGATTCATTACTGACTGTGGCAACTTCAGGCAAATCACCCAAGCTAGGGGGCGTCTCAGTTTCTTCCTCCAAAAAATGGGATGATAATACTATTCATGGGATTCATCTGAGGCTTAAATTGAGATCATATATGTGATACTGTCAAACGGATTTTGGGGAGGAGTATTATTAGTAAAGACTGTAATGAAGTCTAGGCTCTCCCAACTCTTAATTTTAGAAAGTAATCTGTAATCTTGGCGCTTCTTGGGGCGGTTTGTAGTCATGTCCTGATTCCAGGAGGAGTGAGTCTGCTGTGGGTGATGATCTCAGCTGCCCTCAGCTTATTTTTTCTCTGTCAGAGTATTTCAGCCTCCTGTCTTTAGGCTGTTCCTCAAAGGCTTTATTTGCTTCAGTTCAGTTCAGTCGCTCAGTCGTGTCCGACTCTTTGCGACCCCATGAATCACAGCACGCCAGCCTTCCCTGTCCATTACCAAGTCCCAGAGTTCACCCAAAGTCATGTCCATCAAGTCAAGATGCCATCTAACCATCTCGTCATCCCCTTCTCCTCCTGCCTTCAATCTTTCCCAGCATCAGGGTCTTTTCCAATGAGGCAGCTCTTCACATCAGATGGCCAAAGTATTGGAGTTTCAGCTTCAGCATCAGTCCTTCCAATGAACACCCAGGACTGATCTCCTTTAGGATGGACTAGTTGGATCTTCTTGCAGTCCAAGGGACTCTTAATAGTCTTCTCCAACACCACAGTTCAAAAGCATCAGTTCTTTGGCGCTCAGCTTTCTTTATAGTCCAACTCTCACATCCATACATGACTACTGGAATAACCATAGCCTTGACTAGACGGAACATTACAGTAAAGTAATGTCTCTGCTTTTTAGTATGCTGTCTAGGTTGGTCATAACTTTACCTGCACAGTTATTTAATTTTTCTCTTCAGGGGTTGGAGACTGATGACAGGACTGTGAGTCTGGCTGTTGTGCATATTTTGAGTTTCTGTTCGATTTTAGAACTCTTAAGCGTGCATGTGTGTATGTGTGCACATCAGGAGTGTGGAAGGGTGGTTCTCTTGCCTTCATAGCTGATTATTTGTATTTACCGACATCCCAAAGGTGATCTCTCTTTAACCTTCATTAAGTCATTCCACAGATATATATATATATATATTTTCATAATTTTTAAGTTGATACGTTGTATTTCATTTGTATTCAATTCAAGAAATTATTTTTCTTTTTTCCTTTTTTTTTGGCTGTTTGGCATAAGGGATCTTAATTCCCTGACCAGGGATCTAACCTGCTCCCCCACAGTGGAAGCTCAGAGTCTTACCCAGTGGACCACCACTGAGAGTTAAAGTCACTCAGTCGTGTCCAACTCCCTGTGACCCCATGGACTCTACAGTCCATGGAACTCTCCAGGCCAGAATACCGGAGTGGGTAGCCTTTCCCTTCTCCAGGGGATCTTCCCTCCCAGGGATCTAAGCCAGGTCTCCGCCTTGCAGGTGTATTCTTTACCAGCTGAGCCACCAGGGAAGCCCAAGATTATTGGAGTGGGTAGCCTATCCCTTCTCCAGTGGATCTTCCCGACCAGGAATCGAACTGGAGTCTCCTGCATTGCAGGCGGATTCTTTACCAACTGAGCTATCAGGGAAGCCCCATGGATCGCCAGAGACGTCCCTAGATGTATTTTTAAAATTAAGCTTCAGTTCTGCCCAGTGACTGCTCCAAGGGCTGGAGAGACGGTGACGACCTTCAGAATAGTTGTGTGCCCCGGAGAAGGGACAGTCCAGGGTCAGAAGGCCAACAGTTGAACTAGTAACACCGTAACTTCAGGGGGTGCCACCCGCCCCACCCCCACCCCCAGCACGACCCCAGGAGTGGCCCCCACTCTCCCCAGGGCAGGCGTGCGTGCAGGGAGGTCTCACCAGAAGAAGGGATGTTTGGCTGAGATCTGGAGATGAGGAGTGGAGGGGAGGGGAGTCCTTGGGGGACAGTATTCAGGCGGGCAGGAAGTCCTGGAGATGCAGACTCTGGTCCTCAGGTTCTCCGTGGTGATGGGCACCGTTGCTTAACCTCCCTGGACCTCATTTCCTTCTCTGTAACAATGGTACCTGCCTAACATGTGTTAGGACGATCAGAGAACTATTCTTTTTAAGACTGATGCTGGGAAGGATTGAAGGCAGGAGGAAAAGGGGATGACAGAGAATGAGATGGTTGGATAGCATCACCGAATCAATGGACCTGAATTTGAGCAAACTCCAGGAGTTGGTGATAGACAGGGAAGCCTGGTGGGCTGCAGTCCATGGGATCTCAAAGAGTCGGACACGACTGAGCGACTCAACAATAACAACAACAATATTCTTTTAAGGGGTTGAAACTGTGCCCGAGGCAAAGGAAGCACTATATAAATGTTTGCAAAACAAAAGAGAAATCCACGCCTGTACAGTGTAATCTTGAGAGTGTGTTAGTCTTCCGAGTGTTTTTCCCCCTGCCTCTAAGAGCGCAGTAATGTTTCTTCTAACGTTTGGCCTCGGTGTGTGTTTCAGGCGCTTTCCTGAGTCCCAGCCTCCCGCCCCGCTGGCCGTGTTCTGCGGTGGGTGTTCGCTGTCTGGGCGAGGAGCACGACCCCGGAATGGACCTCGTCGCCTTGCTGAAGTCTCACTTCCTCTGCCACCTCATCTTCTGCTACGTCTTCATTGTCTCGGGGCTCATCATCAACACCATTCAGCTCTGCACGCTCCTTCTCTGGCCGGTGAACAAGCAGCTCTTCCGGAAGATCAACTGCCGGCTGTCCTACTGCGTCTCCAGCCGTAAGAGGCTTCCCTTCTGCTCTCTGTTTGCATGGGCGTTACTGTTAGGACTTCCTATGTAGGTTACTAGGCTTGCAGTATATGCTTAGATATGTTGTTTGTTTGTTTCTGTTTGTTTGCGTTTTTGACAA